>NC_072428.2:43019166-43382500 GCF_028878055.3 Symphalangus syndactylus | reverse complement strand
TGTTGTAGAGAAGCTTTATATCTCTCTCTCACTGAACAGGCGTGGTGTAAGGCACAAAGGAAGACAGTCCCCAGGTGACTGCAGGATTGTTTTAGGAAAATAATAATTAACTTAAAGTTAACTTTATTGAAAGTCATTTTTGTAGCATCAGGTTTACTGAATCAAGCATCTCTGTCTCTCTCTCTCTCTCTCTCTGTGTGTGTGTGTGAGAGAGAGAGAGAGAGAGAAGATCATGGCTGCAACAGGACTATGCTGCGTAGCTTGGAGACCCACTTTCAGTTACATTAGTGACGTTGCTGCTTATCTTCTGGCCCTTAGGAAATGCTGCATCTTAGTAACATGATTAAAATCCAGGGCTGTGGAATCTGTGAGCTCACCCCTTTGGAGGGCAGGGCTATAGAAATATACATAGCGGCCAGTGCAGTGGCTCATGCCTGTAATTTCAGCATTTTAGGAGGCAGAGGTGGGCAGATCGCTTGAGCTCAGGAGTTTGAGACCAGCCTGGGCAACATGATGAAAGCCTGTCTCTACAAAAAAATACATCATCAGGTGATTTTAGTCATTGTTAGAAAATCATCAAGTGTACTTACGCAAACCTAGATGGAATAGCCAACTACACACCTAGGCTGCAAACCTGTGTGGTGTTACTGTACTGAATACTGTAGGCCATTGTAACACAATGGTAAGTATTTGAGTATCTAAACATAATCTAAACATAGAAAAGACACTAAAAACATGCCATTATAATTTTATGGGACCACCATCATGTATGCAGCTCATTGTTGACCAAAATGTCATTATGTGGTGCATGATTGTACTTCAGTCAAAGTATGAGTTGACACTGTTTAACTCCAAGGGGTGCCATTTGTATAGGCTGTGGTACACAGTCAAATAGGGCTGTCCTGGATATTGATTTTATTCATTCAGCTCCAAGTGCTGAAAGAAATTAAAAATTAATTAGGTTATGTGTCACACCTATCAAGCTATTCTGTCTGTTTTCCCAGAAAATAAGCAAGTTTGAGAGTAGGAGACATTTTTGTCATCTGGACAAGGTTCAGAGAAAATTGTATGTAATACAGAGCCCTGGATCTGTTTCGCCTTGGCCACTCAAATAGCCCTGAACAGGATGCACAGTGAGGCCCCAGGCTGGAGGATGCTTGGCTTGTCTGCAGACATTGTCATTTAGCCCTGGCTTCTCGTAATTAGGTGCTCCTAGCTGGGCTCTGCTGTCAGCGAGCCTTCAAGACAAATTGCAAAATCTGTACAACCATCTGAGAGATAGAGAAGTAGATCCAATGATACTACAGGGGATATTGGTAGTTCTCAAAAGTTAGAAAGAGAATGCTTAGAAAAGCAGTCCTCAAAACTGAATTTAGAGGTCCTTGTCCTGTGGTAAAAGGGTTCAGTCACAGAGTCAGGATCTGAGAAGATCTTGCAGGCAGGAATGATAGACTGAATCTCAGGGGATGAAATGGAGTAGAAAAAATGTAATGTTCTGTTTTGAGGTCTGAAAATCTCAGCTATGCATTAAAAAGACTGGAAACGGGTAGGGACATATCTGAAGACGAGCCCATATGAAAAAGACCTAGGAGTTTAAGTTGGCATATATTGATAATTTACTGTGCTCCTTAAAAATTTAATGCAGTGTTTGGCTGCATTAACAGAGGTAGAGTATTCAGGATGAGAGAGGTAATAAACTCACTCTGATGCTATAGCAGGAGCACTGCCACAGTTCTGGACTCCAAGCTTTGAAAGGAAGACAGACAAAGGATGGTCACAGGATGGTGTGTGGGAGTGTTCCAAAGCTTGTCAGATAACAAAGTAACACAGGAGGTTTAGCTCTTGTAGAACTCCAAGAGGACCCAAGAGCTGCTGTTAATATCTGAAAAGCAGTTAAATAAATAAGGGACTGCACTTTCTTGTTAAGAGGAACAGGAAGGATCTGGGGATGAAAGTTAAAGCAGACCCCCAAAAGGAGGGTCTTCTTATTCTTAAATATGTTCTAAGATAGAATGGGCTACTTCCTCAATTTTAGAAGTGCTGACTAAGGCTTATGAGGACTTTCAGGAATGCGAATGGATGACCCAGGGGTACTTTCTAGCCCCAAGATTTCATGACTCCTTTGCCTTTCAGTGATGACCATGTCCTGCACAGTCCCAGCACTGGCAGGTGGTGGACAGAGCCATGACTCTAGGACATTCTAGGCAGTGATGAGAGAGTCTTTGCAATTCTCAGACAAGATTTCCCTAAGGACATTTTGATGTTGGTCTTCATCAGTGTTTCTAGTTCTTTACTCTGCTAGGGAAGATCTGGGGGATATGGTCACTTCCTTTCAGCAGAGGCTGTGTTATTTCCTCATTCATTCTTTTCTCTGTGCCCAGCAGTGTGCTAGGTGCTAGGGGGACATTGAGGAAGAAGACAAAGTTCTTCCCCTCTTCAAGTATGCAGTATATCTGGGAAGAAGTCAGGCAGCAAACACAAATTTTACAACTAACTATAAAGTTATAAATACAGTTACAGTTTGGGTACATCCTAGGAAGGAGAAGTGCAGTTTGTGCCACCACGGGGGTGTAGAACAAGGCAACCAAACCTAGTTGGGCCATTAGAGAAAACTTCCCCAAGTTAGTGATATCCAAGTGAGGCCTTCAAGGAGAAGTAGAATCTAGCGCAATGGTGTCAGGCTAGTGAAGCACATGAGTGAATGCCATAGCAGTGGGCTTCAGACTTGTTGTTAACCAAAGGAATTTTTCACAAGGTTGGAGCTGAGCTGATACAAAGCCAGCCAACAGTAGTGCTGTGAAATGGTGGTTTTCCATTTACTGTAGAAAGTTTGTAGAAATAATTTCAGTTCTGGTATTAGAGCAAGTTGAAGTCGTAAATAGGACCTGCTTAGAAGAACCCATGTCTTGTATGAGTGGTTTTTATTTCACGTGGTATCTTGGTAATACATTCTCTGCTTAGCTTCTGGGGATATTTTTTCCTATCATGGTTTTCTGAAGTCAGGTTGCCTGAGACTTCTCAGTTTCCTGGTGGGATAGGGATAGAAGGTTTTTGTTTATACTTTTGGGCATTGCTCTTTCCCCAGAAGGTTATATAACTTGGAGGAGATTGAGTCATTTTTTTCACTGACTACCTTTAGGGGGTGTCTGCCTTCGTACTGTTAGCTTCTTGTCATTGTCCGGCTCCCATGGCTACAGCAGCTCATTCATTCTCTTGTGGCTGTGATGTTAGCTGGAGTTAACTATGAGTAGAAACTTGAATAAGAAGGAAAATGAATATGAATGTGAATATGAAAAACCAAAGAATAGAAGAGAACTGAGTTTGTTTATTCCCAGACTAATCCTTGTTTGTATTTGTTGCTTATATGAGTGACCCACCACCCACAGCATACAAACAGACAAAAAGGCACATCTTAAAAAGATAAATTTCGGCTGGGCACGGTGGCTCATGCCCGTAATCCCAGCACTTAAGGAGGCCAAGGCGGGCGGATCACCTGAGGTCGGGGGTTCGAGACCAGCCTGACCAACATGGAGAAACCCTGTCTCTACTAAAAATACAAAATTAGCCGGGCGTGATGGTGCACACCTGTAACCCCAGCTACTTGGGATGCTGAGGCGGGAGAATCACTTGAACCTGGGAGGCAGAGGTTGCCATGAGCCAAGATCGTGCCATTGCACTCCAGCCTGGGCGACAAGAGCGAAACTCCATCTTTTAAAAAAAAGAAAGATAAATTTCTATTCTCAGATGCTGGTCTGAGTTCAAATTTAAATGCCTTTCATCTTAATTTTTCCTAGTAAACATTTTTGCAGACAATTGTGCTGTTTTATTTTTCTAGCATTAGTAAACACATAGTTGTAATTTTAAAATGCTTGATTCTGAATTTTGTTTTTTGCTTTCAAGGGCTTTGTTGGTTTGGTGTTTTGGTAGCCCACCTCATGGTAAATTCTTCTTTCTTTCAGGTAGGAATGAATTGATAGCCAGATACATCAAACTCAGGACAGGCAAGACGAGGACCAGAAAACAGGTAAAATAACCCACCTGGAAATTGTGCATGTCAGCGAATGGCCCAAAAAGGCGTTTTGGCTGCAGTGGCTGGCTATGCTTTGGCTCCTAGGAGCCCCCAATTTGAGTTCCCTGTAAGGACGTCAGTGTTGGAGGTATTTCAGATTGGCTCAGTTTTCACTGTTCATCATTTCAGTGACCCTTTATTATGTGGTCTTACAAGTTCCTTTTATACTCACATGGGAAAATGTCACTGCTAAGGACGGTGTATGAACTGCTCCTGTACTGTATTTCAAAGCTGACATTTCTTTCACAAAATGTGCACCTGTGAACACTGCAAAAACTGCAAGTGCAAATGCACTTGGAGGTCATGAAATTTTGAGATTTTGTGCATTGTAAAATCCTGGAGCGATTATATATTAGTTATAATTTCAATGAAAAAGTAACACTAGCAGCCTTGAGTATTGGTCTGAATGTAATGCTAAATGATGTGCGTCCAGGGAACTGTTGCTTTATAAGTGATGGCTTTTTGTCAGTAGCTGCTGTGACTGAAATGAAGTTACAACTTCAGTACCTCTGTGCAGAGCAGTATCAGGAATTCTTTGCCCTTTGGCAGAGCTCTGCCTTTCCTCGTTCTTTCAGATGTAAAACAGCCCAAATATCTGACATGAGCCAGTTTAGAACTGGAACAGATGAGAAATTAGTGTTTAACTAAAAACAAAAACAAAGGAGGAAAAAAATACCCCCTAAAAACCTCATGGGTGAGTTGTTAACAGAAAAGAATTATTTTTTAATGTTGATTTATGCTGAATGATACGGCATGAACCTTAAAAACTGAATCAGACCAAAAGGCTAGCTAAACTGTGGTCTCATTAAGATTGAGCAGCAGATTTCAGTTCTCTTCCCAGTGAGGAAGTTTTCATGAGTGTTTATAACGGGGAGAGGCTTTTCCCCAGGAATGCTACTTGTGCCACAGCCTGGGAGCCTGGCTGCTGAGTCAGCACAAAGAGAAGTGGCCTCCTGCCAGCGCGCAGAGGCAGCGCATTGTCTGTTTGGGGGATGCTAGTGGCCCTCATCAAGTCAGAGAATCACAGAAGAACAAAATTCGGGTGAAAACAAGTAACAGCAGGAGCCAGATGGAGGGGTGAAGAGGATAGGGGAGTTTCTGCTTCTCTGTACTTAAGTACCAAAGCAAATTGGAAAAAAAAAATAATTGAATAATTGAAGCTCAAAGACAAAGATAAAAGGACCATTTATTATAAATCCTGTTTTAGAGCCGCTGGAGAGTTGGAAATGGGGTAATCACCACACAGTCTGAGTCACCGAACTTCTAAATGGAAGGTTCTAAATTTCGGAAACCAGTAGATCTAATCACCTACATTCTGACAGTGCGGGACCTGGGCTGTCTGCTGGTCTGTGAGCTCTGGTCATTTGCCCGGTGACCGCTTCACTGAGGGACTCTTCTAAATTTAACCAAGTCCTACTGAAAGAGATGCAGATTTCAGTGGAATCATTGTGTTTCAGAAGCTGGGCTTGGCTACATTTCCACGCCCCGGCATCCTGGGGATGTTTTTAGGCAGCAGTTGGTGATACCTCTCCAATGTGAATTTGTTGTTCAGCAAATCCATGTGGTTTTCAACCCAGATTTTTAACAGGATGGTTGGCTGGCTGTATTCACACATTTCGCTTTGTAATAATATGCAAATCCACTTGGCGCCCAGTCAATACCCAAAAGAGTGGAAGGATTAAAGATATTTATAAGAGCGAAAAAAAAAAAAAAAACTCTGCTAACTGGGTCTTTCCATTTCTCTTTGAGATCTAATTTACATGTCAGTATTATTTTAACGTTTGCTACAGAATCCAGAGCTCTTAATGAGATCAGAATACAACCGACAGCTTCAGCTTTTTGATTCTGCAGAATGTGCTAATTTATGGATAGTCTCTTCTAAATTGAGAAAAGGGATTTTCCCTCCTGATACTGAGAAGCTATAAATATTTTCATTTACCTTTACCCCCACCTTTTTAATTTTAGAATGAAAACAGCCCCTCTCATCCCTCCCAAAATTAGTTTTTCCCAGTGCCCATGATTTCTCTTGGGTGGGAAGACTAAGATAAGTCTTAACTTTCGTCCTGAATCAAGTCACTGCAGTGATGACCCAGTATGAAAAGCTTAGAGCAGCGCTGGGGGCTTGTGTCTGGCTGGGACTGTGTATTCCTAACTGCAGAGCTTTGTTGAGATGCAAATAACCACCCCCCAACCCCACCCCAAAACCCTCCCAAAGAGTAGCGATTTTATATTTGATTTCCTTTTTTTGTTTTGTTTTGTTTTGTTTTGTTTCCCCTCATAAACCCGAACAATGTAGGTGTCTAGTCATATACAGGTCTTAGCAAGAAAGAAAGTTCGAGAAATTCAAGCCGCCATTAAGGTACGTCTGGCTTGCCCACTTGTAGGGGGCTTTTCATCTCCATGGTTACAGGCTTTTCCTTTGTTTTCCTCCCTTCCCCTACCCTGCAGGTGTCTAGTCACATTCAGGTTCTTGCCAGAAGGAAATCTCGTGATTTTCATTCCAAGCTAAAGGTATGCGCTTTTCTGCTTTTTGGCTTGTGGTTGCTATGCATCTCACTTCCTGTTTTCCATGGTGACTGGTGAATGCCTGGTGCTGGGATTCTCGTAACCTAGTTTCCTTGCATGTGAGAGCTGTTTACATTTCTTTGTGTTTAATCTCTCTGTTTCTGTACTAGCCTCACATTAAACTCAATGTGTGCGAGCGCGTGCGTGTGTGCGTGCGTGTGTGTGTATGTGTGTGTTCCTAATAACAATGCAAATGCAGCAGAGAGCTGGTCTTGATAACTTTTCAGCACAGAAACATGATTTTTTTTTTTAACCTTCAGATGTCCACCAAGCAGCCATGGGCTAGGAAAGCTTAAAAAAAGAAAAGTCGAGAGATGCAAAATTGAGTAGAAATTATTTAGAAAGAATCATTTCCAAACTGGTCATGAAATTACCTTTTAAAAAAATTTAGAAATTATTTTAACTCGTGCTTTTGATGTATTTTTAAGAAGACTCATAAAAAATACGTCTTTTTCATGCATATCTCTTCCTGCAGAGTATTTTCAGCCAGATTTCTTCCACATTGCTTACTACTGTTTTTTAAGTGAATGGTGCTCTTATTAAAAGAGAAATCTGAGGAGTGGCCTTTAAAAAAAAGGTAGATCTTAGAGATGGGAAAGCTCTTGCTCAAACCCATTTGTAGTTTCATTTGTACTTGAGTTTACTTAAAATTTTTTTTTTTTTTACTTGTACCTCATTTTTCCGTCTCAAAATATATTTTATAGGAAAAATGGGGGCATTGATAATTTTTCATATACAACTTCTTTCTACTTTTTCCCTTTATAAAATTAACAATAAAACATACCTGACTTTTATTTTTCTATAATGCCCTATTTTAGAAATGCAAAGAGATTATAGTTTGCAAGGAGGAGCCTTTGTTTATAATAAAAATTGATTTTGGCCCATATTGATGGCTTTCCCATGTGCCTTTTTTGGTTCTGTTCTGATATTTTTCTATACAGTAATTAAATTTTGTGGTTTTGTTCTGAACTAAAAAACAGTGTAGTCTCACAACACTTGAGTGGTGAACACTGGGACTCTTCCCTAAGTCCTTTGACCTTTTTTTATGCAAACAAGGCTGGCTGTGGAATAGGACAAGTGACTAGGAAGGAGCATTTGGTGTGCCCTCTGCAGTGGGCAGCATGCTGGCTCGCTCGCACGTGTGGCTGATGGTGGCTGGCTTTTAGCTGCACTGGCTGAGCAGTTGGAAGACTAAGATAACTTTGTAGATCCTGCTTTTTAACCAAAGGTGCAATACTCTCTATATGGATGTAACTACCCCAGTTTTTGCTCAAGTTCTGACTCTGTTTCTAGTTTCTCTGAGCTAATGAATTAATGATGTACAAAGAAGTTTACAGATAACAGTGTTGTTTCCATCTGTGATGATATGAATTGCTCTATTTCTGCACTGTCTATGTGGTTCCTGTGGACTCACCATGGCACACAGCCCTAGACTGAAAGCCCTATAAGTGATGAATAAAGCTCTTCTGTTCAGAAGGGATTCCCATGTGATATAGGAAGCATTCTTTTTCTCACTTGGTGAATTTTAGAGTTTTCTTCCATAGAAACAGTTTTCTGTTGCTTTATACATGTACATATGTAAAAATACACAGTGGTATTTATGTTTGTTTCTAAAAAAATTAACAATAATAAAGAAACATTCCCCTGACTTTCAGCCCTGGGCCACTCTCTTTTGGGGCAGGCAGAAGGAAGAGACAGAAACGGAAGCAGTAGGATAGCAACTGGCTCAGCATTTAAGCTCCAAGAACCACCTCCGTCTTTTTGTAGTTTCTTCCCTTCTTTCCTACCATATTGCTCTTGGAAAGATGGAGTCCTTTGTTTTTCCATCTGCTAATACCAACTGAGTGTTCCAGGCATGGTGCTCACTGTGATGGGCAGTTAACAGCCAATATCCTGTTCAGGGAGCTGGCCATGTAAATGGGAATGTAAACTAGAGGAGCACTTTGGGTAATAGCGGGAGCAGCCAAAATGAATTGTGGGGTGCATTCCGGGGAAGAGCTTCGTGGAGAGTATACTATTAAGTTTGGGAATTGAAAGAGGAAAGGCAGCCTAATGCGTGCTCCCTCATTTAAGCTCACTATGAAGTGACTTACAGTATTCTGCTTTTGGGGCATGATGTTGAGGAAACTGGGGCTGAGAGAGTATAATTGACTAGTCACAAAGCCTTCCTAGTAAGGATTTGAACTCAGATCTTTTTGCACCCTAAACGAATCGTTGTTTTAGATAAAATTTTATCTAGTGAAGGTAGGAGAATGTTTTCAAGCAGAGGGCTTCACGCCAGCACACTGTACCTAAACTGTCACCCCTCACAGTCTTTGGGGCTGGGCATTCAGCCTTTGCTACCAGCCCTTCACTTGGCATCCACATTTTAACTTTGAGCCCTTGGTCAGAATGTGGACTTAATTTGGGTTGGTGCTGTGAGGGTCATCAGTAACTGGAGGGATGACATGGTCCTGGAGACAGAGCTGCTTGGCACCACTCTGAGGGTATTAGGACAGTCGCAGAGAGTGAGGCTGTCTGTCACCTGCTTGCAGGAGTTGGTGCTCGTTTCACTCCTTCCATGAACATTTTATCTCAAAGGCGGTATACTTAACCTTCCTAACCAGCCATTACCAGGATATGGGCTCAACTCTGTTGATGTCCCAGCTCCGTCCATACCCCCTTGTTCAGCTCTGGAGTCTAATAGCACATTTGTGAGGAGGCAGGGACAAGCATCTTTACCAAGATCATCATGGGGTCAGGCTGATAGCCATGGTCTTCTTGGCCTCCCACACTAGCTAATGAGATAAACTCGCTACAGAAAATTGAGGTCATCCCAAAAGACAACAAGGATAGCTTCTGGGTGGGTGGGGAGCAGGGGGGAGTGGCAGGAAGTATCCAAGCTTAAAAGAGACACTGTGCTTTGCCTGGGAAGATGTAGGAAGGCCTCCTGGAGCAGGTGGCTGGTGGCTGACCATCCCAGTAACTATCCCTTGCAGGCACTGCCCTAGCCAGGCTGGTTACCACTTCTCCACAAACTCAGACATCGAAGGGGTAGACAAAGGTCTATGGTCCTCATGTGAAGACCGAAGCCAGGCTTGCATTTGTCTGTCCCTCTGTGGAGTTGGAAAAGTGGCTTACCCGCAATGGAGGCCACTGCCAGGTGTGTCTTCCTTGTGAGCCTTCTTGCTTATAAGCTTCTCTTTACTTTCCAGGGAAGGATGTGGCAGAGTTCTTTGGGCTGGTGTTTTCCAGCCTTTTTAAAGTAGCAAAACTCATGTTTCGAATTGAAGCTTACTCCCTCAAATCCTTAGTAATGGACTCTTAGGCTATTCCATTGAATCAGGTTTCAAAAACCCCCTGATTTAGGCAGAAGGAAAAGGAGTTGTCTACCTCTTATGCTGTCCCTTCCAGCCTTTACAGAGAGCTCCTGTGTCCCATTTAAAGCCCATGTTTTTAAATTCTGTAGTTTAGAAGTTCTGCCATGTTCCTCAGAAGAAAACAGACTCCAGGAGAGAGTGGTCATTTTGATGTCACATTGATAGATGAGTCATCCTAGCTACAAAAATTACTCTCCTGAAAATCTGTTAGAATACATTCTAAAGGTCAGCTTTATGCTTCTGCTAATTGGCAGTTGTTCTCAATGTGCTTGTTTGTGGGCTAGATCACCCCCAAATTGTGTAGACTTAAATTTTAGTAAAGAAAAAAATTGTTCTAGTGAAAGTCTAAATTTCTACATAGATTTGAACTTGAAAAGCATAGGAATGATTACTGAATTCAGTCCAGTGGTTTTCATTGATAACATAAGTGTGTTCTAGGTCCTTTTGTAGATGTTGGGCGCATAGAATTGAATCCAGAGTTTGTGTTCGTGAGGAACGTTGAACTTTTTTCTGTTATTTTTCCAGTAGGTGTCCATAGCTAGGGGGCTCTGCAGTAGCAATTAAACAGGATAGTGCAGAGGCTGCCCAAGTGAAAAGAATGATTCATTCTGAGAGTGAGGGAATTAAAGCTTCATGGAGAAGTGTCATTAGAACTAAACATAGCTGAAGGCAGAGAATTTCCATAAAGTTGGGACTATCTGGGGGACCATGAAGAGCATCATGTAGTTGGGGGCATGGGAGGTAAGACTGGAGGAGCCTAAGGGAAGAGCCCTTGATTATCCCACTGAGGAGCAGGGATTCATTTGTGGGCCTAGGGGCGTACACGGGGGTCATTCAAATTTACCCTCTGGAAAGACCTCGCCAGCCAGGTTTTGCAGGATAGCTAATAAGAGGGAGGCCAAGCTGGAGTCAGGGAGGCTAATTCCTGGGCTGCTTTAAGAGTGGGGAAGAGAGTCACAGGCCGGGACCAGGGGCCAACCCACACCCCCTGGGGCTGCTCCGTGGCACTTAGCACTCATCCTTGGCTGGCTCCCCACTTCAGTGCTGTCTGCCTGCTCTATAGTCTTTCCTACTCATTGTGTTTAAAGAATAAATTAGAAGTTTATAAGTTCTGTCCTTATGAAGTCTGAAAAGTGTTGTGTGCCAGAACTTTTCAGAAAGATTTTCAATAGCAGCATTTAAAAATTAACTTATTAAAATTGGGTTCTCTTAAAGTAATGGTAATTAACTAGGAGTGTGCATCAAAATTATGAACTTTTTGTTGCAAAATTTAAACAGTACAGAAAATAAACACTCATGTTTATATATTGATGATTTTCATTATATGTTTTTTTAAATGAAAAATCAAGTGGCAAACATTATTCTGTACTTTTTCCTCTACCCACCCTCCTTCTTCAACCAAAATTAATCTTCCCTTCTTTCCTACCACCCACAGTGTATTTTCTTGCCATTTATTTCCCTCAGAAAATCAAATCCAGTGAAAACTGTCTCTTCTCATTTTGCTCCTAGATTTTTGCCGATTGTCTTTTTTTTTTTTTTTTTTTTTTTTTTGAGACAGAGTCTTGCTCTGTCTCCCAGGCTGGAGTGCAGTGGCGCCATCTCGGCTCATTGCAACCTCCATCTCCCGGGTTCAAGCGATTCTCCTGCCTCAGCTTCCCAAGTAGCTGGGATTACAGGCGCCCGTCATGACACTCAGCTAATTTTTGTATTTTTAGTAGAGATGGGGTTTCACCATGTTGGCCAGGCTGGTCTCGAACTCCTGACCTCAAATGATCCACCTGCCTCAGCCTCCCAAAGTGCTGGGATTACAGACGTGAGCCACTGCGCCCAGCCGATTTTTGCCCAATTATCTACCATGAATTTGTGCAGTAGCCATTGGCACCAACGTGAGACTTTTCCTCTGGAATTTTTAGCAGCTTAAGTTAAGATAGACTCGGCCAACAATTTGATGACCTTGGATACAGACCATGACTGCAGAGGAGAGATACGAGGTTCAGGAAATATAGAGGATGGTTGAACTAGAAAGGGAATAATGTGAGGAGATAGTGAACCAGGAGCAGAGAAGCTGGGAGAGTAGAGACAAAGCGCCAGTAGATTAAAGCTGAGATTCAAGAGCTCAGTAAGATGGAAAACAGAAAAAAAAAAGGCATTTGTGGCCAGAGCACAGTGATTTTGGAAATTAAATTTATGCATTCAGAGTTGTGGGGATTTTCTTTTTTTTTTCCCCCAGTGGGGTTGGGGCATTTTCAAAATGTCTAGGATAAGGCTGGGCACGGTGGCTCACACCTGTAATACTAGCACTTTGGGAGGCCTAGATGGGCAGATTGCCTGAGCTCAGGAGTTAGAGACCAGCCTGGGCAACCCGGTGAAACCCTGTCTCTACTAAAATACAAAAAATTAGCCAGGTATGGCATTGTGCACCTGTAGTTACAGCTACTTGGGAGGCTGAGGCAGGAGGATTGCTTGAACTTGGGAGGTGGAGGTTGCAGTGAGCTGAGATTGTACCGCTGTACCTCAGCCTGGGCGACAGAGCAAGACTCTGTCTCCAAAAAAAAAAAAAAAGGAAAAATGTCTAGGACAGAAGCTAGACTACTAATTGCAGGCCTAGAAGAGAGCTTAGATTTGAATGAGTTGTTTCTTAGTGATGGGAGTGCTATGTGTTTGTCTCCTACTCAGACAAAACCCTTTTGACCCACTGCTCTCAAGGGGGTAGGTTTTATAGATGACCCACAGCCTGTAGCTGGGCCTGAGTCTACTTCGAAAGTAGAAGATGAATCCATGCAGTTGCAGTGTGAAAGAGGCTTCTAGGCCTATGGAATATCCATTTAAGAATCCCGAGGGTGCTGAGTTAGAGGTCTCCCTTGGACCTTGTGTCACCAGCTGCAGCGACAGCAGTGTCACCAACACCAGCTTTACCTGTTGTCTTCCATCTCGCCCTTGCCCTTAGTTTAGCTCCTACTGGCATCTCCAGTGGAGTAATGAGAAGCAGCAGCATGTCTGAGGATTAGCTCACAGCCTTAGAAATTATTCTCTACTTCGAATTGTTTCACTCACCATTAATTCATGAAAAAGTCATTAACTGTTTTTTTAAGCTCCAGGGATTTATTATCCCAGCATGCAGAAAGAATGCAGAAACATTCTCCATGTGTTAAGCAGTCTTTTTCCTACTCAGAGTTTCTTTGTAGAGTTCCATGCCGGAGTCTCTTTCCCTGTATGTTCAGTTGCCCTAAGAAGTTGTTCAGACCCTGCTCAGAGTCCGTCTTTCCCCGTTAGCAGCAAAAAGGCAATCCTTTCTTGCTGTTTTCAGAAGCTTATGGTAGCCACAGCCAAGGTCTTGGGAAGCACCACCACACTGTGGGCCATCTCCATCTTCCCATGAAGATGGGCCAAGCCACCTCTGGTTCACTTCTCGAGTGTGTTTAGGTGAGTGTATGACTCAGGACAAAACTAAGAGGAAAGGAAGTCTTCGCCATGCCCTCCCCTCAGCAGGAATACATCTTAGGCAGTAGATGTATTCATGTCAGGCTCTGGATGTGTATTGAAGAAAAACCTGTACTTGCTGACATTGCATCATCCCAGTAGAGCAGAAAAAGACCTGAGCCCCTCTGATTATGTCCAGTCGCTGGTGACTAATTTATGAGCTACATGTGCTCCCCCGGGGCCGTTTTCTTGTTCTCGCCCTGGTGGCCTTTGTGATTTGATTTCTCAACAGGCCATTCTTTCCAATCTGCTGTTCCTTCCAATAAGCAGAGAGCTTAAAGTTCAAATTGTTGATTTAATTCTTTTGAGTTCAAGAACTTCACTGGGGCATTGCTAAAGTCCACACTGCTGAATCATGTTTGTATCATCACTGATTCCATCCAGGAATGGGCCTGTCCACAGGGAAGGTAGACGTACTTCACTTCACTCTGTGGTGCCCCGTGAAGCCCCCTGAGCCTCTCTGCTCCTTCAGGACTTGGCTGTTAGCAGTGCAGGAGGCAAGGAAAGCCTGAGCAACAACCTCCTTTGTCTGTGTCCGCACCAAGACACTTGGCCTTGTCACGGGATTTGGGAAATGATATAATCTTTCCTGGCATTTCCCAATCTTCAGGGGGAGTTCTTTTGCATTTATGACATACACCCTTTCTCCTCAAAGTTATTTTTATTACCTTGTTTTTAATTTAACTGAACGAAAACTAAGATTGGAGACAATTTCTCAGGCTTCAGTTAGAACCACTTACCAACAGTGTGGTGATGGAGAAATTAATGATGGGAGCACTGAATATGTAGATAAAGATAATTCTGTGTGAACTGAGCCAGGTCTGGATTTTCTTTTTAAGGACAACAGAAACAGCCTCATCGTTCTACATTTTTATCTCTTCATAGAGAAATCCCATTGTTAATTGGCCTCCAACTTAGATAATGCCCTAGAATGACATTGATCCGAAAGGTTATCTAGTGAGGACAAGGGCTCCTGAGCATTTCAGGTCCCGAGCAGAATCCAGCCTGGAAAGCCAGTCCATCACCTGGGCCCCGTAGACTGCAAGCTCACCCAGGGCCAAGGCTGCAAGCACCATACTAAGTACTTGAAGCAGTCCTGAACGGAAGTGTTTTTATCTTCGATTTATAAATTAGGACGCAGAGGCTTGGAATGGCTAACTGGCTTGCTTAGAGTCACAAGTCTGAAGTTAATCCAGGGATATCTGGTGCCACAAGCCAAGCTCTTTGCAGGATGTCCTGCTGCCTTCCCAAAGAGTGCTGGTCCAGGATGAGGTTCATTTTCCTGATGTGGAATGCTTTGCATTGTCTCCCTCCACTGAGCCCTCTTCACTGTGTCTTTATGATTGAAAGAAACAGAAGATAAACAGTGGAGCAAGGACTCACTCTGGAGCTTAACGTGAGCCTGGAGCCAGTTTGGGTTCCTCTGGCCCCTTGCTGTCACCTCCTAGAGAAAAGGGCTAAGGTCAGAAGGTTGCCTTCTCCCAGACACCTGGATCCGGCAGGAAGCTGTCCTAAATCCCAGGCTTCCTGGGAGAGAGTCATGAGGCACACCTATGAGTTTGCTCATTTGTAGTCCTCATCTACAATCCTTTATGATGTGAAGCCACACATCAGAGTTAAAGGAAACGCTGTTGACAATTAAAAAATACCAAATATAGCTGAGTATATTTAAAAATGACAGCAATGGTAAAAGCCTTGAAAATTTTTCCTTGGATGTGAATGGAGTCTTTGGCATTTGGAAATACAATGAGATGAATTAATTGCTACTTACTAGGCAGCGAGTCAGGAGAAGCATGAATGTGCCTTCTGTCCTCTGCATCAGCTGTTACCTGACTGAAATAGCCTCCTTTTGTATTTACTCCTGCCTTTTCTAATGATAAGCAAATTGAAGATCATAGCTAGGAAAAAAATCAAGTGCCCTCCATCCTTTTTCCAAAACCGTAATATAGTTCTGTGGTGTTTATCTGCTCGAGGGGTATGGCTAATAATTGCAGAGGTCATGTGAAGCCACATAGTGCAAGATTAGAAACAACATCTGCAAAATTACTTCTTAGGAAAGTATTTTTTGTTTTGTCTTTTTCTGAAAAAGTGATTTTACAAGCAAACTGCTGTCTTTCCTCCCTTGCACTATGTGATATTGCTGGTTAAAGTATATTTGAAGAAAAACCATTTAATAACAAGAGTTTTTGAATCCATGGTCGTTTTTTTGACTTTACTATTTTTTCTGATGTATTTGATAGACTTCTATATGAATAAATTACATTGGAATCTTATCTTTAAATTCTGAAATCATGGCCCATGAATAAACTGTTTGGAATATATTGATTATGCTGTTCATTAAAATTCCATATATGGCAGCTATCATATATTGTATATGCAAGCATGTAACCTTTTTATATTATCTTTAAAATTTGTTCATGGTAATGCCTATAGAATATGAAATAATTGATTTTGCAGAATAATCAAAAGCTGGGAAGCAGAAGGAAGAGAAGGGAACAAGACTCCTCTAATATCCAGACTGATCCGTGAGATGTCCTCGAGTTTTAAGAGTACAGCACTCCAGCCATGTGCATTTGTGTTATTGCTGTCCTCCTGTCATGTATATTACATGTAGATATTTTCCAAACATTGTGTCCATTTCAACCATAAAAAGGAGGCAATCAGCAGAACAGAGAGCTATAGCAGCAGTAGCCTTGCTCTCCTTCATGAAATATGAAAGCCTGTTTTTACTTAGGAACAATAACAATTTGTAAGGCTTCAGGCTGAGGAGTTTATGCATGACACAGCCTGCTGGACCATGTAGCAGAGGCAGCGAGACCATTGAGTTTGGTGTGCTGGAAATTGGATAATGACAAAAGTAGGGTAGATGATGAGACAAGCATCCCGAGTCTCAGGTCAGTTGGACCATTTGTTCTTAGAACCCATCCTCTTTCCCATCAAAAATCCATAGACCCATGGTTCCTGCTCCATGAGTGTTTTCTGCATTGCAGGTCATGGGCTTGGGTTGGGGTTCAGTTGGAAAAGGGAGATTTCCCTTTTCTTTCCCCACTCCCCAAAACATTTGGCTTTTTATGGCCTCATTCTTTGTAATCTTAGGGATAGAGGGATGGAAAATCAGCAGTAAGGAGTCAGTGTGAACACGTCCAAACATTTTTGTAGGATGCAATTTTCTTATTCTTGCTCATATGCGCACACGCGCACACATACACACTCAGAATATTTCCTGTAACCTAAGACTTCATACAGCATAATTCCGTATTAACCTAACAGTTTTTCAGGATCAAACAATGTGCTTACCTTTGTAAATCTCATCCACATCTCAGAAATGTTGGTGTGAAGACGTCTTAAAATTAGTGTGGTGTACAAATGTAGCATGTGTTTGAATTTACCTAGCTTCACTTGTTTGGATAAATTAGCCTCCTCCCCTTTAGACTGGGCATGAGTAATGAGGATACAGTCAAATGCTTTAAAGTCTGGGATATTAAACCAGGGTGACACAGAGGAGCAGTTCACTCAGGTCTGACACTTAGAGTTATTTTTTCAAAGCCAGGCAGGTATCTCTGGGCTGCCAATGACAATTTAGAGATCCTTCCATTGAAATCTCTTAGCTTGGCATCCTTTCGAATGCCCATTTCAGGATAAGTGGGTCTGTAGTCAGACCCTTGGTTCTGATTTCAAGATATCCCTGGTGGTGCTTATTATTTCCAGGGTCACATTAGATTTTAAACAAAACATTTTAATCCTTTTAATTTTCAATATATATTGTAGATAAAGGGGAGATGTTATAAAAATTAAATGAGTAGTCAGAGTAGTTCGGCCACAAAAGGTAGGAAATCACTGGTATAGACATTTTAGTCCATTTGCAGAAAATTGCCTATTCTCAAATAGGTAGGTCAAGTGCAGAAAGAACCTCTACTTGAGATAAAATTTCCTTTCCACACTTAGCTTTCTATTAGGACAGCAGACAAGAGCTGCCCAAATTTTAACATCCTGCTGTCTTCTCACTAGTAGTTTTCTTGACTATATGCATTAAAAAGTATTTGTTTATAATGGAATTTACCCTCATAGCTACAAATACCTTTAAACCCAGAAGGACATTAGGCAGTAATGTGCAACTTTTAATTTTGTAAATAAAGAAACTTAGAAGTCATTAAATGACTTGATCCACATAATGCAGCTCATTAATGTCAGGCAGGGACAGGTTTGGAGCCAGGTCTCCAGACACCCCAGTGGGTACACCTTTTATAGTCTCGGAGCAAGTTGGTGTGATAAAAGCAATTGATTTGCTCTCCTACTCTTGAACTCCTGTTTTCATTTAGGTACCTGGTAGAATGCTGGGTAATGAGAGAGTCAAACCTTACTTCGGTTAACAGAAGAAAAAGATCATGTTCTGAAGCTGTGTGACATAAACAGCAAAGATAGGTGTTTTTCTCCTTTTCCACACTGACTGATTTCCATGTTTCAAAAAAGAATATCAAACTTGTATGAAAATTTCAAATGATTTTGAATAAGCCTAGCAAATTTCAAGCAACTCAATAAAGCGGGATGTGGAGATGCAGGGAACTCATTTCCATTTGGACCTGGACTTAGAATTCATGAGTCGCCCCACCGAAGTGTGCACAAACAGATTCTGTATTTGGGCAAGCAGAACTGCCTGTGTCTGCAGAATTTCAAAAACGTGGAACTCTTTGGGTCTATGAGAGGCTCCACGATGTTCTTCTGGAATGGAGCCAAGCCCTCAAGTTCTTTTGTAGCTATTGCTCAGATGTGTCAGTCAGGCAGGCAAGACGTCTGTGCTGCATTTTCCAATCCCCCTAGCCTGGGCCCCAGAGAAGTTGTAAGGCTTGTTCTGTGCTGAGGAAGGCACCTGTGGTCATCCCTGAGCCATTACCTCAGTTTCAGAAATCCTCCTTGAGAGCATTTATAACCCCCTTGGTAGGGGTTGAGTGGCTTGGGGGCTGGAGTCCAAAGTGACTGGTCAAAAAGAAACCAATGGATTTGTATTGATGTCAGGGTGGTGTTGATGGGGAATGGAGTTGGCGTGACTAGGGCCATGGTTTCTGTTCATGGGCTACCCTCTGAGGGGATGGACCAGCAAGGAGCAGGTAAAGCCACAGAGTAGCCAACAGTAGATTGCCTGGCACTGAGGTCTGCATGTGTGGGCCCAGTTTATCAGTTTATCATAAAATCCCATCCACTTCAAGATTTGCCCTTTTTCTGGCATCCTTAGTATCTGAAATGTTTCAAATCTTTAAAAAAAAAAAAAAAAAAAAAAGGCCGGGTGCGGTGGCTCACGCCTGTAATCCTAGCATTTTGGAAGGCCGAGGTGGGTGGATCACGAGGTCAGGAGATCGAGACCATCCTGGCTAACACGGTGAAACCCCGTCTCTACTAAAAATACAAAAAATTCTCTGGGAGTGGTGGCGGGCACCTGTAGTCCCAGCTACTCCGGAGGCTGAGGCAGGAGAATGGCCTGAGCCCCGGAGGCGGAGCTTGCAGCAAGCGGAGATCGCAACACTGCACTCCAGCCTGGGTGACAGAGCGAGACTCCGTCTCAAAAAAAAAAAAAAGGTTAGTTGAGGAAGCTAGCTTTAGGTTAGAACATTTGACAGATTAGCAAATGGAGCCCCAAGTCGAAGAATTGCCATCTGATGAGAAGGAGATAACAGCAGCAAAAGAATCATTCTGAGTCACCCTGGCTGTTCTGTTGAGGCCCAGGAATCCTGCCAGCTTCCAGGGCCCTTGGAGTGTCACTCGGCCACGGGACGTGTCATTACAGATGTTCATAATGACCTTGAGCATCCATGAAAAGCTGTTATTTGAGGCTCCTTAGTTTTTCAGTCACAGCCAGAGTAATATATAAGACATAAAAATAAATGTGGCTGGGCGTGGTGGCTCATGCCTGTAATCTCAGCACTTTGGGAGGCCAAGGCAGGTGGATCATCTGAGGTCGGGAGTTCGAGACCAGCCTGGCCAATATGTTGAAACCCCGTCTCTACTAAAAAGACAAATACAAAAATTAGCCGGGCATGGTGGCACGTGCCTGTAATCCCAGCTACTCAGGAGGCTAAGGCAGGAGAATCGCTTGAACCCGGGAAGCGGAGGTTGCAGTGAGCTGAGATTGTGCCACTGCACTCCAGCCCGGGCAACAGGAGTGAAACTCTGTCGCAAAAAAAAAAAAAAAAAAAAAAAGAAATTAATGGAAGTGTTAGGCTCCTTTTTCTTTTCTCCCCTCCCCTCCCTTTTCTCCCTCCCACCCTCCCTTTCTTCCTTCCTTTTCTCCCTCCCACCCTCCCTTTCTTCCTTCCTTTTCTCCCTCCCACCCTCCCTTTCTTCCTTCCTTTTCTCCCTCCCACCCTCCCTTTCTTCCTTCCTTTTCTCCCTCCCACCCTCCCTTTCTTCCTTCCTTTTCTCCCTCCCACCCTCCCTTTCTTCCTTCCTTTTCTCCCTCCCACCCTCCCTTCCTTCCTTCCTTTTCTCCCTCCCACCCTCCCTTCCTTCCTTCCTTTTCTCCCTGCCACCCTCCCTTCCTTCCTTCCTTTTCTCTCTCCCACCCTCCCTTCCTTCCTTCCTTTTCTCCCTCCCACCCTCCCTTCCTTCCTTCCTTTTCTCCCTCCCACCCTCCCTTCCTTCCTTCCTTTTCTCCCTCCCACCCTCCCTTCCTTCCTTCCTTTTCTCCCTCCCACCGTCCCTTCCTTCCTTCCTTTTCTCCCTCCCACCCTCCCTTCCTTCCTTCCTTTTCTCCCTCCCACCCTCCCTTCCTTCCTTCCTTTTCTCCCTCCCACCCTCCCTTTCTTCCTTCCTTTTCTCCCTCCCACCCTCCCTTTCTTCCTTCCTTTTCTCCCTCCCACCCTCCCTTTCTTCCTTCCTTTTCTGCCTCCCACCCTCCCTTTCTTCCTTCCTTTTCTGCCTCCCACCCTCCCTTTCTTCCTTCCTTTTCTGCCTCCCACCCTCCCTTTCTTCCTTCCTTTTCTGCCTCCCACCCTCCCTTTCTTCCTTCCTTTTCTGCCTCCCACCCTCCCTTTCTTCCTTTTCTCCTTCATTCTTTCTTTTTTTTCTGATGGAGTCTTGCTCTATTGCCCAGGCTTGAGTACAGTGGCTTGATGAACACAGCTCATTGCAGCCTTGACCTCCCAGGTTCAAACAATCCTCCCACCTCAGGCTGTTGAGTAGCTGGAACCACAGAAATGCATCACCACACCTGGCTAATTTTTTTTTTTTTTTTTTTTTTTTTGTGGAGACAGGGTCTCTCTATGTAGCCCAGGCTGGTCTTGAACTCTTTGGCCCAAGTAATCCTCCCACCTCAGCCTCACAAAGTGCTGGGATTATAGGTGTGAGCACCACACCTAGTCCTTCCCCTTTCCCTTTTTCTTTATTGGCTCTTTTTCAAAGGTTAATGTAAGCTTTTTGGAAATTCACATGGTCTTCCTAACAGTTATAGGGCAAAGTAGTATCTACACCCTGGGAACACCTAGCAGATCTTTCTTAGAAGCCCCTAGCAGTTGTTTATGAGCTTTGATTTTTTAAAAACTCCTTTGGCCTTGCTTTTGATGCCTTGATGTGTTTTTTATCGCCTTTGGTTATATCAGTAAGCATTGAAGCACCCTCTCTGCTGGTACTTGGTGTCTTAGCCTGAAGCTCCCTTTGACGTTCCCTGGAGGTAGAAAGCACTCTTTTTATTTTGATGTCGCCATTTTGTTTTTGCTTTGATGGCATTTGGGCCTGGAATATAGACCCTCTATTGGTACAGGGAGCCTTTATATGCCTACAAGGCTCAAAGCCCTGCCTGTGCCCACCGGGCCTGTCTCATACCAGGAGGCTATTTCTGTGTCTGTCCTGGGGAAGCCACAGAATCAGTGTAAAGGAGTTATGGGGTAGTTTTTTATTATTGCTGTTGTTGGGTGCCCTTCTCAATCATTGCCTTTCTAGATAGCCATCTGGATCACCTTTTCCTAAAATGTGAGAAGGCCCATACCCCTATGCATTTTATTGTTCCCAAGTATTATATGTTTGTGTACGCATATACATACGTATATGTATGTATTTTTTTTTTTTTAACCAAAGAAGAAAAAAAATCCCGTTGTATGCAATCCTTTTAACAAATTGTTTATTATTGTATCCAGGTAACAAGCATGGTAAGTATTTTCACCAAATTGAGTATTCTGTATTTTAGCTGTGCTTGGCAGACTTTTTTTGGCTAGCTTTGTGTTATTAGCCTTGGCTTTCCTAGAAAAGACCCGTTTAGGAAAAGGAGAAACCACGTACCTGTAGCATCCCGTAGGCTCCTGGCTTTAGTACGAACCCATGTAGCCTTAGCCCCACGGCGGGGATACCTGAGAAAGCATGCACCCCGCCAGCATGCTGCTTGGCCCTGTTACCCCCAACCCCCGCTGCTTCTGAGCCTCTCCAGCCAGGTGTCTGCAGGGCTTCCAAGCCTTGCATGACCCCAGCAGCTCCTGGGACCATGGCCCTGTGACAGCCAGGACACACAGATAGGGCTCCTTGAGCTCTGTGGATGGTCCTACCACAGTCCACAGCTACATCTTTCCTCTCACCCCTCCTCCCATCCAGTTGCTTAAAAGCAGGGCCTTTATTTTTTTTCTTCCTTAAATGTTTTAAATAATTGGAGAAATCTTCTGGAAGCTGAAAAGCTAAATAAATACGTTGTCCACTCTTCTGAGAGGCTTCACATTGTGTTGGAAAATGGATTTAATCCCTAAAAAAAAGCCTTGCCCCATTGGGTGTTCCCAGTAAATGTTGAGAGGTACGGTAGGTTGAGTGTGGTTTAGCCTTCTGGCTGTGGTATTTATCCATGCATGTTTGCTTTTATTGGCCTATTTTGTGGCTCTGTATTTTAGTCCATGTGCTCGTGGCTGTGCCTGTGTAACCTGCCTGGTAGCCATGCGTTATGTATTAAGTTGGTGTGTCACTGTCACCTTCAAGGATCAGACTGCAAAGGATAAGGCCCTGCAGCACATGGCGGCCATGTCCTCAGCCCAGATCGTCTCGGCCACTGCCATTCACAACAAGCTGGGGCTGCCTGGGATTCCACGTCCGACCTTCCCAGGGGCGCCGGGGGTAAGTCATGAGCTCAGTCCAGTAATGACAGCTGCTGGGGTTGGGGTTGGCATGGGCCAGTGTTAAGCCTCCCACTTCCATTTCTTGTCACGTGGGTCAGGTATGTGAGAGGGCAAAAGCTGCCTTGTCAACTGATAACTGAGTCTAAAGTGGTGAAAATAAGGAGGGAAAGGAGAGAGAGAGAAAGGGAGGGAGAGGAGAAGGAGGAGGAAAAGAAGAAAAGAAAAAAGGAAAAGGAAGAGGGAGAAAATCAGAAGAGGAAGGAATTCTGAGTCCCTGAAGACATGGAATTAAATGTACCTTTCTGGATTGGGCTCAGGCATCTTCTCTCTTTATCTTTTTCCTGGACCTTGGTCTCTGTCCCTCTGTTTTCAGGGGCAACTAGCCCCTAAAGGGACAAGGTATTCTATTAACATTTACATTTTGACACCTACCAAAGGCTGAGAAGCATTATGTTATAATCTCAATCCTCCAGGTAATCTTAAATGCTTCTTATTGTCATTGCCATTTTGCAGATGAAAAAGCTGAGGTTATTCAGTAGCAAAACAAGAGTTTGGATAGCCGAGATCATAGTGGAATGGATAGTGATGTCAAGAATCAGCCCCGGGGCTGCTTGACTCTTGAGGCTGCTCTTTCCCTCCTCTATGTCATGCTGCCTCTCCAGCCCACACCAATCGCAGCAGGGAAGCTCACTGCAGAGAAGCTGCCTGCATTGCCGCTTGGAGCTCCTGGCCTTGTTCAAGCTTTGTCCTCTGCCTTGCTGGGCCTTCAGTGCTTTTGAGGCAGAATATTATGCAGGGAATGTTTCAGAATGGAGGGAGGGTGTATGGATAAATCAGTCAGTTAAAATATTGGTGAGCCCCCTGCAGCATGCCCAGATCTTTGCTTAGGTGTAAGGAAAACAGGAGCTGCTGCCTGCATCTGCCCTTGGGGGCATTTTCAGGAAGGAGGCTCTAAGGGAAGCTCTGGGTTGCCAGTCCAAGGATATAGGTTGTGGTCTTATGCAAGTGGTGACTGCATTTGCACTCTGGGAAAGCGATTCTGTTGGGTGATCAAACCTGCTGTCTTTTAGCAGGGGTTGCGATGCGTAGGCATCCTAAACTATGCTTTGAAGTAAACTCGTAATTCTGAGGCCTTTGCATTTTGCCTTCCAGTTCTGGCCAGGAATGATTCAAACAGGGCAGCCAGGATCCTCACAAGAGTAAGTCTGAGGAGGGGTGGGCACTGACAATTAGGGGCTGGTCCCAGCCCACCTGGGGAGAGCTCTTCCTGGACCATACTGTCTCAGGGCCTGGAGGAAAAAGGAGCATTAAACTGAGGTCCCAGAAGGCATCCCCTTCTTATTGTCTACTGAGGCCCCTGGCAGGAAAGAGACTAGCTTTTCGGATCTGGGAGATTTGGAAACACCTCACTCCCACCTTAATTATTAGCAGTCATCCAGCTGGAAGCAAGAAGTGGACCCCTCTTCCTTCATGGTATTGAAGGCTGAGCTGTGGTCCTCCTTGCCTGAGAAAGGGTGGCACAGGTGATCCTCTAGCCTATTTCATTCTGGCCGGCCCTGTAGTAGGGTGGCTAGTAGACAAATCCTACTGATGCCTTGGGGGCAAGAGAAGACAGATCAGTAAACTGGAAAATAAGGTCTATTTCGGGATAAAAGAAAGGAAATCCTGCCTATATGCTGTAAAAAAACTTGCACTGTTTGGCCTAGAGAAGGAGAGCCTGAAGCATGTCCCACACTTTGCCTAGAAGTGGTTACTGCTTGACCTCAGAGGTTCAAAGGCAGATGTCACAGCACAAGGAATTCAGGCTGTCTTTCTAGCGTGTCCCATTGAACTGGAATGAGGCTTGGTAGTTTGATCCCTACCTAGCTGCTGGTCCCTCTCAGTTTATGGAACAACTGCCTCTGCCTGGGGTGTGCTACTGCCTGCAGGCAGGGACCACAGCGGTGAAGGACCTCCCACTGGGAGGTCATAGTGGGGCCTGGGTAATAGCCCCTGCTGCAGATGCGATCTCTAACTCTGTCTGCCATCTCTCTGTTCCCAGCGTCAAGCCTTTTGTGCAGCAGGCCTACCCCATCCAGCCAGCGGTCACAGCCCCCATTCCAGGTGAGTGTCCCTAAAACTTCTTTTTGGGTACACAGCCCTACACAGCTGACAGCTGGGTCTGGCACTTTGTTCCCAGAGTCAAGAGATGCTCAACTTTGCCACAGCCGCACATTGCCCCTGACTTGCAGGATCCTTGGGTAGCCTGGAGCTCAGGAGGGCCACAGGGGTGACCCCTGCCAGGTCCCGATTCCCTTCAGTCATCTCCCAAGAGCTTTTCAGATGGTTTGTTTAAGAAACAGGAAGCCTCCTCACTTTCACTGAAGGCGCTGGATTATCCTCAGAAGGCGAGGTTGCTGCAGCATCTTCCTCAATATAAACTGGCCAAATTAGGCAGTGTAAGTCTCGAGGCTAGATAGGGTTTCATTCACCCTTTCTTAGATAAGTAGATTTCGGTCCTGCTACCTTTCTTTTAAGGAGAGAGTACATGGAAGCTCTAAGTGGAAAACATGAATCTGTCCAGCCTGCCTGTCTCCTTCCCCACAAAGCGCACCCCCCATCCCCACGTGCGTGTGTAGTTACTCCTTTGCACTACTTGAGGTGTACAGTATAAAAGTCACTGCTCTTCCTTATGGATTCCCCAAACTGAAAATGCTTTCACATATTGCCCTGTGCCCGAGTACTATGGAGCATTCAGAGAGAATATTCTATGGTGCTCGTGACCACAGTCTTAAGGAACGTGGACAAACACAAGAAGTGCACGGCATGTCCGGGTCTCACAGGAACTCTTTGGAAGCATTCACTTCTCACTGTCCTGTCATTCTTGGCATGGTCCCCAAGTAGACCCCTTGGTCCAGGATTAGATGTCCTCAAACTACAGCCCTTAACCTTAGCTGAAGTTGGCTTAATGAGGAACACATGCTTTGTGCTTATTTGACTGTTCACCATCACTAGGGTCCTCAGCTAGCATCTATCATCTGAGTTCTCCCTGCCAGATCTGGTGGAGAGGGGGCTGTTGGCATTTCCTTCTGGGTCATCTGTAGAGCCCTGTTCCAGTATTTGCCTGAGGCCCAAGGGGAGGTGAGTGACCAGCATCAAAGGTGACGATTGCTCTTTCAGGGTTTGAGCCTGCATCAGCCCCAGCTCCTTCAGTCCCTGCCTGGCAAGGTCGCTCCATTGGCACAACCAAGCTTCGCCTGGTGGAATTTTCAGCTTTTCTCGAGCAGCAGCGAGACCCAGACTCGGTGAGTGTGCCCAGAGAGGTGTGTCTTGAATCCAGGATTTCTTTCCCTTTACTGTTTACCTCCTTGCTTCTCTTTCTTTCCTCCTTTACCCCTGCCCCCTGCCTGACACATATCCCGTGTGAAAATGGGTCTAGGAAAGAATAGGTTTTTGATTAAGTAAAAAGGGATTCCTGTTGGCAGATTTGTAGAAAACAGCAGAGTAGGAGGTGTATTACTGTCCTGGACCCCGAGGTGCTGTAGGGAATACATGAGTCAGAGAGAGGGACATTTACAAGCTCTTATGTTTTGTAAAATTTAACAAGAAGTAACATTTATTGAGCCTTGCCATATGCCTGGTCCCATGCAGAGTTATTTAGATATATGATCACAATTCATCTTCATAAAAACCCTAGGAAGCTAGGTACTGACCAACAAATGAGGAAACAGAGAGCGTAAGTAACTTTCCCAAAGTCACACAGTTAATCTCTGATGGATTAGAGATTCAAGCTCAGGTCCTGAAAACTCTAAAGCGTAAACATTTAGCTGTTATTCCATACTCTCTTTCCAACTCTGTTTTCTCAAGATAGCAAACTGTTCTCTTCTTAAGAACAACTTCTTAAGAAGTGGCCAGGCATGGTGGCTCACGCCTGTAATCCCAGCACTTTGGGAGGCCGAGGTGGGCAGATCACGAGGTCAGGAGATCAAGATCATCTTGACCAACATGGTGAAACCCCGTCTCTACTAAAAATACATGGCCACGCCCATGTAGTCCCAGCTACTTGGGAGGCTGAGGCAGGATAATTGGTTGAACCCAAGAGGCGGAGGTTGCGGTGTGCCAAGATCGCGCCACTGCACTCCAGCCTGGCGACAGAGCGAGACTCCATCTCAAAGAGAAAAAAAAAAAAGAAGAAGTAACAAAATGACACTTTAACAGTTTGCCATAGAGTGCAGTGCATTATAATATCGTAAATACCAGTAACATTGGCATCTGGACTCTATTTGTCACTTTCTTCTTTGCTACCTCCCCCACCCCCATCTTGTACCCATCGTCCCATTGTTTCTCAGCCAGGCATTTCCCATACATATGTGATCCTCCCTTCTTTCCCACCCAGCAAGCCCCGTACCCTTTCTTCACACCCACTCCTTGGCTGTGAGTGTGAGCGTTGCATCTGTGTGTGGGTGAGCCCAAGGCAAAAACTGAAGGAATCCTTAGTTTGTCTCTGAGATCCTCACCAACTCTTGCCACATTCTCTATCTCACCCTATCCTTCCCATCTCCTAAGTCCCATGCTGTCTCTGTGTTGCCTGCCTTAATGTCATTTCTATTATCAGGAGAAAGTGTCAGGAATGAGTTAAGAGCCTGTGGTAGATAACCGAGATGCTGAACAATTGGAGGTGACCTCTCACGGGAGTGTTTGCACTTCACCTTAAGGGAAGGCCTCGCATGGGGCAGAGGGGCTTGACCAGCCATCACCAGAGTGGAGGACTCACATGTGGCGCACTGATGTCTTTGTCCACAAATCGTGAACTTTGGGAGCTGGTGGAAAAATAGAGCTGCTTCCAAATTAGGGGGAAAAATGAGGGAAGGAATGTAAATTGGGCCCATCAGGACAGGTACAAGAAAATGGGGCTATTGAGACCAGGAAAGAGAAGAAAAGGCCAACTGGATGACTCCTTCCAAGCAGCTGAGTGGCTAACAGGAAGATTGATGGTGAGGGGTAAATCCATCTAGGTGGAAGGCATTAAGGCAAACTGAAAGATGCCCTGCGTGACTGTGCTGCTGGTTCTTTCTGGGAAGCATACATAGTTCTTTGGTTGAAGGCTGGGCTTTGGCCCAGATACTGCTTCTGCCTCTTGTAACTGGTGTTTCCATGACACTTTGTTGTTTACAGAGTACTTTGTGGTTGAGTATTTCATTCTGTCCTTATAGTGCCCCATCAAATAGGTTCTGTTTTCCCCATGATAGGTTCTGTTTGCCCCATTTTACAGATAAAGAAACTGAGGCCCAGACATACTAAATGACTTAAGATATCTAGTCAGTAAACAGAGGGAACCAGGAGCCCAAATCTTGTATTTCATTGTATCCTTTTCACTATCGTAAAAGATCACCTCCCAGTTTTGAGGGTCTCTTGAATTGTCTTTGTTTTTTTTTTGTTTTTTGTTTTTTATTTTTTTTTTTTTTGAGACAGAGTCTCGCTGTGTTGCCCAGGCTGGAGTGCAGTGGCGTGATCTCCACTGACTGCAAGCTCCACCTCCCGGGTTCACGCCATTCTCCTGCCTCAGCCTCCTGAGTAGCCGGGACTACAGGCTCCCGCCACTACGCCTGGCTAATTTTTTTTGTATTTTTAGTAGAGACAGGGTTTCACCATGTTAGCCAGGGTGGTCTCAATCTCCTGACCTCGTGATCCGCCCGCCTTGGCCTCCCGAAGTGCTGGGATTACAGGCGTGAGCCACTGCGCCTGGGCTTGAATTGTCTTTTCAGTCTGAATATCTCCCGTGTAAGCAAATTTTTCTTTGCATGTGACTGTTTTTTTTAGGAAACAACTCCAAGACACTGGGAGGCAAAAGTCCCCACATGATTTTTGCTTCCCTGGTTAAAATACTGTGGAATCATTTATAAAAATTCTCTTTTTTTAAAAGAAATTAAAATAACCTGGTAGCTCCCTCATTGTTAACTGTGCTCTCCAGTTATGGACCTCTTAGGGCCCAGAAGGCTCAATTGCCTCTTTTTGTTGTTAGTATTTGTTGGGCTAAACATTTTGAATCATTCAGACCATTCTGCAAACATTCATGTGCACCTGCATGTGCAAGAAGCTACACAGGAGAGGGGCTCATCGCTACCCAGACGGCCACAGCCTCGGCCCCTGGGGAGTATAATGCCTAACAGCGGAGACAGACACGAAACAGGTTATTATCTGAGAGATCATTGCAAAGTGCTGTGACTTCTAGGAAGGAAGAATACTGAATGCTGTGAGTAACAGGAAACAGGGCAAGCTTCCTTAAGGAAGTAGCCCTTAAGCTGAAAGGTGGAGGATTGGACAGGGAGAGAATAAGGGAGCAGAATATTCCAGAGGTGATGAAGCTGAAGTGTATGTAGCAGTATATTAAATCGGTGACTGTTTTAGGAAAGTCAAGGCCCACTAAGTTGCTAGAGTAGAGGCCAGAGATAAGTGTTTCAGGTACGTTCAGGATACATATAATAATCTGAATGGGTAAACTGCATCTGGCCTGCTGTTGTTGAATAAAAAAGCTTGACTTACACAGACTCCAACACGTGACTTAAAAGGCCCTGGAATGAAAGGAAGGCCTGGTGTAACATCCTTGGGCGCTTTGAGACAGATAGTTATATTTTAGGGAATACGAATTGGGGATTGGGAGAAATTAGAATTTATTTAACAAGTATTTTTTGAGCACCTACTACACGCCAGCCAGTGTTTCAGGTGTTAGAAATTCAGCAGTGAACAAAACAAAGTTCTTTTTCTCATGGAGCCCCACACTTGGGTGGAGAACACAAGAACTACCCAAGCACATAAATACCCAGTACGTCAGGGGATGCTAACTGCTTATGTGGAATAATGGTCCTTTGTCACAACCGATTTTTTTTTTTTTGAGATGGGGTCTTACTGTGTTGCCCAGGCTGGCCTCAAACTCCTGGGCTGAAGTGACCCTCATGCCTCAGGCTCCCGGGTAGCTGGGACTACAGTTATGCACTGCCATGCCCCAACCTTCTTCACAATTGAAAGTTACTTGCTTTTTGGATTTAAAGTATATAATTTCAGAAAATAATAATACCCCCAATAGATATGTTGATGTTTCTGGCTTGTATTATGATACTAAGTGGTGCGCATTAGACATTACCAGCCAGAGCTCTGTCACTGCTGTGAAATTATTTTGCCTATCCTCAATCACTGTTGTTGGTGTGGCATCTGATATTCCTATGTTACAAACACTCATTCTTCAGTTGAACACAAATGATTTAATATATGCAAATGAAAGTGGCAGATTTTTTTTTTTTTTGAGACACAGAGTCTTGCTCTGTCACCCAGGCTGGAGTGCGGTGGCACGATCTTGGCTCACTGCAAGCTCCGCCTCCCAGGTTCACACCATTCTCCTGCCTCAGCCTCCCAAGTAGCTGGGACTACAGACACCCACCACCACGCCTGGCTAATTTTTTTGTATTTTTAGTGAGATGGGGTTTCACCGTGTTAGCCAAGACGGTCTCGATCTCCTGACCTCGTGATCTGCCTGCCTCAGCCTCCCAAAGTGCTGGGATTACAGGCGTGAACCACTGCGCCCGGCCGCAGATTGTTAATAGGATCTATATTTGATTTTAGTGGACATGTGAGGGCCTGAAGGTTGGTTCTTGTACTAGAGGGAAAAAGTGGTGGCTGACCAGTTGAAGTGATGGAGAATTAATAAAATTATTTAAAGCATTTGACAGTATCTTAAGTACCAGCCTCTCAAGTTATATACTGTGTGCTTTGTTGGACAAACACAAGGTGCTATTACAATCAAGGAAGGTATAATGGTACTTCAGGGCTAAGGTTACACTGAAAAATTTGTATCAGGTAGATAGTTTCTTTGGCTCTTAGAGGTTTTGTGACTTCTCAGACTTTAATTTTGCTATATTTTTGTTCCAACAACAGAAACATTAAGGCCATCTAAAATAAACTCAGCTGATACATTTTAACAAATTTGGGCATACAGTACTTAAAATTTAACATCCAGCATTAACCACATTAATTTGATAAGCGAACAAAGTGACCAATAATTAAAGGGCCCTAAATAAGTTAAACTTTGCATTTGGATTCTCTAGATGTTTGTTACAGACAGACATGTACATATGTTTCCCCCTACTTCTTTGTAACGGCTTAGGCTCATTAGACCCAAGGGGTTATAAAATATTTTTAGTAGAGAAGAGAACTTATAGGTAGTGCTGGCAAAAAAAGAAATTATGTAGCCAGGTTCCATGCTATTTGTCATTAGTGACTTCTTTCATCTTTATTGAGCTCTGTGAGGTAGGTTATTCTATTCCCTTCTACAGAAGAGGCTTGGAGAGATGCTGCCTTACAGTAGCCAGCTTTGCACCCCAGCCTGCCTGTAGCATCTCTTAAGAGAAGATAAGACTTGATTGCTGGCTGGGTGCGATGGCTCACGCTTGTAATCCCAGCACTTTGGGAGGCCAAGGCGGGTGGGTCACTTGAGGCCAGAAGTTTAAGACCAGCCTGGCCAACATGGTGAAACCCTATCTCTACTAAAAATACAAAAATTAGCTGGGCATGGTGGAGGGTACCTATAATCCCAGCTACTCGGGAGACTGAGGCAGGAGAATCACTTGAACCCAAAAGGTGGAGGTTGCGGTGAACCGAGATCACGCCACTGCACTCCAGCCTGGGTGACGAGTGAAACTCCATCTCAAAAAAAGACATGGTTGCATACTTTGGTACCAACAAAGCCAAGAGAAGAACCTTAGTTTGTCTCCTCGTTAGTCTGAAGTGGCCTTAGAACCAGCATTTTCTGAAATTTACTCGTTGGCTCACCACATATATCACCCTTGCCAACACTGAAGACTTCCTCACAACCCTACCACTTCTAGTGATAGTGATGGCCAACATTTACTAAATATTTTCTGTGTGCCAACACTATGCATTATCTTATGTAATCTTTATGAAGTAGCTTGCCCAGTGTTAGGTAGCCAACTGACATGGGAAGTAGGATTCAGATCCAGGTCTGTTGACTCCACATCCTGAGATTGTGACCAAAAGGCTGTATGGTCCATTTGTATCTGATGAGTAGTCTGTTTTTGTAGCCCAGGGCCATAAGGAGCTAATGGGAGAATAATTAGGGGGATGATCGCCCCCTGCTGGTTCTGTGTCGTGTGTAAACCAGACAGCTTCCCCAAGTTGGTGGTGGTTTATGTTGGAGGAGAACCAGCGAGTCAGTCCCTCTGTTACCTTTGGCTCTACTAGAAGTTAAGAGAAAAACAGCAGAGGGTGAAGAAAGGAAGGAAGAGTGTAAAAAACAAAGACTATTTTAGTTGGAAATATACTTTGTACATGATTTCAGTGTTGCATATCAAAGGACCTCAAGTGTTAAGTGTGATATCCTCCACCCAAGGTGGGCTGTTTAAAAGGGGCCTCCCTGAAATCAGGGTCCAGTTTCTAGAGGCCAAGTTAGGCAGATGAAAACTCGGCCTGGCTGAGCTGTCAGCTGAATCCTGAAAGTACACAGGGAGTGGTTTTCCTAATAAAGCCTGGAGTGATTCCTCCACCTCAATTCTGGGGCACGGCGGGTTCCTCCAGCCCCCCACAGGGCAGCAGCTGGCAAACCCCCGCCTGCTCAGACTGCCCGGGCACCAGGCTGTGTGTCTCATGCCTGTTGTGGTGTGGATGCCATAGTGAGCAGGAGCCAGGAAGAGAGCACAGAAAGGATTTACTTAGGAGTTACACAACCAGAGGAGGGAAGAGTTAGGGGTGGAGAAAGAGGCAAAGAGATTGTTCTCTTTAGATTTTGAGGAAGCAGTCACTGCCTTGCAGAAGAGAAGTTCCATGATACAGTAGAGGAACAAACCCGATCAGGGGAGGCACACGTTCGCTCAACATATGAAACTCATTTATTTTTATTTTTTTAATTGAGACAGGGTCTCACTGCATTGCCCAGGCTGCAATGTAGTGGCACAATCACAGCTGACTGCAGCCTCGGCCTCCCAGGCTCAAGGGATTGTCCCATCTCAGCCTCCCAAGTTGCTGGGAATACAGGCATGCACCACCACACCCAGCTGATTTCTGTATTTTTAGTAGAAATGGGGTTTTACTATGTTGCTCAAGCTGGTATTGAATTCCTGGGCTCAAGCCATCCACCCACCTCGGCCTCCCAAAGTGCTGGGGTTACAGGTGTGAGCCCAGCCAAGCAACTTACTTATATATTATGTCAATAATGATCATCACCAGCGCTTATGAGCTCTGTTTTGGTATGCTGAGCATTATGTCCAGTCTGTACATAAAGGAACCGTGGCTCAGAAACGTTAAAGTTATCAAGATCTACCTCCAAGAATGGTGACTGTGCCAAAGTTTACCACCACTCTGTATTCTTAACCATGTCACTGTACTTTTGAAGAAATAAAGACAAAGTTCAAAAGTTAAAAACAGCTGCCTGCAAACTAGGAGCTTCCCAAGCAAGGCCAGACCTCTGAGGGCCTTCCACATTGGGTAGATGGTTACTCTGGGTTCCCTCTGAGTTCCTATTCCAACCCATGGAAAATTGTCTTCCACAAAACCAGTTTCTGGTGCCAAAAAGGGGACTGCTGCTTTAGAGCCTATCTTTCATCATGCTCTAGTGGCAGCAAAGAGGTGACTGATACTAGAATTCTTAGCAGCTGTTTGATATTTGGGGCAAATTACCTCAGCTCAGCCTCAGTTTCCAGTCTGTCTTAAGTGGACATAGCAGGATCGCTGCCACACTCACTGTGGTAATTACATTTAGAAATATCCCTGAACATACTGAGCACTCCACAAATGCTTCTGAACCTGAATGTCTTACAGTAATGTGAAAGGAAATTGAGCCGGAGCTCTGGACAGGGATCAAGCTTGTGAGAATGTGCTCACTAGGTGCTTTGGACTCTACTGAAATTGTAACAGGCGTCAATATTTTTCAATTACTTTTGAGACAGAGTTTTGCTCTGTCGCCCAAGCTGGAGTGCAGTGGCGCAAGCTTGGCTCACTGCAACCTCCACCTCCCAGGTTCAACCAGTTCCCCTGCCTCAGCCTCCCACGTAGCTGGGATTACAGGCATGCACCATCATGCCTGGCTAATTTTTGTATTTTTAGTAGAGACAAGATTTTGTCATGTTGGCCAGGCTGGTCTCAAACTCCTGACCTCAAGTGATTTACCTGCCTCAGCCTCCCAAAGTGCTGGGATTACAGATGTGAACCACCATGCACAGCCTCAATTAATTTTTAAAATCAATTAAACTTTTCATAAAGGTAGTAAATTTATGTGGTCAAAAAATCTCCAAGCATAAGAGAATGGAAGGGAGACGTCTCTTCCTTCTCATTCCTACCCTACCCTTAAGTAGGTAGCCACTGTTACTATTCTCTTATGAGGCTTTGTAGTGATTTTAATGCATATGCAATCTAACATGAATACATGTATTCTCCCACCCCACCCTGCTTTTTAAGAGAGGATGTGATCTGATTTGTGCTTCAGGAAAACGATGGCTGCATCAGGTGAGAGCAGGGACTGGAGGAAACTATACTGTCAGCCAGCCGGTGGCTGATGAGGACCAAACCAAGGTAGGGGCGTGGCTGAGGAAATGGCAGAGGGGAGAGATGTTATGGAGATAAAATTAAAAAGCCTTGTGGATTAATGAGCTGTGAGGAGGATAAATTGTAATGACTGGGTGTTTGAGACCAAGGATGTTGATAAATTTTGAAGAGTCCTGGAATAGAGGAGGAAGCAGGATTGCTAAGAACTGACTTGGTGATAATGCTTTTGCCTTTCATTCTCAAAATAAGCTTGTTGAAATACTTATTGGAGACAGGAAAGCTCAGAGAGTTTAAGTAACTTCATCTGGGACCTGGCTAATAGATGGCAGGGTTGACTATTTGAACTTTGTCTGAATTTCATAGTGTATGAGAAAATGACACTTACCCCATTATCTGGGAAAATGGGAAGGGCAGGGATGGTTCTCCGTTCACAGATGGACATTTGATTTGGGCTCCAGGAGAGGAGAGAGTTCCTGAAGGGTCACCTGGGCTTTGTGATGGCAGCCCCCTCAGCCAGAAGGAAGGGAGTTTTGCTGCCTGGTGTCCTGGCCCTTATCTTTATTCCAAGGGGCTGGACCTCCTGGATGTGGACATGGGAGTTAGCAGTCTTCATAGTCAGAGGGAGCCCAAGGTCTCCCCTCTGGGGGACTGGCAGGCCTGTGGTTGAGCCCGCATGGAAGGTCTGTAAATATATCCTGCAGATAACATGATTCTTTCTCGTAAAGGCAGTTGGTCAAATGTGGGCCCAAGGATGATTTAATTTCACATTTTTATACTTCTTTCAATGGCCTAAATTTACAGATCAACTAAAATTCCGTTGTCAGAACACAGATCCTGTCTTGGTTTGGAAAATGTGACCAAGATAGCTCTAAGGAAATATGACATTGATGAGGCCTGTGGAAGAAAGAAGAGGGGGATGGCTGTGCATGGGGATTAGGTTGGAGACACAAGATAAGAAGCAAGGTTTCGGCTGGGCGCGGTGGTTCATGCCTGTAAACCCAGCACTTTGGGAGGCCAAGGCGTGTGGGTCACCTGAGGTCAGGCATTCAAGACCAGCCTGGCCAACGTGGTGAAACCCCCACTGCTACAAAAATACAAAAATTAGCTCGGCGTGATGGTGGGTGCCTGTAATCCCAGCTACTTGGGAGGCAGAGGCAGGAGATTCGCTTGAACCTGGGAGGCAGAGGTTGCAGTGAGCTGAGATCACACCATTGCACTCCAGCCTGGGCAACAGAGGAGACTCTGTCTCAAAAAAATAAATAAAAATAAGCAGCAGCAGTAAGGTTTCAATTCCCGATTGCCAGGAGGGTTCTTGCCTTTATCCTGGACAGGACAGAGAAGGGCACCGGTGTCTCTGGAGAAGCTTCCTAGTTTTATAGTGGCTGCTGAGGCAGTTGCTCCATCCTGGGGTGGAGAATGGCTGTTTGAACAAATCTGGTTCCTGGTCCTTCAGAAAAGAGGCTCCTTCTCTCCTGTAATTCAGGGCTTGGAAGTGATCTCATGCCAGTAAGCCAGGTCACCAGCATCTGTGTGGCCTGGGCGGAACTTTCACATTGACTGTTTAATTTGACCTTGGAGACAGGCTAGGGTTCATCACTGCTCAGATGAGGAAGCCAAGGCCCAGGAAGGTTAAGCAACTTGGTTCAAGCCACTCAGCTCAAAAATAGCAGAGCCTAGATATTCTAACCCAGGTGTCATTAATGTTCCCTTCTCATGCTTCGGAATAAGTGGTGGGAAAGTACATTTGGCCTTCCAGGTTTGGGAAGGAAGGCTGCAGCTGATCTGACGGTTGGCTGTGCTCAGTCCTTGAATGTGTCTTAGGTTTTTCTCATGTTTTTCCAAGCCTGGTCTTCCAGTAGGACATAGGAGAAGGAGTGTCTCCCAGGGAAGGAGATGATGGCTCAGTGTGGAGCGCCCCCATACCCCTCACAATCCTGAGCCCTTGCCGAGCCACCTGCAAGCCCCTCCAGGCCCAAGGCACATCCTCTTGTGGCAGCAGCCTGTGCTTTGTACTCAGTGTTTCTGAGATGCTCTGGCCACTTCCCCTCTTTCTTCATTACCCTTTGGGAAGGAGGCCACTGAAAGCGTCTGGAAATCTGGGTTCTATAGACATTTCACAGAGGCCCCAGTCAGGCCCCCTCTGCTTTCTTTGGCAGGTCCGCGCCCCACGCACCTTCCTGGTTGCTCACTCAGTCGGTGGGGCTTTCAGCTGCACTTCTGTTGGGAAAACACACTCCTGTCTGAGGAAGCAGCAGCCCCTTTGTGGAGATGGTGCTTGGAGTGGGAGGTGGGAAGGATGCATCTCGGTGTGAGATCCCGGAAGGAGGGATTCACTTGCTCCTTGTTTCCAATGATGTTTCTCTATGGGAAGAGCGAGGGGCATGGGATGAAGTGGCATATCAGGGCCAAGTGGCCAGAACAGGGCTGGTGCCCTGAACAGTGAGCTGAGGAGAGAACTCACTTCAGATTCACTTTCTCCTGGGCAGGAACCGTGAGCACAGGCAAGCTCCTGGGCTGAATGTGCGGGAACCTTTCTTGGCTTGGCTCCGCAGCCGTTCTCTGTCCCCCCCAGGGGCCACCACAGGCTGCCCAGCCTGCCCTAGGGGGTAGGTGGACAGACATTCCGGGCAGGACCGTGACAAGAAGTAAATGTAGGCCATTTGTCCTTGTTCTGTTCCAGCTTGTACATTAGCATCCCTTGACATGAGTTATTTGTCTTGATTTCTTTAAATTCCTAAGTGGATTATAATTTTCTTCTTGGTATTATTTGACAGCAGTCATATTTTTCAAGGTTTCACTACGTTCTTCAAATACTTAGAATTTTTGGAACAAATTTAGGAAAAGACTGCCATCTTCAGGTTGGACGGTGCAGTGCAGAACCCGATATGTCTGAGGGCACCTCGCAGATGCTGAGGACTAGCAGATTTGTAGGGCTTTTTCTTCCTTTTCCACAAAGATTGAACTGCCTTCATCAGTTCAATACATCTAGATTCAATACATCTAGAATGTATTGGCAGTCCTTTTAAAAAAAAAAAAAAGAGAAAAAAGCCCCAGTGACCCCTGTTGGAAGTTGTACTGTTGTGGTTTCTTTCATCTACAGTGATGGACAACCTCCTAGGCTGTCCCCACCCCACTTTTGGGAACAGACTTTGCATGCCTAAGTGGAAGGTAGGAAGCAGGTATCTGGAGAGGGTACTGTGTGCCTGAGGGAAATGCGGAGGCCAGACCCCACAAGGCTTCCCAACACTGCCACTACCCTAGCACCGATGGTAACATCAGAACAGTAGAAATCGCCTTAATGAGTCTGAAACTTTCCCTCTCTTCATTCCTGCTTTGAGTTTTAGTACGTCCAGGTTTTTGTTATCAGGGACAGTATTGATTTCACATTATTTCATCCAAAAGAAAGAAACATCATGATTCTTCTGGAAAGTAATAACAACAGCAAATTACGTGCTATGTACAGTGTTACGTGTTTTCCTTGCATTATCTCATTTAATATTCTTGACACTCCAGTACAGTAGGTACTATTATTATTCCTGCATTATAGTTCTACTAAATATACATATTTCCACTATGGATGTGGAAACTGCAGCAGAGAGAGAGGACTATAATCACTTGCCCTGGATGACTCAGTTAGGAAGTGGTGCCACTGCTCGGATTGAAACCCAGATCCCACCTGACACCACAGTCCAGGTGTTCATCACTCCTCACTGCAGGCTCCCTACGCAGCAAAGAACAGCAGGGACCAGGAAACAAAGTGACCTTGTAGAGCAGCTTTGAAGGAAGACGAAAGTCCTTTATTAAACCCCCCGGGTATCTCAGAAGCCCTTTGCAATGAATGGTTGAGTTTCGAGGGTTGCATTCACCTTTATTATTATTTGCAACTGTTATGAAGAATAACTGGAGGGATTATAGCAATACAAAGAGAAAATGGACATTTCTCCAAGTCAAAATAGAAATCCACATATTAAGATGGTATCAGGTACTGCGTAGCATCCTTGATCCAGGTAGGGTTTTACTGGTGCAACATCTGTCTTTTTGGTGAACCCTACCTGCAGACAAGCGTCCCAGCTCCTGTCCAGCTGTCCTGAGCGTTTGAGCTGTAGGAAAGCTTTGCAGTCTGACCCGAGCTCCTTTAAAGCCCAAGAAACTTGTGGCTAACACAGAATAAACATCCTGAAGTAATGTTTTTTGCTTCCTTTTATGGTTCTTTCCCTTCCTCAGAAAAACTCCATAATCTTTCAAGATAGTTTTTGATTGGTGGTTTATTTAATAAAATAATTGTATAAGCCAGATTGAAGCACGTGGCCCATAGGAAAAGCAGTATTCTGCTGCTTCATGGCTCCTCACCTCCCAGTTCTACTTTTTGGGGACCATTGCTTGCAGCCTTTTCAGCCATTTCTTTGTATTAATGTATTTACCTCCACATTTCTAAATAACATGCTTATACTGTATATCTCATTCTATTAATTTTAGACATCATCTATTGACTTCTTAACATAGAAGACTACGATTTAGTTCTCTAAATTTAGTATGTGCCCCCCCGTCTTCCTTTCAGTCCCCCATGTGCTTATATCACATTAAAAAAAATTAACAGTCAGTTAATTTTACAAGCCCATATAAATTTTGCACACAGCATGGTTAATGTTATATATTGGAACCATTTCCTTAATTGTAAAACTTTTTTTTCTGAGGCATATGGTTGTCTTTTTAAAAAATTGTTCAGTTTTACGTAGCTACAGCAATTCATCCTCAAAGTTTCTAGGAGAATTCATACTCTTCTCCAGATGGTGTGATATAAATCAGGTCTGTTCTCTTGGTGACATCCTGCCAGGCGTCCTCAGCTCCACGGATCCACTCTGGACTGGTTGCTGACCTGGCTGGTTTCTTTACCTTTCTTCTATGTTAGGCCCCATCTCTTTTTAACATTTATTCCATCATTTTGTAGAAACATATCCTCCTATAGCTCCCTGGGAACAAGTTGCAAGGAAGGTCAGTTTTCTGAACCTTAAATATCTGAAAGAGTATTCTACTTTCATGTGTAATGGATAACTTGGTGTTCATTATGGTTTTTGCCGTGGACTTGTGAACTTTATTCATATTTTCTAGGTGATTTCCACGTTTTCCCCTTGCTAATGAACAATACTGTATGTTTAATGCTGGAGAATAAGGTCATTCTTATAAAAAGAGCAGGTAAATGCTAATTTAGTTCACGTGATATGTAGAAGTGGTGTTGACTGTCTTTATTATCCCCATCTTCTCTGTAGGAATTTATGAGAACATATATTTATTTGGGAAAGATACAGTTCTAAGTATAGAGGCAATAAGCTTGCTCTGTACAGTCACTTTGTAGGTTCTACGAAGATGAGCACTTTGTTGTTAGCTCATGGATTCCTGGTGCCTAGCACAGTGCCTGGCATATATGATAGATGATAGGTGTACTGGTTCATTCTACTGAAATCTGTAAAAGAAACAGGCAGAGTGAGTACCTTTTCCATCATTGACCTTGAGATGTTGATAATAAGTTGTGCCTCTACTGAGTGCCTAGGGGACTCTTTTGGAGAAGTCAAAATTAGCCTGTGTTTTGGATATTGAGGAAATCTAGTCTTGGGCCTTGCATATGTGAGTCATTGACATTCACCCTTTTTCTGCTCATATCTTGCGCCCAAATGCCAGTTTTCTTTTATGAGTATTTGTTTTGTGCCCCATAGAATAGAATTGCCCTTTTTTTGTTTCATGTGCCACCTTCACTTTTTGGGAAACCACCACTGCTGGAGAAGAAACGAGATTTATTTGGGAAGTAGAGAAGCAAATAAATAATCCACCTTGGCCCACTTCCCTTATAAGGAGAACTGGCAAGACTGGAAATAGAGCCTCACCGAAGGGTTTTTAGAATTAATTTCATTAAAACTTGAACCCAACATACAGATTTCTTCCTTTCAGCCTTCTGGATTTGGGGACAGAGGGATTCCTGACCTAACCAGATTGAATAAAGGGGAGAAGGTGGTCTGTCTGTTTCAATGCTGTGGTCTCCAGGGCACCTTCTGTAGTACTTTGTATTCTTAGAAACAGAGTCACCACCTCTTGGCAGCAGTGAAGCCACTCAGATGCCAATGGTCAGAGTTTGGTTTCAAGTCACCAGCCTTGTAGAGACAGTGCCCAATTTCCTTTGGCAAAGACAGCCTGCCCGTTCTCTGTTCATTTCAGCCTTGAACACAGAGGTAAATTCCTCAAAATAGAAACCTTTGTGGACTCTATCTGATGCATTTGTGAATCATGTTTGTCCCTAATTCTAATTTAACTTCATAGACATTTTAACACACTGTTTAGTTTTTTTGCTGTTGTTCCTTTCCCAAATCAACTTTCAAAAAACGTTGGTTTAACAGTGTTAGAAAGGCTTAGACATTTTCTTTTGCAGGACAGTGTGATTAATGTTTGCAGCAAACGCAAGGGCTGTGGTGTTGACAGATCCAAGTTTTATTAACTCTAGGACTATTCCTGGATGTGTGACCTCAGGCAAGTCAGTTCATCTCTAAGCTTCTATTTCCTCATCTGTAAAATGATTTAAATTAAATCCACCTCCAGCAGCATCATGAGGCAAAGATTACCTGAGATCACATCTATAAACAACACATTGCTCACAGTGCCCAGTGGACACAAGTTCTCTTCCTTCCTTCAGGCACAGGTGAGAGGCCCACACCCTGAGCAGCTGGTTATGAGTGGGCCATGATCAGGGATTTGAACAGTCACTTGGCTTCACTGCTTGCTCCCAGCTCTTGGCTTATTTGTGTTTCTTTTTTCTTTACTAGGCAGGAGGGATAGCAAAAGCAGGAAAGTTATTTTGCTTCTACCTCAGGATCTAGTGAATCTCACATGATAGTAAACTGTAACAATGATCATCTTAGCTATAATTTATTGAACATGAACACTTTTGTTTTGTTTTGTTTGAGAGGGAGTCTGTCTCTGGTGCTCAGGCTGGAGTGCAATGGTGTGATCTTGGCTCACTGCAGCCTCCGCCTCCTGGGTTCAAGCAATTCTCCTGCCTCAGCCTCCTAAGTAGCTGGGATGACAGGTGTGTGCCACCACACCCGGCTAATTTTTGTATTTTTAGTAGAGATGGGGTTTCTCCTGTTGGCCAGGCTGGTCTCGAACTCCTGACCTCAAATGATCCACCCTCCTTAGCCTCCCAAGTGCTGGGATTACAGGTGTGAGCCATCAATCCCGGCCCCTATCAAACATTTCTTATATGCCAGGTTCTATGCCAACCACCTTCTGAGCATTAGTTCCTTTAATATTCACATATGTTGCAAATATTACAGGTATTATATCCCCATTGCACATATGAGAAGTCTGAGGTTTCAGGTTTGTGTCTGGCTCCAAGGCTTTCGTGCTTTACACTCACCACCTTGCTTTTCAGCTGTACCATCATGGTCCCCATCGGTATGTGGTAGATTTTACCCCCATTCACCTTCTTGACCTGTAGATGTCAGGGCCGTGGTTCCCATTTCCAGCAGTGCAGTGCAGGGACATTTTGATGTTAAGCACAAAGACTTCAAGTTTCCCAGCTTCTCAACTTCACTCCAGCTCTGACCTGGCCCGGGGCAGCTAGCGAGGCAGAACAGCTAGGAGTGAGGAGCCTAAAGGGAGACTCGGATTCAGCTCAGTGGGTCCCTAAGGTTTGTGTCTCATGCCTCCCATAAACTCACTCCCTGCAGAAGGCACTAGAATGGACAGAAACGGTGCCTTCCAGAACTGGGGAGGTCTGAGAGCTAGCTGTAAGCAGAGGTTGTTAATCAGGGTTGGATGGATGGATACATAGCCAGTTGTCTAGGTAATAAAGAAACAATGCCTTTTGCCAGTTCCACTTTGTGTTTCTGATTGCCTTTATACCAGCATCTGTGCCCACACCTTTGCCCATGTTATTCTTTTTTACTTTTGCCCACTGAGACTAGAAAGACTAGAAGCTTCTTAGCAGCTATGACTGTGCCTCATACATTTCCATGGGCTGTTGTTTATAATTGGAAAAAGTGATGTGGCAACATTTGAAAAAATGTATAAAAAGCTTAAAGATATTCCCTCCTACCCTTATAATCTCACCTCTTCCCACCCCCATAATCTCACTTCCCTAACACAATGGCTTTTACTTTTAACCTTTTTAAAAATAATTTCTTCCTTCTCAGGCAGACCCTGTTGTTTTATAGTATCTCCCAGCTTCTGTCTTACCTGCCAGGTGGCTAGTCCATGCATCTGCATCCATGTCAGAGCTTGATAGGGTTCTCTCTTTTACCTCACCTGATACCTTTTAGGATTTTTGAAGCTTTGGAAAAGATACCACTCTGATGTTGAACAGGAGAGGGACCTGGCCCTCTCCAAAAGATACTGGCCCCAGTTGCACTGCCACTATATGCAACACTGGCATCAGATGGAGTGTCCAGCTTCCTGTCTTTTGGCATGGTGGCCAGAGATCCAAATGTGGGTAGCAGGTTATAGATTTAAACCAGTACTCCTTCAGGATATATTTCATAGGGTTTTGTGACCAACCGAGTTTGAGAAACTCTAGATTATATGTTTAAAAATGTTTCTTTATGGAAGTGCCTTTTTAAGAGACAAGATCTTACTCTGTTGCCCAGGCTGGAGTGCAGCAGCATGATCATAGCTCCATTGCACCTTCTATCTTCCAGGCTCAAGTGATCCTCCTGCCTTAGCCTCCCAAGTAGCTGGAACTACAGGCATGCACCACCACACCTGGTGATTTTTTTTTTTTTTTCTGGTAGAGATGAGGTCTCTTTATGTTGTCCAGGCTCGTCTCAAACTCTTGAGCTCAAATGATTTTCCCTCCTTGGCCTTCCAAAGTGCTGATATTAAAGGCATGAGCCACCATGCCCAGTCAATGGCACTGCTTTTAATATGCTAATATTTACTGTGAATCTCTAAGAGAAGTCTTATTAAAACAATAATAGCTAGATTTTATTGAGTGCTTATTCTTGTTAAATCTAGGATCCCTGATGAAGTCTGTGGAGTGTCCCATTTAAACCCTGTAACAATCCAGTGAAGTGAATGCCATCACTGTCCCCATTTTAGAGACTTGAGAGGCACTTGCCCAGTATCATAGCTAATTTGCCTTGGGCAGTGTTTTGTGCTTGAGTAGGATGAGTCTAGACCCACACAATCTTTTTTTTTTTTTTCAAAGCAGGCCCCAATGATTAGGTTCCATGGACTGTATATTCTTAACCCATGTATAATACTCAGCTGTGCCCAAGCCTTCTGTTACTTGGGACTTCTGTGGAATAGATTAGTACTCAGGACAGTAGTTGGAGAATTGCCAGTTTTAACTTGGAACGTGAGCAGACTTGGACTGCTAGATGAAGAAGGCAGATGGAGTTTCTCAGTGAACCCTGTTTGGTTCTGAGGCCCGTGGAGCCCCTGCATCCCCAGGTTTCTTGGTCTGGGTCACATTAAGTTGGTATTAATGCCTTTTCAGTGGGAGAGGCATGCCCGAAGAGTCTGGAGTATAACATCTAGACCAGTGGTCTCAAATTTGGCTGTATATTGGAATTCACTGAAGAAGCTTTAAAAATTACTGATGTTTGGCCTCATTCTCAGGGATTCCAGTTTAATCTAGATTACATCCAGGCCTTTGTGATGTTTAAATGATCCTTGGTTATTCTGATGTAGCCTGGGTTGAGAACCATTGGTTTGGACACAATCCTTTGTGGTCCAGTTACCATGTCTTATCCCAAAGCAAGGGGAAGAAAAGGGTTCATTTCGTGAGTGAAGTGACTTAACGTGGTTTAGAGTTTTTTGTTTTTTCATGAATGAGTGACCTATGTTCTTTTTCATCAGCCACATATGGCCTTGTAGATCTTCTCTGTGATCTGTACCCCAATCCTAACTTTGCACTAACAGTGACATATTGAGCAGCCCTTATGCAGAAGTTTTGGATTGGTTACTAAGGGGACTGGTGACAAAGAGGCCCAGCATTCTTATTCCTGCTGGAAGAAGGAAGTGGGTACCATTGCTCAGACCACTGTATTTACGCTGTCCCAGGAGAGTTGGGACAAGAAGTGCATTCTGGGTTATGACATGAGCTAACTGCACACAGATTTCTTATTGGGCTCCAAAGAGTATCACTGTCATTTTCAGTTGGGTCAGGTGAAATTGGGTAATATAATTGTTTCTTGGTTTGGTAGCTGGGTAACTTAAGCTGTTGTTATTAATGTGTCCGCTAAAAAAGCCTTTTTTAGATATTTCGGAAAATATATGCCCTTGTCAGTAAAAAGCAATGATTGTCTCAACTCTAAGCTATAATTGCTTTTCTAAACATACTCATCATTTCAAAAGCATTGATCCTAGGCTGGAAGGCCTAATTCCAGAATTTTGGTACTACTGCTCTTTATCCAGTTCAAGATGGATGAGTCCCAGGTTGATCAAAGAGTTTGTAATGGGAATGTTTCTTTTGGTTTCTTACAGTACAACAAACACCTCTTCGTGCACATTGGGCATGCCAACCATTCTTACAGTGACCCATTGCTTGAATCCGTGGACATTCGTCAGATTTATGACAAATTTCCTGAAAAGAAAGGTGGCTTAAAGGAACTGTTTGGAAAGGGCCCTCAAAATGCCTTCTTCCTCGTAAAATTCTGGGTGAGTAAGACATTGCTGTGATTTCCGTGTTTTTTGTCTGAATGGTCACATCTCTTACGTGAGCACAGTGCAGCACAGCTGGCTTTGGATTTACACTGAGTGCACCTTCATGTGCTTCTGCACAACTGCCAAGGGAGCACGGACTCACACCTGTGAACTGTCCTCATTCCGGCCTTATGCATCCACATGGTGCACCTGGGTGACATTCTCTGTCCCTGCCAAAGGGCAAGAGGGACAAGCAGCCTCTTTGGACTTCACTTGAATTCCACTGGAGTACAGGACCTGGAGCTGGGATGAAGATAAAGTTACATGCTTCAAGATTTTGTAAGCATCAGAGAGGAAATAGAATTGCTTTGCCCAGTATATACTTCATTTGTGCTTTAAAATGATGGGCAAATTCCCCTGGCTGCTGCAGCTTTGCTGATGTTCCAGAGCCTCTGAGAGGAGCTTTGCCACCCTTCTGCACTAGTCAGGCTTGGGCCAGGGGAATGCTAATGGGTCAGAATGGGCATAAGTATAATGTGTGTGTGCTGAGGGATTAGGGGCACCAGTAGACCAGATAACCTGCTAGCACTGCGAGTTTATGATTCCTCAGCCTTTACAAACATTTAAAAAAACAAAACAAAACAAAACTGTTTTAAATGTTTGTGCCCCTTAGCATGGCATTAAAGGCCCTAAGCGACCTGGTTCCAGGGTAGCTTCCTCTTGTGTCCTGCCAAACCCCTGTTGCCCCACCTATCCAGTCTATGCTCCGCCTTCTGTTTGTCTAGATGGACTTTCTGCTCCTTTCTCCCTGTACCACTGGGCCAGCTCCTTCTCTTCCATGAGACAATAGCTCCACTCTAATACAACCTTCCCCATTTGAGCAGACCGTTGATTTCTCTTTTAATCCCATTGCATTTGGTAATCACTTCCCATGCTGTGTCATGATTGTTTGGAGGTGTCCCCCTTCCTCTGGACTCTGCCTCAGGGAGCCTTATTCATATAGTGGCTTCCTTTTATTGAATGCTTGCTTTGTGCTAGGAGCTGTGCTGAATGCTTTACGTGCATTTCATTTCATCCGCCATGTTTTAGGTGGAATTTGCCTCAGCTCCACCTAGGAAAAAAGGCTCATAGATCACCAGAGACAGGCTTGTGGGTTGGGTACCTGGAGCTTGACATCAGATCTGTGTGACTTTAATGCCTTTGCTCTGTTTCCTCATTGCATAATCCCTTGTGGACCCTGACCACAGGATCTATCAACCTAAGCCTCGTCGTATCTCTATACCAAGCAAGAACCTTACACAAAAAAGCCCAACAGATGTGAGAACAAATGGATGAATTAAAGAAAAATTTATGTTTTAGATTCCTTGGAAGGAAATTTGCATATTAAATTGGTTTGTTTCTTTTAGCCTTCCATGATAACTAGATTTCATTTTTTGTGCTTCCATATTGAAATTTGGTTAGTAGGCCAGGCGCAGTGGCTCATGCCTGTAATTCCAGCACTTTGGGAGGCTCAGGCAGGGTTATTACATGGACTCAGGAGTTTGAGACCGGCCTGGGCCAAATAGTGAAACCCTGTCTACGAAAAATACAAAATTTGTCAGGCGTGGTGGTGCACACCTGTAGTCTGAGCTACTCATGAGGCTTAGGTGGGAGGATAGCTTGAGCCCAGGAGGTCGAGGCTGCACTGAGCTATGATTGTGCCCCTGCACTCCAGCCTGAGTAACAGAGCAAGGCCCTGTTCCAAAAAAAAAGAAATTTGGATAGTAGATGTAGCCTTCTACTTAATATTAATGGATGTTGGATCAGTAATATACATGGACAACCTGAAAAAGTGATCACAGTCACATTTTCCTTTTCTGAATTGGTGGCTGCCTTCTAGTAATTTGTATGGTGGTTGGAGATCAGTTATATGGTAACAGAGTAGCTTTCAAATTGTGGCCTGTGAACCCCTAGGGAGTTCCTCGATATCATTTTAATGGGTTGACAAGGTCAAAACTATTTTTGTTATAATACCAAGACCTGATTTGCCTTTTGCATTCTGCTTATATTCACACTGATGGTAAAGAGCAGTGGGATAGAACTGCTTTAGTATGAATCAGAGCAGTGGCTTTGCTGCTAAAATTCATGCAGTTGAAAAAAAAAGTCCTTTGTGAATTTTATTACAACCTAGAGTACACATTGAAAATGAACACATAAGTCTATCACATCAAGGAAAACAAATGACATTATTTGTTGCCAAAGATAAAATTTGGGCTTTCAAATGAAAATTAGAATACTGGGAAATTTGTGTCTACCTTAGTGAACTTCTCAGTACATAAAGACTTTTCTGATGAGATCCACCATGATATTGACAAATGTAATTTGATATTGTGTTAGAGCAATGGATTTTAATGTAACAGAGTTGGAAAAATTCATTGATATGGTTTCAGATTCCATATTCCAGCCTACCATTAAGAAACTACTACTGCTTGTTGACTTCTGATATAGTATTAAAGGAAAATGACCATTGTTATCTGAGGAGTCTGTCACATAATGTAAAGCAGCACTACCTGTCTCACTAATTTTTTAAAAATACAGGCATGTTTAATTTTTATAAAAAGATGTGTATCAACATGTAATTAGCTTATTATTTCTTAAAATGAATTAATATTTTAAAATTTTCTCAGTTTTAATTTCCAATACAGAAAATATAGATATAACCTATAGTAAGCAAAAGGTCTTTGAGGTTCTTAATAATTTATTTGGTCTTATTTGCGGTATCATACATGATCACCAAACTGCTGCTAGAATGCTCACGCCTGTTATGGCAAATTCAAAACCCAGGAAAGACGTCTCCTGGGAATTTACTTTAGGTCAGGGTCAGGCTGTCTGGTACATCAATAATTTATTTACGAGTGTAAAGGGGTCCTGTGATCAAAAAGTTGGAGAGCCACTATTTTGAAGGATGTAAAAAGAGGTTGTTTATCCAAGTGAATGAAAAGCTAATTAGGAATTATAGAATGTTATGAAGAGAAACCATTTTCAGTAATTTCAAATTAAACAGTAGTGTTTTTAAATAAGATTTCTGATAATTAGCATATTGTTTGAATATAAAGTAGCGTAGAGAGTGCTTAGAAAGTCTTTTTTGGTTTTGCCTCCAAAATTGCCCTTATTTTACCCAGTGGATGATTTTAATAAATGTTTTCCATGGTGGGGCCCTTCAGTCATGAATCCTCAAATAACGAAGTCTAGATTGCAGATGTTTAGAATATGGTAGCTGTTGGGAGATGTGCGAATTTAGAAACAGTTACTCTGAGATCAGATACTTGTTTATTAAGATTTGCAGAATTAAAATGGAGAACTTCCATGAATGTGATAGAAAACATCACTCCTTCAGGAGAGTTGTTAGGAATACTTAACCTTTATACAGAAAGTCAGTCATAACTATGTTAAAATAAAGGAGGGAAGGCAATTTAAATTCAGTTTGCAATTTGAAATGTCATTGGCTTCCTCTAATGACTCAGTAAGAATGAATTACATTTAGAATATCTATCCTTGGATATCAGTAGGTGCTTCCAGTGGGTGTTTCTGAAGTAGGTTTAACACTCCCTTCGAAATATCTTTTAGCAATATGCTTAGCAGATGTGCTTATTTTTGTTACAACAGAGACTCTATACCCAGTCCTTTTCTTCTCTCTTTTTCAAATGGCCCAAAGTCTCTAGGCTGTCAATATCAGCCTGACTCTTACCTGTTCATTTGATTGTTCCTGAATTCGGTTTTCAGAATATCTGCTACGTCCAACCTGGGCTCGGTCAGGCTAGACCATGTGAGGGGTTTGCTATGGAAAAATACTATGTGTTACCTAAAGTACCTGCATTTAAGCCCCAGATGCAGGCACCTCAGCTCTGCCAGTTGACACTTTGAGGTGAATGGGATGGTGATGAGCCAAGTAGCAGTCACTCCACTGATTTTAGGGTGGAAGATTCTACTGGCATCCCAGGCCCCAGAGCATAAATGAATTAACAGAGTCAAGGATGCCAGCATGAGCACCCCTCTACCATATAAGCTTTACAGTGTCTCATGCCTTCATGGTGTGGGACCCCTTAAAGCCTGTATGAATGGCTGTTTATCTGTTAAGATCTTTTTAAAGAGCCTTATTGAGGTATAATTTACATAATATAAAAATCACTCATGTTAAATGTATAATTTAGGCCTGGCACGGTGGCTCACGCCTGTAATCCCAGCACTTTGGGAGGCCGAGACGGGCAGATCATGAGGTCAGGAGATCAAGACCATCCTGGCTAACACGGTGAAACCCCATCCCTACTAAAAATAGAAAAAATTAGCCAAGTGTGGTGGCAGGCACCTCTAGTCCCAGCTACTTGGGAGGCTGAGGCAGGAGAATGGCGTGAACCTGGGAGGTGGAGGTTGCAGTGAGCCAAGATCGTGCCACTGAACTCCAGCCTGGGCGACAGAGTGAGACTCCTTCTCAAAAAAAAAAAAAAAAAGTACAATTCAATTATTTTTAGAAAAATTTACAGAGTTGAGTAATCATACTAAAATCCAGCGTTGGAATTTGTCTGTCACCCCGCAAGGATCTCCTGTGCCCATGTGTAGTCAGTTCTTATTTCCACCCCCAGCCCCAGGCAACTGTGGATCTACTTTCTGTCTGGATCAATTTACCTTTTCTAGACATATCATATGAATGAAATCATTCAGTGTATTGTCTTTCACAGCTGGCTTCTTTTACTTGTGTTGTATTTGAGGTGCGTCCTTTTTATTATAGAATTAATGTGCCATCCGATGTATATATCACATTTTGCTTTGTTCATTCACTGGTTGATAGGCATGTGGATCATTTCCACTTCAGGCTATTATGAATAATGTTGCTATCGAGTCTTCATAGACAAGTGTGTGTGGACATAGCATTTCATCTTTCTCAAGGAGCTACCTAGGAGTGGAATTGCTGGGTCCTATGGTAACTCTATGTTAACATTTTAAGATACTGCTAAACTTTTTTATGTGGTTGTACCATTTTACATTCTCACCAGTAAGATCTTAGGGGTTCCTCTCCTTCAGCCATTATGTCTGCAAGTATTGGGGTGCAGATTACAGGGGACATCTTAGATGAGGGGCTGGTAAGCAAAGGCACTGAGACAGGGTGTGTGTAACATATGTTTCAGGTGCATTGAGGTGTGTTGCAGCTGAATCTTCACTGGTAATGGAAAGAGGTGGGTAGAAAAATTTGGAGAGAGAAGGAATCCAGAATTTAGTTGTGATAGCAATAGGGAGCAGTCGGTGTTTTAACAATTTTTCAGTCAAGAGAGTAATGGGATTCTTTTTACTGAGTGTTACAGAGACTTTCTGCATTTTGCCTTTTCTAGTTTTATTATATTTTCCTTTTCATGACAGCCTCTTACTCATTTCCTTTCTATTTCTTTTGCCCTCTTTTTATTTACTTCTATGTGTTTTAATTCTACAACGTATTTAATTACAAAGAGAGAAAAGGTGATTTTGCAGGAATGGAAGGGAAGGGAAGAGGTTCCTCTCTTTTTGAGCAGTAGCTGAACCTGATGCTTAACTGGTACCTTCTTTAAGCCAAGCACTGTGCCAGGGCTAAGCACATACTTGATATTATTTAATCCTTGTGAGATACATGTGATGAGTCCTACCTTACACATGAAGAAATCGAACCATACAAAGGCAAAGTGACTTCTGTGACATCATATTGCTAGTAAATGCCACATTGCTAGACTCCAGAATCCATGCTCTTTGTGTAAACCTGTGCATGGCCTCTTCAGGGAGCAGAGTTCTGTCACTAGAAACCATCCCAACACAGCTTCACTTACATGGAAGCCAATGGTGATTGCTGAAGGATAGCAGCCTTGGTAGTTTCTCTTTGAAGTCCTGTCATTATGAGATGCTCTGGTGTATGTTTACATGGGAGCTAAGGTGTATTTTCATATACATATTCTGTATATTATTATGATCTGATATTTTTTTTAAAAGCCTTTCTTGCTGGGAAAAGACTGGCCTTTCTGGGTCTAGCAAATTCTTAGAGTAGGAAAATGATTCTGTCTAACAGGATAGTCCAGGAGCCTGCTTTTCATATGCAAACCAACCAGTCCAGAACCAGACCTCCTCTATCTGGTCCAGGCACCCCAGGATACAGTGTTCCTCTGCTCTAATCATTCGCTGGAATGGTACCAGACAACTAGGGACCACCTCTGCAGCTTAGAGCCAGCTATTCGAACTAGTCAATCCTTAATTGGTCACTCTGTTTCCCCTGCCCTGCCCACGGAAAGCCCAGGAAAGGCTCTCGTCTAAGTTAGCCTCTTGTTTTCTGCCTCCTGACCACCCTAATATCTTTCCATGTGGCCCTTGATGGCCTGCCATGCTTCCTGTCTTGGGGACCTTGGAGTATAATAAATATTTTTCCTGAACTTCTCCTGTGTCCTGTGGCTGCACCTGACTGACCATCACATAAAAGAATACAAAACATAAGGTGAATAAACTATTACCAGGAAGTTCAGGTTGGAGTCTAAGTCTTACTAGACAGGTCAGTGAGATCCTGCAACTACCATTAGAAGGAGAAAGCGGTGTTGTTTTTATATTATGATTATGAAGGTATAACATTGTAGACAGTTGGGAATATATAATTTTTTTTTTTTTTTTCGAGATGGAGTCTCGCTCTGTCACCGAGGCTGGAGTGCAGTGGCGCGATCTCGGCTCACTGCAAGCTCCGCCTCCCGGGTTCACGCCATTCTCCTGCCTCAGCCTTCCAAGTAACTGGGACTACAGGCAGCCGCCACTACGCCTGGCTAACTTTTTGTATTTTTTAGTAGAGATGGGGTTTCACCGTGTTAGCCAGGATGGTCTCGATCTCCTGACCTCGTGATTCGCCCGCCTCGGCCTCCCAAAGTGCTGGGATTACAGGCGTGAGCCACCGCGCCCGGCCTGGGAATGTATAATTTTTAATTCAGTCCTAAATGCATCATGAATATAACCTAATGTGATACATGTTTATGTAGTTTTGATCAAGGAATACGTGAAATCTGACACTCCACTTTTATTCCTTATGAAATATCATGTTAGCTATATGTCATTATACTTCAAAGTATCTTTTTTTTTTTTTTTGAGACAGTGTTGCTCTGCTGCCCAGGCTGAAGTGCAGTGGTGTGATTTACACACATGGTTATGTGTGTAAATAACCATGTTGCTTTCTAAAATAGTTGTAGCAGTTACTCTCTCAGGCCATGCATGAATAGACCAGGCATCTTCGTCGGACTTAACTGGCATAATTTAAAACAAAACATAAAACAATCTTCTGTTATCACTTGTTATTTGAGTTCTTCTACATCTGCTTTTATTTTTTCTTCCTACTCAAAAGTCTTCGATTCTTCCTCATTCTCTGTAGAAACAATTATTACTATTAAGGTTGAAACACTGTATTTCTTCAATTCTAAGACATGGACTTGTTCCCATTTCAACAGTTCTAAAATTGGAATGCTTCTGTCAGTTGATATCCAAAGCACTTTGCCACATTTTCTTTATATCCAGTCTATTATTGAATACTATGCAGCCATAAAAAGGAATGAGATCATGTCCTTTGCAGGGACATGGATGAAGCTGGAAGCCATCATCGTTAGCAAACTAACACAGGAACAGAAAACCAAACACCACATGTTTTCACTCATAAGTGGGAGTTGAACAATGAGGACACAGGGCGAGGAACATCACACACGAGGGCCTATTGTGGGGTGGGGGGCCAGGGGAGGGAACTTAGAGGACAGGTCAATAGGTGCCACAGACCACCGTGGCACACATATACCTATGTAACAAACCAGCACGTTCTGCACATGTATCCCAGAAATTGAAGTAAAATTAAACAAACAAAAAAGCATCTTCTCCACCCCTAGGCAGAGGAATAGGTTGTGATTGGTTATTATCACCTGACCCTGTCCAGCATAGAAGACATCTTGCCATTCCCTGGACACCTTAGTTGAGTTATTTGCACTTTATAGTACCATAGCAGTTGAATTTTAGCTTAAATTTAAATCCCTGATTAAACCATCTCTGAAAATTACACATTGATGTGGCATTGAAATTGTTGTTATGGTTCAAGGGGAGTTTTGGAACCAGATTTGTTACAAATGAAGCAAGTACTTGCACTGGCAGATAGTCATACTTCCTTACAAAACATGATCAGGTGCTGTGTAGGCTCTAGGAAAGAAGGATGTCCACCCACAACTGGATGAAGCTGTGCTTCATTGCAGCATTGAGATTCAGGCAGATGGATTGCCAGTGACGTGGCAGACAGTGCAATTAATGTAAGAAAATGTCAACAGCCTTGGGAATTGATCATAGATTGAATTCCCAGAGCTAGAAGACGTGAGTATGATTCAGTTATGCATCCTGAAGGACAAAAACCCAAGTGTAGCTCACAGCTGACTATCAAAAGCAGTTTATTTCTAGCCATATGAAGTTTACATAAGGAAATAAAATTACAGATTTAACCAAATAAGACATGCAATTGAGACTAATTATCTTTGGAGGGGCCTCAGAATTCTATTCCCTGTCCTAATAATGCTCAAGGGTGTCAAGATTGGAAATACTGCTCTAAAGAAAGCTATATGCTTTTAACATTCTATTCATAAACATTACAACCCAAAACTATTCATAATAATAATTAGTACAATAAAGGCTTAGTCTTAAACTTTGATTGGAATAATAAGAAAGCAATATGAAAGTGAAATCTTACGGATTTGTATCATGTTGCCAGGTTATAACGAATTTTTAAATATACATTTAATATTTCTGCTTTCTCTCTAATCATTATCAAATTAGTCATATCTTAGAAACCAGGATATATGATGTTATCTTATTTAAAAATGTTTTCTATTTTAAAATTCTTGGGATATGATCATTCAGTGTAAACAATACTGTCTACACAGTTACTTAATTTGCTTTCCTTTTTTTTTTTTTTGAGATGGAGTCTCGCTCTGTCTCCCAGGCTGGAGTGCAGTGGTGCAGTGTCGGCTCACTGCAACCTCTGCCTCTCGGGTTCAAGCGATTCTCCTGCCTCAGCCTCCCTAGTAGCTGGGATTACAGGCGCCTGCCACTGCGCCCAGCTAATTTTTGTATTTTTGGTTGAGATGGGGTTTTGCCGTGTTGGCCAGGCTGGTCTTGAACTCGTGACCTCAGGTGATCCACGCACCTTGGCCTCCCAAAGTGCTGGGATTACAGGCGTGAGCCACCATGCCTGGCCAATTTACTTTCTTAACCTTTTATTTTTAAAGGAAAAAAAAGCAAGTCTACTTTTACTAACCATAGCAGATGTGAGAAGATTTTATAAAACAAAAAAAGGGGAAGCAAGTTACCTGGAAAGAGGACAGCCTTTAGAAGATGCTTTTGTCTTGGTAGAAATGAAATCACATTTGTTCAACAAAATGACAGTCACTCTACATAAAACTGGGTTTTATTTAAAGAGAAGAAACTGGGCGCACAATAACCCAGCAGAACAGACCCCGCCCCCACTGGAGTCTCAGCTTGTTTTTAATTGATCTAGGTTGGAATTGTAGACCTGAGTCTGTCATTTGGAACCAAATGTCCTGTTGCTATTCATGGAAGAGGGAGTTAACAATACAAAATCGTTTACTTTCCACATGTTTTGAACTGCCATCAGGAAGGAGGGGCCTTTCAGCTCAATAAGTTTTCCGTTTCTCCCTACTTCTGTCTCATCTCAAAATGTGTTTTAAAGTTAACTGAACAATATTAAGTGATGAAATGATTTAAGTAGAAGAAAGATTAGTGAGAAGTATCACGATATTCAGAGGTACTTGGGGGCTAATACATGTTAAATTTTAAGTAGACTGTGGTTATATGAGTCTTTTTTTTTTTTTTTTAATTATCTCTTGATAGGCCCTGCTATTGTAAGCACAGGAAAAGAGAAACCAATAAATTTGTATATCCGCCCATTTTGGTTTGTTTTCATATGAAAAATATCTGGAGCTTGTGAGCACTTTCTGTGCTGGCTGCTGCTTGGGGTTGCTCCTTCCTGGTTCCCAAACCCTGGATGCCAACCTTCTTTGTAGGCCTTTCCAAGGGAGCGTACCCTATCTGTGGCCTTTGTTCAGTGCTGCAATGTATATAATGGATTTTCAAGGTTTTTTTTTTTTAATGTTACCTGGAAAGTTATTTTATTTCAATCAGTAAATGGTCCTAAAGAAATTGCTGTGCATTGGGCACTCTGCCACATTGCCATCTCACATTACCACCTGAGAGTTTGTTGAGGAATCATCTGCAAGCAATTCGTAGGAGGAAGAGGAGACATCAAGAGACTCACTTGAAAGCTTTTCTGGCCAGGCGCGGTGGCTCACGCTTGTAATCCCAGCACTTTGGGAGGCCGAGGTGGGCGGATCACGAGGTCAGGAGATCGAGACCACGGTGAAACCCTGTCTCTACTAAAAATACAAAAAATTAGCCGGGCGTGGTGGCGGGTGCCTGTAGTCCCAGCTACTCGGAGAGGCTGAGGCAGGAGAATGGCGTGAACCCGGGAGGCGGAGCTTGCAGTGAGCCGAGATTGCGCCACTGCACTCCAGCCTGGGCGACAGAGCGAGACTCCGTCTAAAAAAAAAAAAAAAAAAAAAAAGCTTTTCTGGGCCATCTCGTTGCTAGAAAGTCATTCAACAAACATTTGCCAGTCTCGTCTTTGCTTCTGGAAAACGGAAGCAGATGTGATTGAGAGGTTCTGATTTGCAGGCTCAGGGTCTGGTGAGGGATGGCAGACATGTGGGCAGGTGAACAACAGCACCGAGGGGTAGGAGCTGTAGTGGAAGTGGGTGGAAGTTGCTGTGGAAGCACAGAGGTGGAACCCTTTTTGCTTGAGAACATTCCGGAAGGGCTCACAAAGACATGGCATTTAAACAGAATCTTGATAGAATTTGGTCAGTGCAAGGGGAGCGAGAAGGAGTTTTCAGGGCAGTGGATACTCATGTACAGACAAGGAGTCCTGGGAGGTGGTGAGAGGTCCCCATGGCCACTGGGCCTTACCGAACTCAGAGAATAGGGAGAGATGTGGGTGGAAACACTGGTCACAGGGGCATTCACTTCAAAAGACCGTACCTGAATCCTCTGAAAGCCTAAAACGTAGTAGGAATGAAATCATGGATTTCACAGGATAGGACAGCTTGGAAAATGAGCACAAAAGCTTACATTGCTTTTCCTCCCATCCTCTTCTATCAAACCACAGATACTTCTCTTTTTTTTAACCTTCAACTCTTAAGTCTTCAGGGCTTCTGGGCAGAATCTCTTGCATTGGGAGTTGCCGTGACCTCCTGGAGGAATTCATTCCAACAGCTATTCCTAAAAGACTTTCTGTCTTGGGTCCTTTGGCTCTGTGGTTGCTAAGAAAGCCCAGGTCAGGGGTCTGTCCCTTCCTTCTGGGGCCATTTAATTCCACTCCCTTCTGTGGCTACGGACTGAGATGCTAAGCCATGATCCCACCTGAGCTGCTGCCACAATTAGCTTGATTCATGCTGTCACTGTTACCATTTCACCTCAAGAAAAACCTGAGAAGGAAAGAATTGATGTGCCATAGGCGGGGTGGCTGCATATTTTCAGACCCAGTTTTGCAAGGCATAGTTGGATTAACTGGACACTTCAGGGATCTCAGTCAGTTGCTTAAAACTGATCCTAGGCCCTTGGTGGTGTGAGAGACCCCCTCTCCGTGTGCAGGTAAAGATCCACGGTACTTCCTACTCCCCCAGTCCACCCCATTTTAATTTACTTTTTAAATTAAAAAAAGATGCAGGTTTGTTATGAATAGTTTGAGCAGTTGAAAAGAATATAGAATAAAAAGTGAGATCCGCCTTGCACACATACATGCCTGTGGTCAGCCAGATCCCAAAATTTGGAACATATCCTTTTAGACTTTTACATATGTATCTACAAACCTACATACACTTATACATCACTTGTTTTTACTAAAAAAGGATTATGCTCCAAGTGTTTCCTGCAACTTCATTTTCCCTACCTAAGGTGTCTTGGACATATGATGCCTTTTACAGCAATGAGAATTTGAGGGTAAGTCTCAGTTTTTATTCTTTGTGCTAAAGGTTTCTTGATAATAGAGTTGTCAGATTTATCAGGTTGCCCAGTTAAATTTGCATTTCAAATAAACACTGAATACTTTTTTGGTGTACATGTCCTATACAGTATTTGGTATATATGTTCATATGTACTGAAAAAGTATTTGCTGTTCATTTGAGATGTGAGTTAACTGGGTTCCCCGTTTTATCTGGCAACTCTGCACTTGTTCACTTACGTATCATTGGTTTGGGGTTGTTATTGTTGTTCTATGAAAAACTTTTCATGCACAAAACCTTGAAACCATAAAAAGGTCCTGTTTCCTGGGAAAGGTGGTGTCTGGGCCAGTGTTCACACACCTGATGAATGAGAAGGGTTTGGGGCCAGCTCAGCTGGGCACCCAGAACTCATTACTTGCCTCTATTGGAAAGAACTGGCCCGTGTAGCTGCTTTGTTGTTGGAGCTGAGATCCGACTCTTTCATCCCAGCCACTATGTGAAGTTGCCACTGGTAGTCACCTGAAGTCGTGTGGGTGATATTAATTGAATTTTTGAAAAAACTAAATGCTGGTATTTGTAGGAATTTGCAGTGCAGACGGGCAGCCTTTCAACCAGTGCATAGCATAATTAGAGCAAGCTTTTAAGATTCTTTGAAGTACTAAATGTTTATGAAATTCAAATAGGGGTGCCAATCTGCACAATAAAGGGGCCCTTGGTGGTGGTTTTAAAAATCTTCTATTTTGTAGATGTAAATATATGCCATAATTAGCGGGGAAGTAACTTGAAGAGCCACGGCTGAGTTTATGCCTATTATTCTTATTTAAAACAGCTGTGGCAGGCAGGCTACAGCTGCTGTCTCATCATTGGGTTGGGCAGGGCATAAGGGCCGAAGTGAACACACTCAAAGACTCTTTTCTGAGGGCAGCTCCTTCACTCCCCCTAAATGCAGGCTTCCTTGCTGGGGAGCTGTCTCACGGTTGGCCCAGCATCTCCACCCACCCCAAGCCTCTGAGTGTCAATGGGACTGGCTTCAAGGGTCTTAACCAGGAGGCACATGCCTGCAAATGAGAGGGCGAGGAGCCTTTTAGAGCAGCCAGCTTTCTCCAGACCCCCCCTCCCCCTGCCCATGGCAGTGCTGCCTCTAGGGGCACTTTTGCCCCTCTGCTCCAGGCCCAGTGCAGAGCGATTGTCCTTTGGTGCCTGTGGGAGCAGCTGCAATGCCGCACTGCGTGCCCTGCCTGGCCGAGCCTCACCATGTGGCAGGCCTGGACGGCTGCCCACCACAGGGCCCAGCTCCCAGCACCGCCTGCCAAGGAGCCAGATGCTACCATTGGAAAAAATTGCTTCACAATTTGAAATCTTGATTCTTTGATCATTGCTCAGAGAGGATGAAGAAGAGAGGTTCAAAGTAGTATTTTAAAATGCCAGCATCTCATTGCAGCCGTCAGTGCCTATTAGACTGTCTCTGTTTGGGGACAGTCCTCTTGATGTTTACATTTTTGCAACCACGTCATTCTCCCCAGCTCTTCCAAGCCCTCTGGATAGGAAGGGAATATCCACAGTCTGCTCCTGACCCTGTGCCCCTGCTGTCCCCCTGCCTCGCACCTTAGAGGTTATCTGCTTGCCTTTATTCCAGCAGGCTTTTCCCCAGTGAAGCTTGTAACAAAGTTGTTGTCATCCGCCAAATGCTGCTGCCGCGTGAGCTGCTCACTCCTGTTCTTCACTGGGCAGGAGTAGCCTTCACTTTCTGATCCTTCTGCCCCCACAGCCAGGTCTCCAGAGGACGGAGGTTTTGCAGGGATGATCCACTCTGTTCCCTGGCCTAGCACCCGCCTCCAAGGATTTCAGCTCCCACATACTTGGGTGAGGCCTCATTCTTCCTTACCCTTGAAATGGAAAGGGTCAGTCTTTGGAGGGTGTTGCATTTTTCATATTTACTGCCAAAAGGCAAAAACATGAAATTAAACCAAACAGATCCAGGATGGCTGGGCATGGTGGCCCACTCCTTTAATCCCAGCACTTTGGGAGGCCGAGGAAGGTGGATTACTTGATGTCAGGAGTTCAAGACCAACCTGGCCGACATAGTGAAACCCCATCTCTACTAAAAAATACAAACATTAGTGTGGTGGCGCACGTCTGTAATCCCAGCTACTTGGGAGGCTGAGGCAGTAGAATCGCTTGAACCTAGAAGGTCGAGGTTGCAGTGAGCCGACATTGTGCCACTGCACTCCAGCCTGGGCAGCAGAGTGAGACTCTGTTTCAGAAAAAAGAACAGATCCATGAATAAATGGGCTTACTGAGTAAGAGGTAATAGAGGAGAAACGAATCCAGACTCTTGGGACTAAACTGTTTCAGTTGTGGAAGTAATGAGTGTAAGAGAAGGATGATTTGGGAAAGAATTTGGAAACTTTTGATGGGGTGTATTTTTGTTTTCTGTTGCTGTCTGCTTCTTTTGCCCATCACTGAAACCTGCTTGTGCTTAGACTTTTTGTTGTTTTTCAGGACTTGCCCACAAATAGACCTTAAAGTCGTTAATTCACTCAACACACATGTGTTAATGATGGCCTTTTTTTAGTCCCAGAAAGAATTCTATAACATGTCTAATCATGCCTTTGTGAGAAATTTATACCTGTTTGAGCTGTTATACTCAATATGTAAGACCCGTCATAAACACAAATCAGAAAAAGTCCTAATTTTTCTGTTTGGAAAAAGCCAGTGTTGCATCTGTGCCACACACCCGACAAATGTGGGTTGGGGCCAAGACTGGCTCCATGGTGACAGTCTCTATCATGTTTATTGATTACAAACTCTTGTCTCGTTGAGGAAAGGTGTTGGTGTCTGTAGATGTGATTTGAGGCTCTGTCTTCATGTCTATTGTGGTCAGTATTTCAAATTGACAAGTGAACAGGAGTGATTATAGGTATTGTTAATGACTAAATTTTATAGTACATTATAGATTACAGGTGAATTTCATATGCATTATCTCCCCATATTACCACCGTGGCCTTTGGAAACAGGTCATCTTCCCTGTGGATAAAGATGAGAAAAGCGAGACCCAAAAAGTGATTCCAAATCCCTCACTTCTGCTATCTGTGCTGTCAGTCCAGTGTCTGAGATGAGATGACAAATGAGAGGCAGCATTCACAGACACCTGGACCAGTGTCGGACTGGATGGGATGAGTGGAGGACTGAACTTTGGACAGAGTTTAACAAAAGTAAATGTAAAATTTGAATCTTGGGAAGCAAACAGAACCTGAAGAACTATGTGGGTGAGGAGGAGGAGAGGAATGGTGAAGTTAAGGAGGAAAGGAAAGAAAACTGCAGAATTGTGTTACAGAAATGTTCTTAGGTCTGTGGTACCCGAAGTTCTGGATGGAAGTTACAGAGGAGCTCATTTCAACTTAACAGATGTAATAGGCAGCATCATGGATCCAGAGAGATGCCTCCTCTGTAGCCATGGAATCTGTGGATAATGGTACATTACATGGCAAAGGGGAATTAAAAGTTGTTAATCGGCAGATAGAATATCTTGGATTATCTAAGTGGGCCTAGCGTGGTCACAAGGTCCCTTAAAAGCAGAAGAGGAAGACAAAAGAAAACATCCAGAGAGATGACAGCTGGCAATGTAAGAAGGATTCGGCTGGTGTTTCTGGCTTTGAAAATGGAGCAGGGGGCTCCAGGACAAGGAGTGTAGGTGGTCTCAGAAACTGGAAGAGGCAAGGAAACATGAACCCTCTTCAGAGCCTCTGTCTAGTAAGGAGTTGCATCCCTTCTAGTTCCTTGATCTTAGCCGGCTGGGAGCTGAATTAAATTTCTGACTTACAGGAATATGAAATAATTAGTTTGTCTTGTTTTAAGCCACTAAATGTGTGATAATTTGTAGCAGAGAAAATTAATATAACAGAAAAAAGAATTATCTAACAGTTAAGACTCTCTGGCAACATTATTATTATTATTTATAAATAGAGATGAGGTCTTGCTATGTTGCCCAGGCTGGTCTCAAACTCCTGGGTGTAAGTGGCCAGCGTGCCTGGCCCAGCAGCATTATTGAAGTCATTTTCCTGTGTCTGAAAGTATTTAGCTTTAAGGCAGTGCAGGTCAGGATGCTGTGGAAAGGATTTCTGCTTTTGGAGGTAGGAGAGAGTTGACCTCTGAACTAAGTTTCAGCTTAGAGTTTAGGGTCTCTGTTTCTAGAGCAAACAGGGAGAAGATTTCTTAGAAGGACTCATTTCCCTGGACTTACCTTCCCCAGACATATCTCTAAGTGTTGTTTTTTAACAGTGCAGAACTGGCCCATGACCAGCCTTTTTTGGCTAGCTTGTGCCCAGAAGATGGGATATAGTTTGACTTTGGAATTTATTGGAAAGATAAGTTTTACTAGTTTTCAACTGTTTCTTGGGTTTTTGTTTTTATTTACTTTTAGAAAATATCCTGTGGTTAGGTAAAAGCTGATTAGGCAGAAATAGTTTGTATCTCTGATAGTGGTACATTTTTTAAAACTCATTTTCTTGCCTTCAGAACTACATGAAATAGGTTTGCTTTCCACCTGGAGTGATTTTCATTTGGGAGGGGGGACGTGTCAATAGGGTAGATAATGAACTCTGCAAATCCCAGACTTCTTTGTTGTTGACTTAATGCTAGCATTCTTTCTTTGATATTACCTTTGCTTCATGGGAGTTCAGTGACTGCATTTCTTTCTGGAATAGCCATAACACTATCAGCTGACAGATAATTATATATATATATTTTTTTGATAATTATATTTTACGTCAATACTTCCTCCTAGAAAATTCTTGAAGAGCATCTGTGATATGGTTGGATAGCTACATAATTATTTTCCATGTTCAAGGGTAATTACAAAGCAGTTGTAATGGCAAATTGGTTATTTACTGTTAGTTGGGAAGCCTTTTAAAATCAAATCTCTTAAATTTACACTAATAATTAGAGAATTTTCTCAGACCGTTTCTCCTTACCTCTTATCTAAATGAAGGATAAAGTGCACATAGACTCTGTGACCGAGCAATTACACTCCTAGGAATACCCAACAGAAACACATCCATATGTTCCTCAAAAGCATATTCAAGAACGTTCATAGTAGCACTCTTCGTAATAGGTCCGTTTGGAAGCCTTGGAAATGTCCCTAAGTAATAGGGTGGATAGATCGTGGCATTTTTCATTCAATGGAATATTCTACAGTAATGACGATGAATGAACTATATACAACAACATGGTTGAATCTCACAAATAAAATGCTGAGTAAACAAAACTAAACACTGTAAACCCTGTTCCACTTGCTTAAAGTTCAGAAACCAGACAAAACTAATGTGTAATGGTTCAGGATCATGGTTACACTGGCAAGGTGTATGGATGATTGTGCCTGGAAGGAAGGATATTTGGGGGAGAGAGGGACTTCCATTTCTTCATCTGGGTGCTGGCTCACTTGATGAAAATTAATTGAGCTGTAAACTTCCAGTTTGTGTACTTCTCTGAATGTATGTTATATTTTAATTTTATGTAAAACTGTTAACTTTGACAACTTTAAAACATGTAATTTGTTAGGATGGTTTCTGAGGGTAGGTTGGGTATTCTTTAATAACTTTGTTTTGAATAATTCTATCATTGTAACTACAGATCATCCATTCCAAATGGAAGCTGTATTAAAGTTGTTTGGGGAGTTCTAAGAGATAATGGTAAACCAGTGGTGAGGTGGTAGGAATGGTCTGCCCCAGCTGCATGAAGTAAGGACATTGCTTGGCTGCAGGGAATTTACAAACAATGGCAAAACCATCTAAAAAATCAGTTTTCTTTTTATTATCACCATATTAACTGACAAAACCTCCTTTGTTGGCCTGAGTCCTAGATAATTGGTGAAGTTAGTGTTGAATTTTTTTAATTAATTTTTTTTGAGACAGCATCTAGTTCTGTTGCCCAGGCTGGAGTGCAGTGGTACAAATCATGGCTCACTGCAGCCTCAAACTCGTGCGCTCTAGGAAGCTTCCTATTTTAGCCTTCCAGGTAGCTGGGACTCCAGGCACATGCCACCATGTCCGGCTAATTAAAAAAAAAAAATTATTTGTAGAGGTGGCATCTCCCTGTGTTGCCCAGGCTGGTCTCGAACTCCTGGGCTCAAGCAATCCTCCTGCCTCGACCTGAAAGTGCTGGGATTATAGGTGTGAGCTGAATTTTTATTTTTTATATATGTATGTATACAACATATGTTGAAATTTTATATATAGAACATCTGTATGCTTCAAATTAGCAAGCACATTATCCACTGTATTACTTCTCCTTTAGTAACATATGTGGACTCAGCCTCATACTCATTTCAGGTGCAGTCTGAGTCCACAGTCCTCATGGTGCTCCTTGTTCAGTGGTTAAGCAGATTTGTCAATGAGCAACAATAGTAGAATGATTATGAAGATGAGGAAACAGAACATTTTTCCATTCCTTCATTCTCTGTTTCTGCTCTGGGAATTTTTATGTTTACAATTTTAAATAGCTGAAGTAGAGTGCTGGTTATTATTGAAAATCATTTTGTAAAATAAAGGAAGGCGGTCTTAAAAATGCGTCAGATCTGCTAGGTGTGCTGCTGCTGTGGGACAGCTGCTTTCACCAGCGTTACTTAAGCATGGAACCTCGTACAGACAGAACCATAACAGTTGTGAACATATTCAGCAATTTTACTAACATCATGATGAATAATAACATTCTAAACTTAGTTAATATTTTAAAATTATATGTATTGACAGATTATTTTTTCTGTTTTAAGGTTGACAGTTTTTAAAAACAATCTATTTACTCTCCCAGTGACCCGCCTGCCCCCCACACACAATTGCTTATTTCACTGTGTTCCCTTCCATAGTCCACTCTGTACACCAAAATCACTAGACTGCTTTCCCTCCTGCTTAGAGATAGGGTCTTGCTATGTTGCCCAGGCTGGTCTCAAACTCCTGGGCTTAAGCGAGCCTCCTGCCTCAGCCTCCCGAGTAATTGGGACTACAGGTGTTGTACCACACTCAGCTTGCTAGACTGCATTTGGTTATTTACTAGTCTTTCAGAACAACTTGATTAATCAAAATCAACTAGTACAGTGTTAGCTCACAGTGTATTCATAGCACGTGGAGACTCTTTTTCAAAGCTAGGAATTTAAAGTTGAAAGAAAGAAAAAAAATAATTTCTAATGCACCTTTTCTGCTCAACACAAACTTATTGCAGCATCATTGGGAAGCATCATAGATATTCATCAGTAGATCATGTATTAAATTATGGTGTATCTGTGCCATAGAACAGTGTGCAGCCACTAGAAAGTGTGGCTGTTCATTATTTTAAATGGCTGTACTTTATAATACTGAAATTCCATATTAGTACTATATGAGTTCTAAGATGCATAGGTATATATATATATATATATATATATATATATATATATATATGTTTAATGCAAGGTTTTAGAAAGGTTAATATAATGTGCTACTGTTTGTGTGATAAAGGAGGAATGTATGTGCTTGAATACCTAAGTGCTGAATGTCTCTGAAAGGACACCTGAGAAATGGATAACGTTGGTTATCCTTAGGGAGGTTGGCAAATTTTGGGGTTCATGCCCATTTTACAGTTTTATTTTCCCCCCGTCTTTACCACATGCATGTTTTCACTTTTTTAAAAAATGTTGGGCTGGGCCAGGCATGGTGGCTTAGGCCTGTAATCCCAGCACTTTGGGAGGCCGAGGTGGGCGGATCACCTGAGCATGGGAGTTCGAGACCAGCCTGACCAACATGGAGAAACCTCGTCTCTACTAAAAATACAAAAAAATTATCCGGGCATGGTGGCGCCTGCCTGTAATCCCAGTCACCCGGGAGGCTGAGGCAGGAGAGTCGCTTGAACCCAGGAGGCAGAGGTTGCGGTGAGCCAAGATTGCACCATTGCACTCCAGTCTGCAAGAAGAGTGAAACTCCATCTCAAAAAAAAAAAAAAAAAAAAAAAAATCTGGAATGTTTTGGCACAAGCTACATCATAATAGTAACAGCATTAATCCTGCCACCATAAAGCACCTGAACTGCTTTTCACAGCAAAGTATTCTAAGGTGTCAGCAAAGCCAAGGCAGCGGCAGTTCTTGAAGGTAACACCGCCATGTGGAAAGCTCGATGGGAATTCCAGTGTTCAGAGCCCCTGTGTGCCTGAGGTGTATGGTAGCCCTTCTGCCCTGGAGGCTGGAGCTCAGTTAGACCCAGGGGCCTCTTCAGCCTTGGGAGTTCAGATGCTGATCTCAGTTAGGGAAAGACATGCATGATTTCCTGCTGAGCTGCTGTTTTGTGGAGCCAAACGTTAAACCTTTGAATGTGAGAAAAATGCACACCTGGGTATTTTTATTTGTTTACGATTTATACCCCATAAAATCCAAAAAGCAGAATGTGAGGAAAGCTCACTACATTTATGAGTAACGTAAAATTGGATAAGTACAAGTTAAAGCAGATTGGAAACCAGTAAAAGGAGCTGTACCCTGACTGTTAGTAGCTATTAGAAGCACCTGAGACAAGTTAATTATTGTAGTTGAACTCTGAATTTAGCTTTGAATTTCTTGGCACATAAGGTGAAAAGGGGAACATGGAGTACATGGTTCTCTTTATTTGTAGACAGAAAGTAGGAAGTTTTGCCTAAGGAGTTGGACATTTTCCTAATAACCAATTCAAAAAGGAAATTTAAATGTAGATACTTAGTTTAAAGTATATGATGACTCAGGTCTTAGTGGTTAGTGCCTGTCAAGGTATAAAAATTAGCCAGTCAGAATCTGCCAAATCTGATGCAATATAGTGCCTCACACCTGTAATCTCAGCACTTAGAGTGGCTGAGGTGGGCAGATCACTTGAGGCCAGGAGTTCGAGACCAGCCTGGGCACCAAGGCAAAACCCTGTCACTACTAGAAATACAGAAATTAGTTGGGCATGGTGGCACATACCTGTAATCTCAGCTACTCAGGAGGCTAAGGCGGGAGAATCCACTGAACCTGGGAGGCGGAGGTTGCAGTGAGCCTCGCACCACTGCGTTCCAGCCTAGGCGACACACAGACCCTGTCTCAGAAAAAAAAAAAAGTGCCAAACCTCACAAAATATAAAATCTCATTTGAGTGTCAGATCCACGTACCTCTGCTTCAACAGCCACCACGGTAGCCCACATTTATCATCTCTCGCTTGGACTGCTATAATGGCCTCCTAGTATATATATATATACATCCTTTCTGCTCTCTTCCGGAGTCTTCTCCGAGCTGTGGTCAGAGGTGCCTTTTGGAAAGCAGAGCTGATTGTGCCCTGTCACTGTTCCAGGCCTGTCTGCTCATTGTGTCCTTTGGTCTCAGGATATTAGACCCAAGCCCTTCCACCTCTCCAGCTCTCCTGCCATCCTCTCTCTCTTGCTTTCTCTTTAGTCCTTTCTGGCTGTGTGCCGTCTTCTCTCTTATGGAATGCTTCTCTTGCCTAAGCCTCGTCGTCTTTCTTGGGATCTGAGTTGCATCATCATTAGAAGCACCCCTGACCCTGGGGGCCCACTCCTCACCGTTTGTGTCTCCCCATGCCTCTCTCCCTGGTGCTTAGTTCCGTGTGGTATGTTCCTCACTTAATTGTAAGCCTCACGAGAGCAGGCTCAGCTTTTAAACAGAATGCGACAGCCTGGGTAATTTATAAAGAACAAAAATTCATTTCTCACATTTCTAAAGGCTGGAAAGTCCAAGATTGCATCTACAGCATCTGGTGGAAGGCAGATGAAGGGCCAGAGAGAGCCAGCTTACTCCTGAAAGCCCTCCTTATAGCAGAGTTAACCCATATGCAAGGGCAGAGGCTCAACACCTAAACCCATCCCAAAAGGCCTCACCTCCCAATACTGTTGCACTGGGGATTAAACTTCCAATGCATGAATTTGGCGGGGGCACATTCAGACCACTGCAATGATCAAACGCTGCAGCAGCCAGTTTCCCCAGTGGACATTGCATCCTGCTGAAGACATTTCTCTCTGGAGCACAGTGCTAATCATACCACTTCCTTGGCACCCAGGCTTTCAAGGGGGTATCCATTTCCTACAGAATACAATCTATACTGCCTTCTTAGCCCCCATAACCTGTGTCCAAGTTGCATTTCCAAACTCCCAGTCTGAGGTCCTTAATCCATGCCCAGAAGCTAGAACGCAGCACTCCAGGCCTTGGCCTGCACTGTACCCCCAGCCTTCCCTGCATGTGCCAGTCTAAATCATTCCTGAACTGAGACCACCTGTGGAAAGTCATACCTTCCATTGCTGGAACTCTAAGTATCTTTGACATGGTACTTATTTTCTGTCTGAATGATAGTTATTTTATGTATCTTCCATATCAGTTGTAGGCAAAATCCGTACATTGTCTAGCATGAACCTTTCGTAGTAGGTACTTAATAAAAATGTGCTAAATGAATGGCAACTTATGTTCATTATTTAACATCTTTGTAAGCCAGTCTTTAATGGGAACCATTTCCCTGCCAGATATTCTAATTTTTAAGAAAGTTTCTGTTTGTACATATATGACAAATGGCTAGTCAGCTGCAGTCTCTTGTTTTTTGAAAAAATATCTCTAAAGATGAGTGAACATGAATCCAATTAATATCCTGCTTTCTGTGCATATTTCAAAGACCTTGTGGATCTTTTATTGCAAGGGCATAGTATTATTCTGATACTGAATGCAAGAAAGTAAAACAAAATTGATACATGTAGCATGTCATTTCAAGAGAGGACTGCCCAAATTAGCAACCTCTTTAAAAAATGACAGGTGGGTATTGAACTTGTTTCTAGATGAGCATCACCTTCCCAAGCCAGCCCTCTTCATTCAGCCAAGCAGAGGTCTTACCCTGAAAGTTACTGCTCGGTGCCATGACTCCTGGAATGAGAGAATAACCCACACCTCCATTTCCTTTCCAACAGGCTGATTTAAACTGCAATATTCAAGATGATGCTGGGGCTTTTTATGGTGTAACCAGTCAGTACGAGAGTTCTGAAAATATGACAGTCACCTGTTCCACCAAAGTTTGCTCCTTTGGGAAGCAAGTAGTAGAAAAAGTAGAGGTAAGTTGGCCTCTGTATACTGGAAACTTCATTCAAGGGCAGACTGTTGCCTTCCCTTAAACCTTCCTTGGGGCAGAGAGTTGTATTTTTGGATGTCTGCTTCTTACCTTCTGTATTAGTCCATTCTCACACTGCTATGAAGAACTACCTGAAAATGGGTAGTTTATGAAGAAAAGATGTTTCATTGACTCATGGTTCCACAGGCTTAACAGGAAGCATGATATGGGGGTCTCAGGAAACAGAATCATGGTGGCTGAAGGTGAAGGGGAAGCAAGGCACGTCTTCTCATGGTGGCAGGAGAAAGGTGGGTGGGAACCACCACACACTTTTAAACCATCAGATCTGGTGAGAACTCCCACAGTATCACAGGAACAGCCTGGGGGAAACTGCCCCCATAATCCAATCACCTGCCACCAGGCCCCTCCTCTGACATGTGTGGATTACAATTCGAGGTGAGATTTGGGTGGGGATACAACCAAACCATATCACCCTCCTCCTTTCTCCCACTTCTTTTTCCTGTTACTTCTAAAAAGCCAAAGTGATTTGGAAGCACCTGAAAGGAAGCAAATAGGACGTCCCATGCCAGTCCTCTGACTGTGTCTGAAGTCGGCTGTGCCCTGCTCAGCCAGTGCTGTGCACCTTTGCATGAGGCCTTTTGGGGTAGTCTGGCATGAAAGCTGGGTTGAGATAGGCCCTGCCACTCAGAATGATGCCTTCCCTACACCCAACCCCTAGGTCCAAGGGCACTTCTAGGCATTGTAGATAGACTTCAAGGTGGTACTCAGCTGATTGGCACCTGCCCTCTGAAACCGTGATACCTTAAGTTTGATATTGTTGCTTTTGCCATTTCCACTGCCTTCACTTTTAATTGTTTTAGATAGAGTTTATTATATATTAGGATCCAATCTCTTTTTATGGCTTTTATGTTTCATACCTTCCTCTCTTTAAAAAGATGTATATTTGTTTGATCAGGGTGAGTTGCTTTGTTGAATAATGTTTGTTGTTGGCATTCCTTGAAGGTTGTATTTTTTAGTGTCTTCTACCCATCACCCAATTAATTGATCCATGTTCAGTGAGCAGTTTTTATTTGCAGTGGCACCGGACCTTTCAGGTTCAAGAGCCCACCTTAGCTGTACAAAGACTTTGTGCTGAGGAGGGAGAGAGGGAGAAAGATACATTTCTTAAGACCTTGGGCTAAGCAATGAGGATTTGGGATGCTGCAGGCCCTCGTAGCACAAGCCCCCTGAGCAATGGAAAGGCCTTATGAGAATGTTGTTGAGGAAAGGTTATGCTGGCAGAAGAGGATCCAGGAGAGTTAGTTGACTTAGATGGACAATTTAAGCTTAGGGGTCATGAGCTTGCCCACAATGGTGGCAGTGGGAATCCAGTAAGACGTTTTGAATGGAACTTAGAAACTAACTGGATATTAACGAGGAGGAAGAGTCAAAAGTCACACTCACATTTTATGCTTGGAAGGATGGTACTGCCACTAATAGAGATAAGGAAATAAGGTGTTCAAGAGGAAATAGGCAATATTATAGATGCAAGACTAGAACTTGGATGACAGGTAAAGACTGGAAATATAAATTGGGAATCTTGAGCATTAAGGATTGGGAATGGAGACCTAGCTGCAGAGAGGGAATAGAAAGGGCACAGGAATAAGGATTAAATTTGGGGAGCAGCCACCAGCCCTAGGATAAGTAGAGGGAGACATAAACAGAAGAGCAGAGGACAAAAATGAGTGGGGAGGTGGGGAATAGGCTCAACATAATGTCTGGGAAGCCCAGGAGGTGAGAAGGTGGCTGTATCATGAAACATGGCTGGGACACCTGGAACCATATGACCTCCTCTCCTCTAAGAGGGAGGAAGCAAAGTTACCTGTGGGTGATTGGGAGTGTGGAAGGATGAGTGTTAGGCAGTGTTAGTGAATAGCTGTCAGGGATGTTCTCTGTAGTTGGAATTCCCTGCCTGGACAGGTGCATTTGAGAAAAGATGAACCAGACAGCTTACTCAATTTCCCAAATGTCAAATTACTGATGTCCTCAGATGATACACCCAAAGCTCTATGCAAATTCAGGGAGCAGGGAAAGGTTGCTTTTGACTGATAAAATCACAGGAATTTTTATGGAGAAGGTGGTGTGCGTGGTAGGTGGGGTTTTACATTTAAGCGTTTTATCCATTTATAATGTGTGTCTGCATTTGGTGTGAAGTAGTAGTCCACTTATATTTTCTTCCAAATAGACGTTTGTATCAAAACTACTTATGAAATGATTCATTCTTTCCCAGTTAAACAGATCTGTCCCCTTTAACTTACCATATATTCTGAGAGCTATTCCTGGAGTCCCACTGTTCTATTCCACCCACTATTTGTGTCTACATATCCCAGTACCGTGTGGATTTGATTACAGTGGCTTTATAGTATATACCGATATTTGATGAGGCAAGTCAGTTCTTCTTTTTCATATATTTTCTAAGCTAGTAACCAATATTTATTCTTCCAAATAATTCAGTCACTTAAACGTATAAAGAAAAACAAAAACGTTGTTTGAGCAATCTCATTGTAATTGCATCAGATTTAGATGTTCTTTTGGAAAAATTTTATATTAAATATTTCTAATCAAGAATGTATTTGCATTCTCATTTCATTTTATGTATTTCAATAAGATTTTATCATTTTCATTATACAGGTTTTTCTCTTTCTTGTTAAATGTATTTCTAAATACTGTATAATATGTTGTAATTTCCTGTTTCTAGATTCGAATTATTAGAGAAAAGCTCTTGATTTTGCATATCTGTCTTCAATATGGCCATCTTAGCAAATTCTCATACTTAACTTTAGTTTTTCCCCCAGATTCCTGTGGTACCCTTGTATAGTTAACTGATGTTAGTTGAAAAAGTTTTGGTGTTTTGCCCTTTAGGATTATATTTACTATAAGCTTTTATTAATGGTCTTTATTACTAATTTAAGTGTTTTCCTATTTTACTTAGGATTTTTATTAGTTACAGCTGCAATACGTTATCAAATGCTTTTCAGCAACTGTTGCTATACGATTTTTCTTCCAAGTTGTTGACATAACAAGTTAATACATTTCCTCAGTGTGTATGAAACACCACAGCATTCCTGAAACAGTCTTACTTTGGATTTATTGTTGGATTCTATTTGCTGATATTTTACACAGAATTTTCACATCACATTTCATAAGTAATATTCATCTATACTTTTTTTTTTTTTTTTGAGCTGGGGTCTCACTCCGTCACCCACACTGGAGTGCAGTGGCATAATCTTGGCTCACTGCAGCCTCATCCTCACTGGGCTCCAGCAATCCTCCCACCTCAGCCTCCTGAGTAGCTGGGACTACAGGCCTGTGCCACCATGCCTGGCTAATTTTTTGTATTGTTTTGTAGAAGTGTGGTTTCGCTGGTCTCAAACTCCTGGGCTCAAGCGATCTGCCTACCTCAGCCTACCAAAGTGCTAGGATTAAAGGTGTGAGCTGTCACACCCAACTATATACTTTTTTCAATAACCTCTTTGCCAAATTTCAGTCTTGAATGTACACTAGCTTCATAAAAAGAATAACACTGGAAATAACTATTCTTTAAAGATTACATAAAACTTACTCCTGAAACTATTTTGTCTTTATATATTTTTTTAGCATCTACTTTTAATTATTTATTTTTAATTAATAAACAAAAATTTTACACATTTATGGTATATAACATGAGGTTTTGAAATATGTATACACAGTAGAATGGCTGAATCGAGCTAATTAACATATATATAACCTCACATAGCTTACCCAATTTTTGTGGTAAGAACACTTAAATATTCTCTTAGCAATTTTCAAGAATACAATACCTTGGTATTAACTGTAGTCACCATGTTGTACCCTAGATCTCTTGAGCTTCTTTCTCCTAACTGAAATTTTATATCCCTTGTGGCCTCCACCTTTTTCAATGGTAAATAGCTAAACTGGCTCATTGTGGTCATTTCCACAATGACTGATCTGTTTATTGACATTTTCCCCTTCTTTTTGATTCAGTGTTAGCAAGTTGTATTTTTCTGGGAAAGCATCTCTATCTGCTGGGTTTTCTTCGCTTTGCCGTGTGTGTGTGAGTGTGTGTGTGTGTGTGTGTGTGTGTGTACGCGCTTTAGAGTTATGTGAAATAATCTCTTAACGTATCTTCTAATTTGTACTGTAATTGTGGTTTTGCCTCTTTTCTTTTTTCTCCTTTTTACTTGTGTGAAGAGTTTATTTTGTCTGTCTAAAGGACCAGTTTTTAATTCTGTCTACATTTTAAATTTCTATTTCATTGATTTGAGCTTTTTTCTTTATTAATTTCCTTTTCCTGGCTTCCTTTGATTTCTTTGTGGTTTGGGTTTTTTTTTTAAGGATGTGTATTTTATTCTGTAAATTTTTATCTTTAATGATGAAGACATATGAGGCTGCTTCATTAAGTTTCCTTCAAGTGCAGCTTCATCGTGGCTGATAATGTTTTGATGTAAAATATCTCCCTTTTCATTGCTCTTTAGTTTGTAATTTTCTTAATTCCTTTTGATCCAAGGTTATCTAGGAAGCCTTTCTGAGTTATTGAAACTGCATATATACTAGTATTTTCTTAATTTCTTCCTTTCAGCTGACATTCAGGGGCTCATGATCCGTGAGAAATAATCAGTTTTTTCTAAAGTAGAGAGATTAGCTGTATTGGTTGTTAACCTGAGGCTTTATCACAATGAAGAGAGATGTTCTTTGAAGAATTGTAGCTAGCTGGGGCCTGCTCTTACAGACCTCCTCCAGGTAAAGCATCATAATTAGGCAGTTATATTTTCTTCTGACCTTTGCTAAAAGGATCTATCTGTCAACTCTTCTTAAAGCTCTCATCTTTCCAACTAATTTTTGTTACACTTTCAGAAAAATAATGGATTCTATGTATAGCAATAAATTTGGAGATAGTTTTTTTTAAGTAAATTACGTAAGTAGTATAGCATATAGAAGATGATTCATGTTGAAAAACTAAAATGCTTTTACAGGCAGTAATACCTGTTTCATGTGTTTTGGAGTCAAAAGTGTAAAAATACTGAAATCCTTTTTTCCTCACAGACGGAGTATGCAAGGTTTGAGAATGGCCGATTTGTATACCGAATAAACCGCTCCCCAATGTGTGAATATATGATCAACTTCATCCACAAGCTCAAACACTTACCAGAGAAATATATGATGAACAGTGTTTTGGAAAACTTCACAATTTTATTGGTAATGGTTTTGTCTCTTTCCTGTGTGGGCAGATGCTGCCATGAGGCTTAACGGAAGTGAGGAAGGTGGGCCTGGGAGACGCTGGGCCTGCGCCGAGGGAACTGACCAGGCTGTTGGATTGGGTTCCCAGTGGTCAGTCAGCAGTTGAATTTGCATCATCCATAGGGAAAACTTGGGCTTGATTCTGTAGAAGAGAAGGGGTTTTATCTGGCTGGGGTTTCTAAGGTTCGCAGAACTGGAATTCAGTTGGGTAATAAAAAGTGATGTGTTTTTATCTCTGGCTGCAGAGTAGAAAGGCCTGGAGAACTTTTAAACATCCGGCTGTATCCTAGATCAATTAAATCAGGATCTGTGAGAATAGGACCCAGGCATGTGTATTTTTTTAAGTTCCGCAGGTAATTTCAACATTAGCCAAGTTTTAGTCTCAGCAGCAACATGGTATGCAAATCAGGCAAAAGCTGAGTTGGTAGGTTTGTACTTCAAACATACCTTGACACATTCCATGATGGACTTCCAAGGCCTTCTAAGAAGTTACATGCATTAAGGCAGGAAAATGTAAGCACTCAGTACCAGAAGAAATATAAATTAGAATAGAATGCATGGAATGCAATGACCAGGAGGAGGAAAATGTTCTTCATAGGCTAAAAAATCTGGCTAGGCTGAGCACAGTGGCTTATGCCTCTAATCTCAACACTTTGGGAGGCCAAAGTGGGAGGATCCCCTGAGCCCAGGAGTTCGAGACCAGCCTGGGTGACATAGTGACACCCTGTCTCAAAACAAACAGACAAAACAAACTTAATGGGCAGCTAAAGGAAAGGGAAAATAGTGTTCAAGGTCCATGTTGGGAAAACTCACCAGTGCCCCTGGATAGTTCTGTGTGGGTTTTCCCCTTAATACTTAACTTTAAAACAAATTTCTTCTGGGAGCTTTATTTGGGGACTTCAGAAGTTGTTAGGAACAGTGTCATCCTTAAAATAGAAAATACTCAGTAATGGGTTTCATAAGGTTCATTTAAAGAAATAACATTACTTGATTAAGGGGAAAATGCCAAAACAAAACTTGATGGAAACAATCTTAGCAAAAGTGGGGCAACAAGGCTATACTGTGGCCAAATACTCCTCTGAAAGCCTATTTTATTCCTTTTTGTTACTAGGATTAAGAATACGTACAGCAGGAATTCTTTACTTGGTGTTTTTGGTTCCATTGGGACAGTGGCTTTCAGTCAGCAGTGTTCTGTTTTTTTGTTGTTTTGTTTTGTTTTTGTTTTTTTACAAAGGCTCTTTCCCAATTTCCCAAAACCCTAATTTACACCTTTTACCTATTTCTGTGGTGTAAATATGCCCTCCATGGACAATTTCAAGCTACCGATAGCTATTCAGTTAATGAAATTCCTTAATATTTAACAATAACTTTTATGAGCCAGTAGGAGCCAGCTTCTATACACCATTGTTTAAAAAAAAAAAAAAAAAAAAAAGTAAGTAACATTTAAAAGTAAAAACCCTGTGCATATTAGATTCATCCAGGAAGGTTTAAAACATCTAAGGCCTAGGCTCCACCCCAGATGAATAAAATGAATCCCTGGAGATGGGGCCCAGCATCCTGGTTTTTGTTTGTTTATTTTTTAAGCTGCGCATGTAGTTGAAGTGTGCAACCAGGTAGGGACCCATTGCTGTAAGAGATTGGAAAATGAACTGCAAGGACTCTCAGAGTTTACAGACACATGATTGGCATACAACTAGCAAACAGATAATTTTGCATATAATTTTCGTTGGTTCCAAGAAGAGAATCTTAATGTGTTCTCAGATGTGCCCATGTCCTTCTAAAATTTAGAAGCCAGCATTCAGGGGAAGTTTGGAATACATGCTCTTTAATAACATTGATCAGTATTCCTTTCTTTAATGGCCCTTTGGTGAAAATAGAGCAGTTCAAGGTTTGCAGGACTGGCATGTAGCAGGTGCTTGCCATATAAGTGCTCCCTGTTGCTATCTAAGAATAGATTCATCACTTTAGCAGTCAGATGAGTAGAAGGTGAGTGTGACGTCTACTGAGGATCTTAAGTAGCCTCAGGAGTTAACCAAAACTCTGAATGAATGGCGTCCCTGCCTCTCTTGGGGGGAGTCTTAGCTGTTTATTAAAAATCAATTCTGATTCTATTTCTGCATGCTAAGGATGCATGTTCTCAGTCCCTAAAACTCTACCTCAGAGAGCACAGCTAAGATAAATGTGGCCTGGAAAAGCGTTAAAGCGCGTTACCCACAGAACCTGACTACAGTTGTGCACTGCATAGCAGTGTGAAGGGCGGACCACGTGTATGATAGTGCTCCCATAAGATTATAATGGAGGTGAAAAATTCCTGTCACCTAGTGATGATGCAACTGTTATATAATAGAGCATAATTATTTTTAAAAATAAATTTAGCTCAGCCTAAGTGTACAGTACAAAAGTTTACAGTAGTATACAGTAATGCCCTAGGCCTTCCAATTCACTCGTCACTTACTCACTGACTCACCTAGAGCAAATTTCAGGCCTGTAAGCTCCACGCATGGTAAGTGCCCTATATAGGTGAACTACTTTTTACCGTTTATGCCATATTTTTACTGTACTGTATGTGTAGATATGTTTAGATACAAAAATACTTACCATTGTGTTGTAATAGCCTACAGTAATCAGTACAGTAACATGCTATACAGATTTGTACCCTAGGAGCAACAGGCTACACCATATAGTCTAGGTGTATAGTAGGCTGTACCGTCTAGGTCTGAGTAAGTACACTCTATGCTGTTGGTTCGCATGACAAAACCACCTGATTACACGTTAGAAAGTGTCCTCATTGTTAAGCAACTCATCACTATATATCATTAATGCTCCCTTGGAACATATGACTTCAACCAATACAGCCATCCAGATAACTTAGCAGGTTAGATTAATTTCAAAATGTGTCATTAAGCAACTAAATAAATTCCTTTAATATGGAGAATTAATACCTATCAATAAATATATATTAGAATTAATAGTTTAGTTTTAGAAAAACTGAAATTAAGCCAGCACTCTTGGATTATGAAAATAAAATCATCTAATTGATGAACAGGAGAAATTGTACCTTACATAAAATGACATAGTATTTGCAGATAACTTACACAAATCATCTCTTATACTTTAAATCATCTCTAGATTACTTATAATACCAAATACAATGTAAACGCTATGTAAATAGTTATACATTTCTAAAATTTTTATTCTTTTTATTGTTATATTATTTTTATTATGTCTTTTTTCATCCCCAAATATTTTCAATCTGATATTGATTGGATCTGCGAGTGTGGAATCGCAGATAGGGAGGGCCAACTGTATTCTTATTTATAGAAAGCTTGCAAGAAGTTTGAATAGGTTGTAGAAGTGCCAGTTGCTGTGCTAGACCCTTTGTAAATGTTACACAATTCTCACTTTCAGACTATCAGGTCATTTTTCTCATTTTATGGATAAAGAATGTCAGGCCACCCCGAGGTCACAGAGCCAGTGATAGAAATAAATTTGAGATACCATCTCTCACCAGTTAGAATGGCGAACATTAAAAAGTCAGGAAACAACAGGTGCTGGAGAGAATTTGGAGAAATAGGAACACTTTTACACTGTTGGTGGGACTGTCAACTAGTTCAACCATTGTGGAAGTCAGTGTGGCGATTCCTCAGGGATCTAGAACTAGAAATACTATTTGACCCAGCCATCCTATTACTGGGTGTATACCCAAAGGATTGTAAATCATGCTGCTACAAAGACACACGCACACATATGTTTATTGCGGCACTATTCACAATAGCAAAGACTTGGAACCAACCCAAATGTCCAACAATGATAGACTGGATTAAGAAAATGTGGCACATATACACCATGGAATACTATGCAGCCATAAAGAAGGATGAGTTCATGTCCTTTGTAGGGACATGGATGAAGCTGGAAACCATCATTCTCAGTAAACTATCGCAAGGACAAAAAACCAAACACTGCATGTTCTCACTCATAGGTGGGAATTGAACAGTGAGAACACTTGGACACAGGAAGGGAAACATCAAACACCAGGGCCTGTTGTGGGGTGGGGGGAGCGGGGAGGGATAGCATTAGGAGATATACCTAATGTAAATGACGAGTTAATGGGTGCAGCACACCAACATGGCACATGTATACATATGTAACAAACCTGCACGTTGTGCACATGTACCCTAAAACTTAAAGTATAATAAAAATAAATAGATAAATAAAGCTAAACTTAAAAAAAAAAAGACTTGAATGGATAGAAAAGACTTTGCAAGGTATCTTATGGTCATGAAATTAAAAGACTTGAGTGTAAGACTTTATGGCCGTGGTCACTTAGTCTTCAGACATCAGTTTCACCTTGATTTATAAACAGAATGCTCAAGTCTGAACTTTCTACCTCAGAGGTTGTCATTGAAATATTTTAATTCAGCTAAGCTGTTAGAGATGGTACTGCCTTCTGGGATACAATGCAAATAAAACCCAGTACTTGTCACATAATTCATGGTCCTTCAGGATGAAAGAGGCAGGTAAATAAACCATTGCAAGCAAATGATGGCTGCAGTGTACTCGTGAAACAGGTACCTCTCAAGTGCAGAGTGATGAGGTAGGGATTCTCAGGGATGTTGCCTCGATGGATAAGCAGACATCTTTCTGATTACTAAGAATAGGGGCATCCCATGGGTACTTAGGTACCAGGGGCTGGGGTGCTGTGGTGAATTAGGCAGGTGGACTGCCATCCTGGGGGTCTGGTGCAGGAGGCAGGCATGCACCAAGTCATCACAAAATAAATGAAAACTGTAGCTCTTGCTACCTGGCAGAGGGACACAGGGCATTCGTAGAACAGGGGAATTTGACCTAGTTCAGGCGGAAGCTGAGGAAGGTTTCCTGAGGAAGAAACAGTTGGGAGCTACCTGCATGGTGAATATGCAACCATGACCAAATGAACATCTCAGCTCCTTCCCTGTCAAAGAGCACCCACTCCTAGAGGTCATATAATATCATATGAGACAATCTGTAAAGCATTTGATACTGAGTAGATGGATAGTAAACACAATATTTGTTGGCTATTCTGATGTGAATTTTCATTCATTCAGCAATTATTTATTTATTTATTTATTTATTTATTTATTTATTTATTTATTTTCGAGGTAGAGTCTTGCTCTGTTGCCCAGGCTAAAGTGCAGTGGTGCAATCTCGGCTCACTGCAACCTCTGCCTCCCAGGCTCAAGTGATTCTCCTGCCTCAGCCTCCTGAGTAGCTGGCATTACAGGCTCCTGCCACTGTGCCTAGCTAATTTTTGTGTTTTTAATAGAGACGGGATTTCACAGTGTTGGCCAGGCGGGTCTCGAACTCCTGACCTCATGATCCACCCGCATTGGCCTCCCGAAGTGCTGGGATTACAGGCGTGAGCCACCACACCCGGCCCAGCAAATATTTATTAAATGACTGTTGTGTGCCATGTCCTCAAGCTAGTTGCTGGGAAACAGGGCCCCTGTTCCTTAGAAACTTATATTCTACTGGATGAGATGGACATTAGAAAAAAAATTGTACACGCCTATATGTGTTTACCAACTGTATAGCATGCTGTGTTGGGAAAAATGAGATGTACTGTAAGACTTTATTCTTTAGGTAGGGACTGGAAGCTTGGATACCTTAAGAGCAAGGGAAACTAAACAGGGGAAGCAGCCTGATACTTAGAGGGAAATTAGGCCTGTGACAAACTGGAAGAGGCTCTCAAGTTCAAAATGTTGTCATTCAAACAATGCTTTGGCGTAATCAAACACAAAAGTAACAGAGTCACCGATGGCGTTTGGTGTTTTTGCTTGATGAGATTTGCTCTTAGAAAGTTCCTTCTGAGAATAGCATGGGGAATTGAGACCAGAGTGAGGACAGAAAGGAGTCAGGGTCTGTGTGGTGTGGAGGGAGCTGCAATGATTTGGGCTGGAGAACTCAAAATCTGAGGGATAATTAGAGGGATTCAAGAGCCTCAAGGGGAAGCATGAGTATTTCACAATACATTTTGAAAGATAAAGCCCATGTCTATGGAAAGAATGTCATTCCACGGGATTCTACCTATCCCACTGTTCCTTGATTCAGCAGATACTTTTCTGGGTCTAGGCACTACTGGTTAATATGGTGGTGAGGGAGGCACTCCTGCAGCTTCTCTGTCCTTGGCTGTTGTGAAACAAGATTTAGCAGAAGTTTAAGACTAGGATGGGAAAAAAGAGTAGATTTTAAATGTTCTCATCACAAAGAAGTATGTGAAGTGCTTGGTATGTTAGTTAGCCTGATGTAATCGTCCCACAAGGTATATACATCTATCATCACATTGTAGCCCATAAATATATGTACTGCAAGACTTTATTCTTTTAGGTAGGGGCTGAAATTATTACTTGTCAATTTAAAAATTCAGATAAAAAATAAGACAGTTTCCTAGAGTAAATGATTGTCTTGTGGGACAGAATTAAAGAGAATTCTCTTTGTTGTAAAGAAATCAGCCCCCTAAAAAACGAAAACACAAATGCACTAATTTTTGTGGTCGTTTCTTGGGCATAGATTATGAGTGACCCTATCTAGAAGGTATTTCTTACTTACGATAACCAAGTTTAGATGGGCTTCAGGTCATAGTTGTAGTGTTCTGAATCTGTGTTAGAGGACACAGAGTGAGGCTGAGCAAATCTCTGTTGGACTTAAGACTCGTTCTTCTCCAGTTAAGTCATAGTCATACACAGATGGAATATGTTTTCATCTGTGTGGTATTACACTTACATACCTTTTTTTTTTTATCTTAACAGGTGGTAACAAACAGGGATACACAAGAAACTCTCCTCTGCATGGCCTGTGTGTTTGAAGTTTCAAATAGTGAACATGGAGCACAGCATCATATTTACAGGCTTGTAAAGGACTGAACATGGTTATTTATATATATAGATATCTGTATATACATACACACATATGTGCACACACACACTCTCTCTCCATTATTGAACGACTGACTGTAAACCTCACCACACAGGGTGGTGCCCTGGCCCCAAGGTCACCCCGACTTTTCTAAATCTTGTTTGAGTGAAGTCATTTTTTAATGTGTTCATACTATCATTGTAGCTGTGAAGTTCTGGTACAGTTGTAAAAAGAGAAATTGAGTTGTTTCTCTATGTTCTTCAGATGTGCAGCCCACAATTCCTTGGGAAAGGTGAACCTGAACAACCCAAGTCTCTCTCTGCAGAGCCCTGTTTCTAATTGTGGTAGAAAATATTGAGACAGAGCATTTGCCATGGGACATTTACAGCCTTTATACAAATGTATTTAGTTCTCTTTTTTCCAACATAAAATTCTTGTTTTAAGATACAAGTAAAATTAATCTTTAAATATAAATGTAAATTAGTACACAAAACTAAGAATCTTTAGACTTATCTTTGTAACTAATTAGGGTGGAAGTTATGAAAGAATGTAATTCACTAAATTATTTTTTAAATGAAACCTTTTTTTTTCTTTTTGAAACCAAATGTTAAACTATAGCCTTAAGAAATGCTTGGTAGAAGTGTCCTAATGAGACAAATTTGTACTTTTTTCCTCAAGGTTAACACTAATCTCCTAATCCATTAAACTCTTGAACAGGTATTACAAAGGAAGAAAACTTCACCCCTTATCCTTAACATATATAGTATATTTAAAAAATATAAAATTGTATTGTACTAATGTGATGATTATTTAATGAAAAAGAAAAGATGGCTCTTTTTGCAATAAGTAGATACATACTGAAAAAAATCTAAACTTACAATGTTTATAGTCTTGTGTGTGCAGTTATATTTTATATGGACAACCAAATTTTTTATTAAGATGAGTAAATATTTGAACCACTGAATTTTAATAACAAAATTTTTAAATTGGCATGAATACTGAATACTGCACTGTGAGATGCAAAGTATACAGAATCTGTGGCTGGGAGAAAATTTCATCAAATAGACAAGTAAAAGGCTCATCAGTTTTAGCATCTCTGCTCCCCAGAAAATTGTAAGCATCCTCACCAGCCTGTGGATACATTCTTTATTTCTAGTGACCCAATATGCATATTAACCTGCTATAACTAGGGCTATATGTGTAGGTATGTGTATACATACACACAAATGCACATATAGAGTTACTCAACACATTTAGTGAACACTTGTTTAGTGTCACTCAGTTTGCTAGGTGCTGATATGTCTGTATATCTCAATGTGTCTGTAGACTTAGATACATCCTCTTGAAGCACATCCATTTCCTTAGCCTCTCTCAGTAAGTTACAGTACTTGTTTGACTTAGGTTTAAGAGGCCCAGCTACCCATCTCTGACCTTTTCAAATAGGCTCATTTGGGAGACTCTTTTGCCAGGAGAGATTCAACTTTCCAGTCTAAGTATTCCAGAGCATTGCCCAGGCAGAGTTGGTTTGATGTGGCCAGATGTTTTGAGTTATTTCCCATAAGTGTTTCACTGGGGAGAGAACAGGGAGTACTCCCCCACCTTCCCAAAGAAATATGTTTTTATAAGTGGTAGGAACATGTGAACACAATAGAACGTGAAATAAGTTTTTTAACTTGTAAAACATGTCAAGATTTTTCCACCAAGCTAGAAAATAAAAAACTTAGTTCTACCACATCCAGTTAACTTACACACCCCCTTCCCTGTCTCAACACCTGCTTTGACCTTGCTTCTGTATTATTACATCAGTCAGCATCTTGTGGTCCCGAACACGAGGGTGTGGCTGGCTCGTGGGAAACAGCAAAACACTGACTAAGCCTGACCTCTCCCAGATTGGGAAGACCAGAGGAGAAAGTGCAAAACTGTCCCCATTTGGAATGCCCATTCCTTCTAGAAACCAGTTGGGACAGTGCTCCTCTGCCCTTCATAAGCATACTACTGTTGATTCCCTGATTCCAGGCTGGCCTGTGAAGGATTGCCCCAGGTGTCCCCTTTCACGGTCGTCACATTTACAGTGACTTCTTTTGAACACCCCTCTTAGGGATGTTTCTTTCGCTTTCATTTCCTGCATCTTTCCTTAAGGGAAGCCCCATCCTCTCCCAGGACCAGGAGTATATGACCAGCCGAGCACAAATGGCTAAAAGCCAAGCTATCCTGGAACTTCAAAGGGAGAGCTGTCTGGTTCATATTCTACCCAGGAATGGGACTTTTCAGTGCAGCCAGGAGGGCTCTTGGGATTTCCTTTCCAAAGCACAAAAATACTGGGACCCAAGAAGAACAGCTAGAGGACAACTCTTTTGGCGCAGAGATGGACACAGCCCAGTCTGCTGACCTCACAGGGTCAGCTGGACCCCCTGGTGCTTCACCACTTGCATCCTCTTGCTCAGAATGCCTTTGCAGTTGAGTTTTCTGGGTTTCTGTGATTGACCTTGAGGTTTACTCCTTGCTCTTACAACATTTCTAAAGATTTTTAAAAGTTTACTTCTTGTTTTGTTCTTCTAAAGCTTTCTCCAGGACAGGTATTTTCCCTGTCTTAACCACTGGTCCAGTCATCCCAGTGGGCTTCTCTTTGTCTCTCCCAGATTCGACTTTGGGTGAGATTGGCATCACAACATCTAATCGGAATCTGTCTTTTGTCCTTCCTTCTGTATGGCAGTCTCCCTTTGTTATGAAAGCTTTCTAAAGCATATAAAGAAGCCTTCCCAGAGCCCCATCTCACTTCTCTTCCAGGTGCAGTATCCCCTCGAGACCCTCTGGTGCCAGGCTTGCCTAACGGCCGTCTTGTGTTGTCACTGCAGAGTTTAGAGGCCAGTTTTCCACAGCTAAACAGGGAGGAGCTGCAGAATGGGGCTCTAGTCTCTGGGCATTCATTTCCATCATAGAGGTTGAGAATAAAACCAAGACTTCTTCACACATGTTCTAGAACCCCAGAATGGCCCAAACTACCTGAGACCAGGGTTTCTCAACCTTGACACCGTTGACATTTTGGACTGGGTAATTCTTTGTTCTGCAGAGCTGTCCTTTGCACTATAGGAGATTTACTAATATCCCTGGCCTCTACCCAGTAGTACCACTAGCACCTCTTCCCCACCCAGCGTGTCTCCAGACATTGCCAAATATCCCATCGGGTGCAAAATGATCCCCGGTCAAGACCTGTTGCCCAAGATGTTACAGGTCACAATGACCACATTTGAAATTGTTTTCCCTTTCATTTTACCCCGTGAAAGCATCTCTTCTGAGCCTTGCAAGAGGCAGGTGACGTTGTGTCCACATTTCTTCCTGTTTCAAAACTTCTGTTTCACAACGATTTCTCTCTTGCTACAAGTATTCTTTCACTCAGCACGGGGGAAGTTAGGAACAGCTGGTCACCATCATCCCTTTAATCAACTCACATCTGTTTAAAAAGTGTTTCTGATTTGACCTTCATCCCTTAGTTTACTGGGGTTAAAAAAAAGTCTCAGCAATTTTCATTATTTCTCATGGGTCTCATTATCAAACCTTTACTTATTTCAGCATATTTCCTCTGGGCTTCTTCTAGTTTCTGCCTTACAATCAATGCTGTTTTGTAAATTTATTGAAACCTCTGGAACATTTCACCTTTAGAGATGGATGGAGGGATTGGTACCAGAAGAGGGCTTAGATAAATTTTCTGTCTTGAACTGAAAGCACAGTCTACTCTCCTTCGTTTTGTCGATGAGAAAGTTGAGGCCAGAGGGGAGGTGACATGTTTAGAGTCACCCAGCTGGTTAGTGACAGAAAAAGGGAGAGACTTGTCTAGGGTTCCTGCCACTTTGGTCCCTGGCCTCTCCTGGGGGAGGCTGCTGTTCTTTGGTGCTCTAAGCTTAATCCCTCAGAATGGGTGGACAGGTCAGCTTAGAAGAGATGGGGAGATTCAGGATCCCCCTGTGCCAGAGCACAGCCTCACCGGATGCTGCTTCCCACACTGAAGTGTCCTGTGTGACCGTTACTATCTGAGGCATCCACAAGCAGGTGGGAAAGCTGGTGAGCCATTTTACTTCCTGAGGACAATTCCCCAGCCACAGGCTCTGAGTCAAATTTCTATTTGGTAAGCATCCTAGCAGCAAAGTCCTGCACTCAGACCAGCCAAAAAACAGCCCTCGTTCCAAGTACTTGGTGTCAAAAGTCCCCAAATGACTTTTAAACCCAAGTCTTCTTAAGGTTTCAGTACTATGGTGGCTTTAGCAGTTGTTTTTGTGCAACTATAAATTATTTAAATCATCTGAGATGACAGTCAGTTTTACAAACCAGGTACATATTAATTTGTATAATTTTGTATATGCTCTGGTACACTATACCTGAACTAACGAAGAGTAGAACTAATTCTGTTTGTCAGTGTTCACATCTGTGACATTAGGAGGATATGTCTGCATTGCTTATTTCTTTATGTTGGTGTTTCTGTGGCAAAGCCCTGCACATGGCATTTCTGAAAAGCCTTAAATCTTTAAGATGTTGCGTGTAGGGTATGCAGTGCAAAAGGCTGCCTCGGAACTGTGAGCCCTTTTGTAAGCTGGAAGCATTTCTCTTACTACTGTTACTTTTGTAGGAAGTTTTCAATTCAGAGCTGCCAAAGTGTTCCCGTAAGCAGTGCCTTAGTAATACCTTAGTCATGCCGCCAGCCTTTTCTTACACCAATTCCTAATGTTCATTTACGAATTGGCCCAATATTGGAAACAAAACAAGCAAAAATTGTCTTCAGTTTTGTTTTGTAAGCCCATTTTTTCTCCAGTTCTATAGGAAACTGACTGGTCTAAAATCCGGAACTGGACACAAGTCAGTTCTTTCACCACACTCTCAAATGTATATACCAAAACAAAAGGTTGCAACTTCATAGTTTACTATGAAAAGCAAATTGTACTTTTTAATGTTGCCTTTTAAATTCATGACCAAATACTTAGCTATTTGTGAATCTTCTGCACTCTAGCATGAAAGTGCCTTTGGTTTGAGATTCCAGCTTAGAAAAGTGCTGCCATAATAACGATAATTTGTAGAGAGACCAAAAATATTTTGAGATCACCGTAATGCCTTTGGTTTACCAGGATGAGTAACCAACCACAGGCCTCTGTTCACAAGAGCACGACGTGGTCCCCGCCTGCTGCTAGTCTGTCTGCCAGTGGGGGCCTCCCAACATCCATAGCACACTTCAGCGGAAGGACCCCAGAAACTGTTGTGTTTGTGTGTGCCAATGACCTAGTGTGTCATTTCACCTCATCACCCAGCCCTGCGTCCGGATGAGGGGACTTCCGCACAAACGACAGAATCTCGGCTGGTGGACAGATACTACAGCTTTCTCCTCCTCCTTGTGTTCGTGTTCAGTCTCTGTGGAGACTTTCTTTTCCATTCAAATGACAGTGCGCACTTATCTGGTTTACACAATGATACCATTTTGAAAGTTGGAAGCCTCAAACTGAGACGACAGTGCAGAACAAAACAAAAGTGAGTTAGGGTCGTTACAATTGAAGTGTTCTTCTTAGGGCAAACATGTTGACTCCGAGTATTGTGTATGAATGTGCTACGAGAAACTTCCAAAGAGCACCATTCACAATTTGGCATTTTCAAAGAATGTTCCAGCCCTCAAAGGGGCAACTCTTTAAAGTCTTTGTTGGCTTTTATCCAAACCTTGTAGAAATTGGGAAAGCTGATAGAGGTAAGGAAGATGAGTGAAAAGGACAAGAAGGCCAAACACCAGCCAAAAAGAAACCAGGAAAAAAAGATTTTCTTTGCTAATATAGATGTAAAAATAACATCAGACATCTTTGAAAATTAGCCTCTAAACTCTTAATACATATGTTCTGTGTGTCTCTACCTGGTGTCTTTAAGAATATCCTCTCTGGGCTCTGAAATTTTAGGAGTGATTCTTATCCACTCCAAGTTGTATTTATGGAAATTTGTGCAAACAAACAAACACTATCAAATGAAAAGAAAATGTACTCAACCTAAGTTATAGTTAGCTGCTGGAATTCTCAACTCCTCCCGGCCAGCACTATACCACAGTGTGGAAGAAATTAGTCAAATGCTTGTTTTCCTGCTTCTCTTTTCAACTGTTACTGTGCTTTGTTTGACAATAGTTTTCTCTCTTAAAAGTCGTTGCTTATATCGTTAAGAATGAAGGTTTGTGTTTAAAATTTATTGCATTGCAAAGGGTAGTTTCACTGAAGTCATGCACCATTAAATAAGATGAAATATTTGTATTTAATGTCCTACTTCCTAAGCCGTAACTTCTTTTACTCTGTGAATTTGCATTGAGTCACTCATGCTACACTACATCGCTTTAGTATTTGAGATGGCATTTATGTTTCCTCTCGTTTATCATGAAATGGGGTCAGATTCCATCAGATTCCACCTCTGTCAGGTGGACTGTTTTATCTGCCTTCCATGATGAGATATTTTTTCTCCTTCCCCTTTCTCTAAGAGAGGCTGACAGATCTAGGTGTCAATCAATTGGAAACCAGTCTCTGATTTTTTTTCATTAGTTATTTTCTGTCATTAGTTTCACTGTGTAAATTAGATATCAACTGCACTTCTTTAAAAAAAAAATACAGCTCCCTATTACCTCCTTGAAAGATTTACTTCTGTAGGCCTTTTTCAATAGGCTTGTGACTGCAGACAAGGAAAAAAAAAAAAGTAAAAACAAAAACAGTATGTGCCTGAAAATGACAAAAAAAAAAAATTTGTAACATTTAAAAAAGAAACCTGAATAGCCTTTAATTCTTTAATAATACACTTAAATTTTATGTAAATCGGTTTTTGCCACGTGTGTTTGTTCACATTCTAAATGACTTAATGGGATTCTCACAGTCTGTGTCTTTGTGTCACGTGTATAAAATGGGCTTGTGATGTAAGCGTTTCATCTGGTCAGTGGTTCCTTTGATATTGTACTGCTGCTGGGAGTGGGCTGTGGAACCTGCCTTCGGGTAACTGGGTTCCTCTTGGGTAGATTGGAGAGATGGGGGTGGGCGTGGGCAAATTCTCACACATGTTTTCTTAACCTATTTGCAGAAACTTTCAAAAGGCATTTGATTAAACCTCTTGGCAGTACAGTATTCGTGTATTTGTTAACGTCTGTGTTTAGGTACTGGTACCTTTTTGTTTTAAAATGTTCTAAGTGTTGGCTTTAAAGTGAATTTATCTTTAGTATGATAGTTATATGAAAATTATAGGATTTGTGTGCAGAGAATTTTTTTATAAAGTGCTTTGTAAAAAAAAAAAAAAAAATCTAGCTTTTGCGGTACATATGTGTGATAACTTTAATACCCATGACAGTTAAGTGCAATTATTTCATCACTCTAAAAATGCTATTTTTGTGTCAGTTCCTGCAGGTGTTTTCATGTCTTTGCAAAGTGACACATTTTGATGCCTTCTTGATAAAGTGGTAGACATTTTGTAGCTTTCTAGAAACTTTGTATTCATACGGTATCAATGAAAAATAAAGAAAATGAAAGTGTGGGTCACCTTTTTTATCTGCAAAAGTGTATGTTGTTAGGAATGAAATGTGCTTTATGTATTGTGAGTGATGATATGAAAGACAGAGTAAAGGAGGTTGCAGCTTTCATCCTTTTGAAGGTGTCCACCAAGCTTGATAATTGGAACTTTAGGTGTTATATCTAACAGGGTTTCTTAAAAAATAGCCACAAGTCAATCAATCCACTTGCCTATCTCACTCTTTAGTGCTTCATTAAAATTGACATAAGTTTTGCAGAGTGGCTTGTCTGTCGATCCCAGACTTACCCTGAGAAGCCAAGTCCCATGGGCCTTAGCACACCAGCCCAACCATTGAGTGTTTTTTGTTGCTGTTAACCCAACTTGTTGGGCACATGCCAGGAATGAGGGATAGAGTAGAGGATGGGGTACAGAGATAAATACAGCATGGCTGTTTCCTACACAGTACTTAAATTCTCAGGAGTGGGATTGCACATTGAGCTATAACTCCTCCCAACCCCTGTCCTCAGCATCACCATGGGGTTCATGCATCTTGGCTCACTGCACTGTGGAAGCAGCTCAAGACTAGAGGAGAAATCTGGCTTGGGGGCAAAGAACTTTCTTAAACGATGATTATCTTGGACTTCTGACAATGAGACTCAAACGTACCTTGGGATCCTTCATTTGTGTGAACTAGATCTCAGAGGGTCTTGCTTCTCCTTATTTCCTTGAAGTCTGAGGCAAAGCATGCTCTGGAGGGGAGCGTGAACAGAGAAATAACTTGCCTGCCCCTTTGAAAAGGGGTGATTTTCAGCAAGCCACCATTTGAAAGGAATGCCACGGTCCAGTGAATTGCTCAGAGCAGAGGGAAGGAAATGATTTAGCATTTTGTTGAAGTCCTATGCCAAGCATCTTCACCATTTTCTTTAGCCCAAATACTCTTGAAAAGTGGAATCATTTCTAATTTTTCAATAAGGAAATTGAAGGCTTAGAGATGGTAGAGGCCCTTGTTAAGGTCATACAAGCTGGTAAGTGGCAAGAATTTAGAGGTGACAGCACCTCCTTCCTTGCAGTTCTGGTGCGGCCACTCATGACACCTTTCTACCTCCTCCTCTAAAACAAGGTACTTTAATACCTCAAAAACATCCTTTGTTAGTGCCTAGGGTTCCAGTCACCTTGAGTTCAGCAGAGAGTGACCCGCTAGGTAAACCAACATCATTGAGTAAAGAGACTAGAGGAGCAAAGAGGAAGGTTCTGGTGTGATCAAGGAACAAGCAACTTTGCTGGAAACCCCTAGTCATTTCTTCCTGCCTTACTGCTTCAGGGTACAAATATCTTGCAGGGTACTATTGAATTCTTCATGCCTTATTGCTTCAGGGCACTAATATAAATAGCTACTACTTATTGGAAGCCATATAGTTATAAAGTAATCAGTGTGAGCAACTGATAAAATTTCAATAATGTGTAAGCCTCTGAGGTGTTAGTGGGTAAAATTGCCTTCAAAGCCTCCCTTGTCCTGTTTGATGCCCCATAATGCCCCATGCACCTGATTTTAAGTAGGTTATCACAAGTAGCAGGTAGGCTGCTGATTACCTGACTGCATCTTTTCAGCAAATATTTTCCCACTTGCTTAGATTTCCAAGAAGCTCAGATTTTTAATTTGTGCCCTGTGCTATTAATAAGGAACTAACTAAAATATAAAGGCACAGAATGATTGAAAGTAAAGAATGAAAAATGTATACTATCAAAACACCAAAATAAAGCTGATGTAGCTCTATTAACCTCAAACTAGTATAGCTCGAGGCAAAAATTACTACTAGAGTTAATGAAGATTACTTCAAGAAGACACAGGTTTCAGTTAGCCAGGAAGAATAAAGATGTTAAACTTGTAGGCACCTAATAACGTAGCTTCAAATTATATAAAGCAAAATTTGACAAATGACCATAGTGGGAGTTTTTTTAAACAAACTCATTCAGTTTCTTACAGATAAAGCAGACCCCCAAAATGTAAGAATTTGAACAGCATGATTTAATGTGCTGTTCTAATACAAAATACAAAGTAACCCCGAAATTGGAGACTACATTATTTTCAAGTGCATACAGAATTGTTACAAAAATTGATCATGTCCAAGGCCAAAGGCCAGGAAACTACGGCCCATGGGCCAAATCTTGCCCATTGCCTATTTTTTAAGTGAAGTTTTACTGGAACACAGCCATTTCTTACTGTCTGTGGCTGCTTTCACATGACAATGGCACAGTGGATTTGTTGCAAAAAGATTCTATAGCTCACAAAACCTAAAATAGTTACTTTATTTACCTAAATATTACTTTATTTACCTAAATATTTACCTAAATATTACTTTATTTACCTAAAATAGTGCCTTTACAGAAAAAAATTGCCAAATCCCGTCTTAAGCCAAAAAGCAAGGTTCTACATCCAGTAGTCCTAAAAAGATACTCATGATTCCATTTTTTCAGTGTATAGACACTGGCAAATGGTTAAAGATCCCTTTAATACCCTCATGTGGCATCCTAGTATCATTCTTAAGTGCCCCAGCCTCTCCTTTGATTGGTGGTCTGAGAATAGGCTTAGATCCTGAAAGGATGAGTGAGGAATGGTGATTTTATATATATATATATATATATATATATATATATATATGTTTGCTGCAGCAGCTGAAATCTCTCCTGATCTTAATATTTTATTATTAGAACAGTTAAGCAGCCCATCTACCTTATCCCTATCGTGCCATCTCCACAGATCCCTGTGGGGTTGCATCCTTGTTTGCCATTTCCTGCTACCTATTATGGTAATAACTACCTTGCCTCTGACAGCTAAGTGCTATCACCTGAGCTCTGCTGTTCCAGACTCCTATCATCCATTCACACAAGGGAAAACTTTCAACTGTGTTCTTCAAACCACTACAGAGTTTCCCAACAGCACAGCCCACTCACTAGTGCATTCACTCTGGTTTTAATGAAGGAAATGTCTTTGGCACATAGGTAGTGGGTGTCCTGGTCATAAATTACAAATCCATCTCAGGAGCATTGCCACTTTGAACTTTCTGAGCCCTGCCTCTGTTCTGCAGGGCAGTTCTAGCATCTCCACCTCATTTACCGTAGACCATCATTTCCTCCAGACTTCAAGGAGCTATCCAGCAGCACGTTAATATCAGCTTCAAGTTTCTGCTGGGATGTTAAATCCTGAATTGTAAAACAGTATCCCACATACTGATAAACCATCCCTAATCTAGTCTAGTCTCATGTCCTCAAGATTCATTCCGAGGCATGTTTTCCCAATTCCTGCTGAGAAGAGTAGCCAAATCCTGCAGCTGTCTTGATGATCCCTCTCCTCCTGAAGCAAGGACCCAACTTCCCCAGCTGGACCATGCTGAGGCTTTACCCTAGTAATTGGTCTAGAAGCAAAGACAGGAGGTGGGGCAGGCCTTGGAGGAGGCAAGCACTTCATCTTGGGGGGCATTCATTTCAGTTGAGGCCTTGACATGGTCTCCAAGCAAGGAAGCCTGTTACCCATCTGCAGGAGGGAGTGGACTGCTGACCCAGAGGGTTCAGAAGTACATGAGGTTCGGAGTTCTCAGCATTTCTATCCAGATGTTCCCACCCCATGTTTAGGGTCCCACTCCTTAACTATTAGTGCCTGACTTTAACAGGATACTTGTGAGGGCTGTCAATTCAGTATTATTTGTAACTTCTAGCTTGGTTTTTAGCACAGTCTGTCCTCTAACTGCATGAGCTGAGGATCACTTTAAATGCCAGGGAGTCCTTTGACACCATGCCCTGAGTTGAGCCTGATGTTGCCTTCCATCATTGCACTGATTGCACTTAGCAGCAACCAACCCATTCCACAATCCTTATAATTAACACCACCCCCATCTCTCTATCATTCTAGAGATTACGTAAGTGAGTGTATCCCCTTCCTCATGGGCCCAATACCAATTTACTACAGGTGGGAGTCTTAGCTATTGTGGTGCTACAACATACCGGGGAGATGAACTGTCGTAGTTTAGGTTCCCCCAAGAAGCAGACCCTAAAAAAGGACTCAAGTGCAAAGTTTATTTAGGAGCATTAATAGAAAATATCACTGTGTAATAAAAGGTTACATTCATGAAGGTGAAATAATTTTAAACTGGTATGCACTTAATACAATTGCCATAAGGATATGAAAGAAAAATGAGAGAGCAACAAAAGTACAACTCAAAATCATACATCTCTCAGTAATTAATGAAGCAAGCAGACAAATACCAGGAAATATGTAGAAATTTTGAAGTACTGAAAATACATATATGTTTGTGTGTACTGTGTGTATACTATATCCCCAAATTGTCAAATTAATATTTTTCCAATCACATATGGAAAAATGAAAACCTCTACTTGCAAATTAAGCAAGTCTCAATGTATTCAAAGGATTGCTACAATACACACAGTATTCTCTGACCACAATGGATTTAAGATCGAAATCAGTATAAAAGGCATCTTTAGGAAAGCTCCATGTATTTGAGAATTAATAAACATTTCTAATTAGTCATGGGAAAAAGTCACGGAAATTATTTAAAACTGTCAAATCCTATTAAAATATGTGGAATGCAGCTGGAGCAGTATTTAGAGAGCATATAGGCAGACCTGCTTAGAAATGTGCATATTAGAAAAGAGAGACTAAAAATGAGTCATTCAATACATGAAGTTAAACAATAACAAAATGAACACCAAAAAAAAAAAAAAAAAAGGAACTACTAAAGGTAAGAGCAACCTTGGAAGTAGAAAACACAATGGAGATCAACAAAGTCAGCAGTTGGTTCTTCAAAAATACTCATAAAATATATAAAACCCTGGCAAGACTGAAAGAACCAAAATGATAAGAATGAAAATACGAGCATTCCTACAGGTCATATAAAGATTAATAGAAGTATAAAAACTAATAAAAGTATACTATATAAACTTTATGCCAATAAATTTGTAAGTATAGATAAAAGGGTGAATTCTTTAAATACTATAACTTAGGAAAATTGTCTCATGAAGATGTAGAAAAACTGAATAGTCTTAAAATCATTAAAGATAACAGTGCTTCCCAGTATTTCCACACAGAAAAACCCAGGCCTAGATGGTTTATAAGCTCTATCAAACTTTAGAGGAACAAAATTATGGAATCTTACATAAAATACTCCAGTGCATAGAACAAAGAAGGCAATTTTGGTATTAGTTTAGGTCTTCTAGAAAGCAGAGCCTGAGGCAAGGGTTAAGATGCTAATATTTGGCCAGGTGCAGTGGCTCATGCCTGTAATCCCAGCACGTTGGGAGGCCGAGGTGAGCAGATCACTTGAGGTCAGGAGTTTGAGACCAGCCTGGCCAACATGGTGAAACCCCATCTCTACTACATAAACAAAAATTAGCTGGGCATGGTGGGCACCTGCCTGTAATCCCAGCTACTCAGGAGGCTGAAGCAGGAGAATCACTTGAAGCCGGGAGGCAGAGGTTGCAATGAGCTGATACCATGCCACTGCATTCCAGCCTGAACGACAGAGTGAGACTCCATCTCGAAAAAGATGCTAATATTCTATTTGGGAAATGCAAATTCAGCACAGTATGAATGAGAGAAAAGTAGAAATAAAGCAAGGGAAATCCAATGAAATGTGATGTGATGCATTACTATATTGACTACCACTTCATAGTAAGTCAAAAGGGACATGTTAGGTTACTCAGTATGTGAGATTCTTGGAATGTGGATGTTTTTGGAAAGGTTGCAAGGAGGAACAATATCTTGGAGTAGTCAGTGGAAGAGAGAAAAGGGGGTAATCTTCTTGTCAGGTAAGCTCCCATCTCCCAGTTCTCATTGAGTAACATTCACCCAACAAGGATATTACTGCCATTTCGTCTGTGTTGCATCATCCCGACTTAGCAGCTGTTCAGGAATTGAGATCCATGTGCTATGATGTGTTGTTTTATTAAAGTTCAAAAGTGAAGGGGAAACCTGGCATGCGTGGGGTGCCAACCAAGGGAAGGAAAGAGGGAGGCAGTTAAAGGAATCTGAGAAGGTACAAAAAGTGTGTTTCTAAATATGCTTTCCCATTTATTTGATAAGGCTAAAATACCAACAATGACAATATGAAAAAGGAAAATTATAGGCTAATCTCATGCATAATAGAAACTGACAAAATATTAGCAGTTTAAGAGTAACAATGTATGTAAAGCATAATGAAGGCAAAATGGGGTTCATTTTAAGAATGCAAGGTTAATTGAACATTAGAAAATCAACCCATGTAATTCACATTAAAAGATGAGAGAAAAATCATAGATCATCTGAATAGATGAAGACACATAGACCTGATAAAATTCAATGTCTGCTGTGGAATTAATATTTGTGTCCTTCCTTTCCCAAATTCATATGTTGAATCTCTAATTCCCAATGTGATGATATTTGGAGGTGGAGTCTCTGGGAGGTAATTAAGGTTAGATGAGGTCATGGGGTTAGGGACTCCATGGTAGGATTAGTGCCCTTATAAGAAGAAAAGGCTAGAGCCCTCCCTTTCTGTTCACCATATGAGGAGACGGCGAGAAAGAGGCCATTTTCAAACTCAGAAAATGGTGCTCACAAGATACAGAATCTGTCAGCACCTTGATCCTGAACCTCTCAGCCTTTAGAATTGTGAGAAATAAATGTTGTTTATGTCCATTCATGATTTTTAAAAACTTAGCAAATTAGGACTAGAAGAAACCTTTCTGAACTGATAGAGTATCTACTAAAAAAAAAAAAAATCAGCTTACAATAAAAACATTTATTTTGATGTTGCAAATGAGACAAGAATGCCTACATTAAGATATCTACTCAACATACCAAGGTTCTAGACAGTGTAGTCAGGCAAGAAAAAGAAACTACATAAAGGTGGAAATTCAATCGGTCATTATGCTAAGATGATAAACTTCTATATGTAGAAAATCCAAATGTTAAAATGGGGCAGGGTGGGAGTAGTGATAAAGTGTAGAGTTTTTTTCAGTTTTTCATTTGTTTCTGTATTTTTTATGATCAAAGATAAGTTGTCATCTGTTTAAAATAATAACTTTTAGTAACAATACAGTGTTTTTTTTCTAAGCCTCATGGTAACCACAAAGCAAAAGCCTATAATAGATTGACTAAAAATAAAAAACAACAAATTAAAACATACTACAATAGAAAATAACCACACAGGACAACAGTAAGAAAGGAAGAGAGGAGTTACCAAACAACTAGAAAACAAGTAACAAAATGGCAGTAGTAAGTCCTTCCCTATCAGTAATAACATTAAATGTAAATGGATTAAATTCTCCAAGTAAAAGACATACAGAGGCTGAATAAATAAACAATATCCAACTATGTGCTGCCTATAAAAAACCTACTTCACCTACAAAGACACACATAGACTGAAATAGGGGATGGAAAAAGATATTCCATGCAAATAGAGACCAAAAAATTGCAAGATTAGCTATACTTAGATAAAATAGACTACAAGTTAAAGGCTGTAAAAAGAGACAAGGTATTACATAACAATAAAGGGGTCAGCTCAGCAAGACAATATTACAGTTATAAATATCTATGCACCCAATACTGGAGCACCCAAGTGTATGAAGCAAACACTAATAGATTTAAAGAGAGAGACTGCAAAATAATAATAGTGGGAGACTTCAACTTCCAACTCTCAGTAATGGACAGATCACTGAAGAAAGAAACATTGGAGTTAAACTACACACTAGACCAAATAGGCCTAACTGACATTTACAGAACATTTCACCCAACTGCTGCAGAATATACATTCTTCTTTTCAGAGCATTGTCCAGAATAGACCATATCTTAGGCCACAAAACAAGTCTCAACAAATTCAAAAAAGTTGAAATTATATTAAATATATTTTCTGATTGCAATGGAATAAAACTAGAAACCAAAAACAAGAGGAACCTGGAAACCATACAAACACATGGAAATTAAACAACATACTCATGAACAATCAATGGGTCAATGACAAAATTAAGAAAGTGGTTTAAAAATTTATTGAAACAAATAAAAATGGAAATACAACATACCAAAATCTATGGGATATAGCAAAAGCAAGACTAAGAGGAAGTTTATAATAATAAATGCATACATCAAAAAAATAGATTCCAAATAAACAGCCTAACGATGTACCCCAAGGAACTAGAAAAGCAAGAAAAAAACAAACCCAAAATTATTAGCAGGAAAGAGACAATAAAGACCAGAACAGAAACAAATGAAATTGAGACTAAAAAAAGTATAAAAAAATCAATAAAATTAAAAATAGGTTATTTGAAAAGATAAACAAAATTGACAAACTTTTAGCTACACTAAGAAGAAAACATAGAAGGCCCAAATCAAATTAGAAATGAAAATGAAGACATAACTACAGGCAGCACAGCAATGCAAAGAATCAGAGACTATTATGAACAACTATATAACAACAAACTGGAAAACAGAAAAATAAATTTCTGGACACATGCAATCTTCCAAGATCAAACCACAAAGAAATGGAAGACCTGAACAAACCAATAATGAGTAATGAGATCAAAACCATGATAAAAAGTTTTCCACCAAAGAAAAGCCCAGAACCTGATGGCTTCACTGTTGAATTCTAGCATATATATGAAGAAGAAGTAATACCAATTCTATTCCAACTATTCAAAAAAATTGAAGAGTGAGGACCAAACTAATTCTACAAGGCCAGCATTACCCTGATACCAAAACCAGACAAGGACACAACAAAAAGAAAGATACAGGCCAATATCCCTGATGAACACAGATGCAAAAATCCTTAACGGAATACTAGCAAACTGAATTCAACAGGTCATTAAAAAGATCATTTACCATCATCCAGTGGGTTTCATCCCAGCGATACAAGGCTGGTTCAACGTACACAAATCAATAATATAACACATCACATCAAAACCAAGGACAAAATCCATATGATCATTTCAATAGATGCTGAAAAAGCATTTGATAAAATTCAATATCCTTTTATGATAAAAACTTTCCACAAACTGGGTGTAGAAGGAACATACCTCAAAACAGTAAAGGCCATATATGACAAACCCACAGATAGCATTATACCAAATGGAAAAAAATCGAAAGTCTTTCCTCCAAGATCTGGAACAAGAAAAGGATGCCCACTTTCACCACTTTTATTCAAGATAACACTGGAAGTCCTAGCCAGAGCAATTAGGCAAGAGAAAGAAAGAGAAAAATTAGAAAGAAAAATATCAAATTATCTTTGTTTGCAAATGACATAATCTTATAATTTGAAAAACCTGATGACTCCACCAAAAATGGTTAAAATTGATAAATGAATTTAGTAAAGTTGCAGGATACAAAATCAGCACACAAAAATTAGTAGTATTTATATATGCTGGCAGTGAACAATCTGAAAAGGAAATCAAGAAAGCAATTCCATTTACAATAGCTACCAAAAATATACAAGACCTATGAATAAATTAAACCAAAGAAGTGAAGGATCTCCATAAGGAAAACGATAAAACACTGATGAAAGAAATTGAAGAGAACACACAAAAATTGAAAAAATATTCCATGCTTATGGATTGAAAGAATTAATATTGTTAAAATGTCAATACTACCCAAAGCTACTTACAGATTCAATGCAATCCCTTTCACAATGAATTTTCCAATTACGTTCTTCACAGAAATAGAAAAGAACAATGTTAAAATGTATATGGAACCACAAATAACAAAGCAATCCAGAGCAAAACAAAACTGGAGGCATCACATCACCCTGGCTTCACAATATACTACAAAGCCACGGTAGCCAAAAGAGCATGATACTCATACAAACAGACACATAGACCAATGGAACTGAATAGAGAACCTAGAATCAATTCATGCATGTACAGCCAACACATTTTTGACAAGGTGACAAGAATATACAATGGGGAAAGGACAATCTCTTCAATAAATAGTGCTGGGAAAACTGGATAACCATATGCAGAAGAATAAAACTAGACCCCTATCTCTCACCATATGAAAAAAACCCAAAATGGATTAGTCTTAAATGTGGCCAGGCACAGTGGCTCACACCTATAATCCCAGCACTTTGGGAGGCCGAGGCGGGTGGATTACTTGAGGTCAGGAGACCAGCCTGGCCAACATGGTGAAACCCCATCTCTACTACAAACAATTAGTGAGTGTGGTGGTGTGCACCGGTAATCCCAGTTACTCAGTAGGCTGAGGCAGGAGAATCGCTTGAACCCAGGAGGCAGAGGTTGCAGTGAGACGAGACTGTGCCACTGTACTCCAGCCTGGGCGACAGAGTGAGACTCCATCTCAAAATAAATAAATAAATAAATACATACATACATACATACATACTTAGTGTAAGTCCTGAAACTATGAAACTGCTAGAAGAAAACACTGGAGAAGTGCTGTAGGACATTGGTCTGTGCAAAGATTTTTTGAGTAAGATCTCAAAAGCACAGGCACCAAAAGCAAAAATTAGACAAATAGAATTATGTCAAACTAAAAAGCTTCTGCACAGCAAAGGAAACAATCAATAAAGATACAACCCACAGAATAAGTGAAAATATTTGCAAACCATCCATCTGACAAGGGATCAATAGCTAGAATACATAAGGAATTCAAACAATTCAACAGCAAAAAAAGTAACCCAATAAAAATGGAAAAAAGATCTGAATAGACATTTCTCAAGACATACAAATGGTTTACAGGTATATGAAAAAATGCTCAGCATCACCAGTCATCAGAGAAATGGAAATCAAAACCACAATGAGATTTCACCCTAGTTAAGATGGCTTTTATTTAAAAAATAGGGAATATTGGATGTTGGCAAGGGTGTGGGGAAAAAGGGAACACTTGTACACTGTTCACGGGGATGTAAGTTAGTACAGCCACTATGGAAAACAGTGTGGACGTTGCTCAAAAGACTAAAAATAGGACTACCATTTGATCCAGCAATCCTACTACTGGGTATACATCGAAAAGAAAGTAAATCAATATATTGAAAAGATAACTGCAATCCCATGTTTATTGCAGAACTACTCACAATAGCCAAAATATGAAACCAACCTAAGTATCCATCAATGGATGACTGGCTAAAGAAAACGTGGTATATATACACAATGGAATATTATTCAGTCATAAAAAAGAACAAAATCCTGTCATTTGCAGCAACATGGTCATTGTGTTAAGTGAAACAAGTCTGGCACGGAAAGACAAATACCACATGTTATCACTCATATGTGGGAGCTAATAAAGTGGATCTCATGAAGATGGAGAGTAGATTGGTGGTTTTTAGAGGCCAGGAAGTGTGGAGGGGAGGGGGATATAAAGAGAGGTTGATTAGTGGGTACCAAAATACAGTTAGGTAGAAGAAATAAGACCTGTTCAGTAGATCAGTAAGGTGACTATAGTTAATAATATATCTATTGCATATTTCACAATAACTAGAAGATAATAATTCAAACGTTACCCGCATAAAGAAAAGATAAATGTTCAAGATGATGGATATCCCAATTACCCTGATTTTACCATTACACGTTATATGAAAGTATCAGTATACCAGATGTAACCCCCAAATATATACTGTTATGTATTAATAAGAAAGACTACATAAGGTAGGATTCTATTTATATGAAATTCTAAAAACGAATAAAATCATACGAAAAAAGAAAGATGAGTACACTTATAATCTATAACCTAACACATTTTATATGTAGAATTACTTGCAAAAGTGCTCCAGGGACTCATACAAGAATGTTACACCCCTCCATTGGTCCACTCAAAAAAGAAAGAAATTATAAACATTACAAATGTTCAGCAATGATTAACTTTAAAAATAAATTATGATTTATTTATATAATAGGCCATGATATGAGTACAAGGGACTCTGGAATATGTGGACCCAATATCTTTCAGCCATGGAGAAGAGTCCTTTGGCTGTGATTTTGTGGTTGTTGTTGACTTTTTCTTCAGCTGTATTGAGGTATAATTTACAATACAGTAAAATTCATATATTTTAATTGTATAATTTAATGGCTTTGGGTAATTGTACACAGTCATGTAAACGTCACCACAACAAAGATGCAGAACACATCCATCAGTTGCTAAAAGCCTCTCATACTCTTTTGCAACCTGCCCTTCACCTGGATCACAGCCTCAGGTATGTGCTGATCTGCTTCCCTTGCCTGTAATATTGCCTTTTCTAAAATTTCATATAAATTTAGTCATACAGAATGTAGTCTTTTGTATTTGATTCCTTTCACTTAGCATAATGTGTTTGAAATTCATCTATAATGTTTTGTGTATCAATAGTTCATTCCCTTTTACTGCTGAGTAGTATCCCACAGTATAGGTGTACCACAATGGATCTATTCACCAGCTGATGGACATTTGGGTTGTTTTCAAATTTTGGCTACAATGAATAATGCTGCTATGTGCATTTGCATACTTGTCTTTGTGAGAACATGTGTTTCCATTTCTCTAGGAGAAGGGATTGTTGGGTTACTGGTAAGGATATCTTTCACTTTATTGGACCAGTACCTGTCCATGTCCTGTTGGGAATGGGGCTGCACAGCAGGTGTGCGGCAGGAAAGTGAATGAAGCTTCATCTGTCTTTACAGCCACCTGCCATCAGTCGCATTACTGCCTGAGCTCTGCCTCCTGTCAGATCAGCAAAGGCATTAGATTCTCATAGGAGCGTGAACACTATTGTGAACTACGCATGCGAGGGATCCAGGTTGTGTGTTCCTTATGAGAATCTAATGCCTGATGATCTGTCACTGTTTCACATCACCCCCAGATGCGATCATCTAGTTGCAGGAGAACAAGCTCAGTGCTCCCACTGATTCTACATCACGGTGAGATGTATAATTATTTCATTATCTATTACAATGTAATAATAATAGAAATAAAGTACACAATAAATTTAATGAGCTTGAATCATCCTAAAACCATCCCCCTCCCCCACTGTCCATGGAAAAATTGTCTTCCATGAAACTGGAACCTGGTGCCAAAAAGGTTGGGACCACTCCTTTATAGGACTTTGTCACTCTGTTTTCCAGCCTGACTGCACCACTTTGCATCGCCTTCAGCAATGTGTAAATGTGTGAGAGTTCCTCACATTTTTATTCTTTTGGGGTTTTTTTGTTTTTGTTTTTTTTTGAGACGGTGTCTTGCTCTGTCACCCAGGCTGGAGTACAGTGGCATGATCTAAGCTCACTGCAGACTGGCCTCCCAGGGTTCAAGCGATCCTCCCACCTCAGCCCCCTGAGTAGCTGGGACTATAGATGTGCTCCAGGCTAATTTTTGTATTTTTTGTAAAGACAGGGTTTTGCCATGTTGCCCAGGCCAGTCTTGAACTCCTGGGCTCAAGTGATCCACCCGTCTCAGCCTCCCAAAGTGCTGGGATTATAGGTGTGAGCCACAAAGCCTGGTGATTTTCATTTTTTTTTAATTTGGCCACTCTAGTGGACATTTAATAGTATTTTATTATTATTTTAATTTGCACTTCCTTGAATGACTTGTGATGTTCAGCATCTTTCTATGTGTTTGTTGGCTATTCATTTATCTTCTTTTATAAAGTGATTGTTCAAATCATTTGCTCATTACTTACTATGTATGTTTTTTATTACTGAGTTTTAAGGGTTCTTTATATAATCTGGATAGAAGCCTTTTTTAATAGCTGTTTTGCCAATGTTTTCTCCCAATCTGTGGCTTGTCTTTGTTTTCTCAACTTGTTATTTGAGGAGGAAAAGCTTTAAATCTTGATGAAGTCTGTTTTATCTTTTTTTCTTATGTGATTTGTGCTTTTTGTGCCCTGTTTAAGAAATAATTACAGGCCGAGGAGGGAGGATTGCTTGAGTCCAGAAGTTTGAGACCAGCCTGGGTAACATAATGAAACCTTGTCTCTACAAAAAAACAAAAACAAAAAAACAAAACCAAAATTAGCCAAGAGTGGTGGCGCATGCCTGTAGTCCAAACTACTCAGGAGGCTGAGGCAAGAGGATGGCTTGAGCCCAGGTGACTGAGGCTGCAGTGAGCTGAGATCACGCCACTGCACTCCAGCCTGGGCGACAGAGTGAGACTCTGTTACAAAACAAGGCAAGGCAGGGCAGGGCAAGGCAGGGCAGGGCAAGGCAGGGCAGGGCAAGGCAGGGCAGGGCAGGGCAGGGCAGGGCAAGGCAGGGCAGGGCAAGGCAGGGCAGGGCAGGGCAGGGCAGGACAAGGCAAGGCAGGGCAAGGCAAGGCAGGGCAAGGCAAGGCAAGGCAGGGCAAGGCAAGGCAGAAGGAAGGAAATTCTTTTATGCTGCCTTCTAAAAGTTTAATAGCTTTAGCTCCTTCATTTAGGTCTACAATCAATTCAAATATTTGTATATGATATGAAATAAGAGTTGAGGCTATATACATATATATGAGATACATACACATATATGATGTATATATAAATGAGTGTATATATATAATGGATATATAAAAATACATATATTTTATATATATTATATATATAATATATATTTTATATATATTATATATATAATATATATTATATATATATGTATTATATATAATATATATTATATATATATGTATTATATATAATATATATATCCAGTTGTTCTAACACTATTTTTTGAAAAGACTATCTTTTCCCCATTAAATTACTTTGGCACCATTGTTGAAAATCAATTGACCATATAAGTATTGGTGCATTTTAAAGCTTTTATTTTGTTCCATTGATCTTATATGGTCTATCTTTGTGCCAGTAACACACTGTGGTGATTATTGTATCTTAATGGTAAGTCTTGAATTCAGGTAGTTTAAGTCCTTCTAACCTTGTTTTCCTTTCTTAAGAGTATTTTTGCTATTCTAGGTCCTTTGCCTTCTCATACAAATTTTAGAATATATTTGTCAATTATTTTTAAAATTAAGTTTTAAACATAAATACTGTTAATTGCCTGGCATTTTAATGCCCAACTTGAGACCTTGTAAAAAAAAATTGTGGTACAATACACATAACAAAATTTACTATCTTGACCATTTTTAAGTGGCATTAAGTACATTCACATTGTGCAACCATCACCACCATCCATCCACAGAAATCTTTTTATCTTGCAAAACTAAAACTTTATAAACATTAAACAATAACTTTCCATTCTACCAGCCCCTGGCAACCAGCATTCTACTTTCTGTCTCTGAATTTGATTACTCTAAGTGCCTCATAAAAGTATAATTATGCAGTATTTGTCCTTTTGTGACTAGTTCACTCCACATAATATCTTCAAGGTCCATTCATGTTGTCAGAATTTTCTTTCTTTTTTAAGGCTAAATAATATTCCATTGTATTCCACATATGTATGTATGTATTTGAGACAGGGTCTTGCTCTGTCACCCAGGCTGGAGTGCAGTGGCACGATCACAGCTCACCGCAGCCTCAACCTCCTGTGCTCCAGTGATCTCCCACCTTAGCCTCCTAGTAGCTAGGACCATAGGTGTGCACCACCACACTCAGCTAATTATTGTATTTTTTCTAGAGACGCGGTTTCACCATGTTGCCCAGGCTGGTCTTGAACTCCTGGGCTCAAGTGATCCTCCCACCTCAGCCTCCCAAAGTGCTGGGTTTACAGGCGTGAACCACTGCACCTGGCCCCATTGTATTTATATACTATACTTTATTTATCCATCAATAGACACTTGGATTGCTTCTGTCATTTTCTTTCTTAAAAAGTATTTTAGAGACTATCATAAATAAAGATTTTTAAGAACTCCATTTTGAATTGTTCATTGCAAATATATAGAAATTCAATCGACTTTGGCATATCGACCTTGTATCCTCTAACCTTGGTAAACTCACATATTGTTCTAGTAGCTTTTTTTTAAACCATTATATGACCTTGTCATCTGCAAATTTAGACAGTTTACTTTTCCCTTTCCAATATGTATGCCTTTTATTGCTTTTTGTTTTGTCTTTTTAAAAATATTGAACTGACTGGGACCTTCGTACAAAATTCAGTGTTAGTGGTGAAAATGGGTATTCATGCCGTCCTTGTTTCTAATCTTAGGAGGAAAGAACTCATTTCTTCACAATTAAGTATGATCTAAGTGGTGGATTTTATAGCATGAGAATAGTTATAATAGTAGCTTTAAAATCCTTGGTGGATAATTCCAACATCTGGGTCATCTTGGAGTGAATCTCTGCTATCTTTTCCCTTGAGAATGGGTCCCACTTTTCCAGTTCTTCATATGTCGAGTAAGTTTGGATTGTACACATTATAAATGTTAAGTTGTGGAGGCCCTACATTCTGATAAGAGAACACCTTTTCTCTCATAGGTGTTGTTTATTTTGTTTTAGCAGGCATTTTTTTGTGATTGAACTCTAACTTCAAACTCTGTTTCTTAGGTGGCAGGTCCAGTCTCTTTTAGACTCTTCTGTCTCTGGCTGAGATGCTTTTGTTTTTGCCGTGCATGTCCATGGTTTGGGATCAGCCACAGATAGGAGCAGAAAGAATTTGGGAATCCCCTCTTTGGCTCTTTCTCTTCCAGAACTCTTTCTTCTCTCTTTTGGCAGTTATAGTTGCGCTGAACTCAACCTTCCATTTTCATAGTCCAAAAAGATGGCTGTTTTTCCACCAGCACCAGACCTGATTTGCACAATGGCTGCACCTGCCTCCAAGCTAAAAACAGCAAAAATGGGCGCTCACTTCCTATAACATCTTTTCTTTATGCATGGACTTCCCACCAGAATCTGCCTGCTCTGTCCACTTTCCAGTGTTTTCAGGTAGCTGCATTTTGTATTATGTCCACCTAGAAAAACCACATCCAGTCATTCCTGGAAGCAGAAGTCTGGTATAACGTGTTAAGGACAAATATTAAGATGCTTCTCTCTCTCTCTCTTTTTTTTTTTGCAGGATTTAGATGCTTTTTTGTTGTTGCAGGCTTTCAGCTCTGGCATGGGCTTCCCTATTCTGCTGTGAAATTAATATGACATCTAGTGTCTTGGTAAAGAAGATCTGGACTGATTTTAATGGACACATCTGGATTTGGGGCTTCTTGGGTGTGGAGGTGGAGACGGGGGCCAGTGGTTACCATTATGTTTCAATGGTTGGTTTTTAAGAAATATTTGTTGGAAAACAAAAACTGACACACATAAAGACCTTGAATTCAATCTACTCCTTAATAGTTAGGAAAGAAAGAAGACGGGAAGGAAAGAAAATGGAAAAGAAAATAGGAAAGAAGGGTAAGAAAAGAGAAAAGGGGCTAGATGTGGTGGCTTATGCCTGTAATCCCAGCACTTTGGAAGGCTGAGGTGAGAGGATCACTTGAGCCCAGGAGTTTGAGACAAGCCTGGGCAACATAGAAAGATGACCCCATCTCTAAAAACGATTTTAAAAGTTAGCTGGCATGGTGGTGTGCATCTGTAGTCCCAGCTACTGGGGAGGCTCAGGTGGGAGGATCACCTGAGCCCGGGAGTTCAAGGCTGTAGTGAGCCGTGATCACGCCACTGGACTCCATCCTTGGTGACAAGAAATGAGAGGAAGAGAAGACAGAAGGCAGGAGGAGAAGGAGAGCTGGGATGATGTGGGCAAAGGGCATTCAGGGAAGAGGAAGCAAAACTAATGGCCTAGAAGTATGAAATAACCTGACAGATCCAGAAACAGGAAGTGGTGGGAAATGTGGCTTATAAAGTGGTCTGGGCCTGTGCAAGAGCTCTCATGGCGTGGGGTGGAATCCACATTCTGTACAATGGGCACGGGGCAGCCCTTCGAGGGTGTCACCATCAAGGGAGTGCCCTGGATCCTCCGTGCTCATATCCATTCCTTGCCTCTCCCCTCCTCCGCAGTGCAAGGAAACTCAGCCCTGTTGCTGGTCTTCTCCAGGTGCTGAGTCAGCTGCCTTTCAGCTGAGAGTGGCCAGTGGAAGGTTCTGGTAGGAAACAGGGTGGGAAGAAGGGAGAAGCCAGGGTCTCGTCCTGTCTCTCTCCATCTCAGGTGGCATATCCGTCAGTGGCTCTTTTTCCTTCATAGCTCCAGCTCCTGCCAGAGGGACCCTCACAGGTTCTGGCTCCTGCCAGTGAGCTGGCTGGGGGTCTGGGAACAGCACCTTACCCCTTCACTCCTTCATCCTAAGAATGGCAGTGACTTTGTATTCCTGAGCATCTCGGGCTTTCTCTTCCCAGCACCTCCACCAGTTCCCTGCATCAGATTCCCTTCGTTGTAACTACTTGGAGTGGTGTCTATCTTCCTAGTTAGCCCCTGACTAATATCGGGGGAACACTAGCCCCCCACTGCTCTGGTTTCCACAGGAAGGGCATTTTCTCTAAATCTTCCTGGCGTCTTGCTCTGTTCCTTAATCCTCCCGATGGAAGTGTGCTGAGTTACCTAACTAGTGGGTGACAGCAGTTGGCCCACACTCTCATTTGTGTGGATCTCTCCTGGTGGAACTGGGGAGTGCATTTTAGCACTCTCATCATTGCCAAGCTCTGTCCTCCAGAGTAGTCTGTTCTGTAATGCAGGTGATATTTTAATCTCCATCTGTCTAACTCCTGAGTCTGAATTGGTTCCCAAGGCTGGGACAAGGAGTCCTGTTTTTTTTGTTTGTTTGTTTATTTGTTTGTTTGCTTTTTTCTTTCTCAAACTCCAATAGCAAAGAAGTGGAAAAAAGATTAGACTTTCAGCCTGGCGCGGTGGCTCACGCCTGTAATCCCAGCACTTTGGGAGGCCAAGGCAGGCAGATCACGAGGTCAGGAAATCGAGACCATCCTGGCTAACATGGTGAAACCCCGTCTCTACTAAAAATACAAAAAAATTAGCCAGGCGTGGTGGCGGGCGCCTGTGGTCCCAGTTACTCGGGAGGCTGAGGCAGGAGAATGGCGTGAACCTGGGAGGTGGAGCTTACAGTGAGCCGAGATTGTGCCACTGCACTCCATCCTGGTGACAGAGCAAGACTTTGTCTATATAAAAAAAAAAAAAAAAATTAAGACTTTCAATACCACCACATTATAGCCAAGAGAAAGTGATTCCCCTCAGCCTGGCATATTAGGGAGAACCTTACCTGCAAATCCTCTCCCCACATATTCTCCTAAACTTAGACTCCTTCAGGAACCACTGAGACTCTGTCATAGCCCTGATGTGTAATGTCAGGAGCAGGGAATAATGAGGCCAGCTTCAGAGTGTGGCACATGGTGGCACAGGCCCCACCCTCACAAATGTCCACAGCTTAGCTTAATACTCTGTTCGCTGTCTTGAAATTCTCACTGTTTTTAAGAAGTTGTCCCATATTTTCATTTTTTCACCAGACCCCTCCGATTATGTGGCTTTTCCTGGTACTCCCTCCCTCTTGGGCGCCCAAGCTCCTTGGATTGTTAAGGCTGGTGGTGCTGCCCAAAGTATCCTCCCCAGGACTTCTCGATATGGACAGCAGAGGGCAGCAAACTGCCATTTGAGGGCTCCTCACCCAGGACGACCCAGGGGTTTGAAGTTGGCTTTGTCCACGTGGGGTGAGAGGGGTGGGAGGAGGGTAGTGTTAGTTGTTTGCATGTTTTAAATAATTGAAAACCAGAAACCCGACACTCTGAGCACCACTTCAGGCGATTGCTGTGTGGCATTTTCTACCCTTGTGAAGTCCAACCATCCATTCTGAAATAGAGCAGTTCCTTTGACCTTGACAGTACAGTAAGTTAATGTTGTCCATAGGTTCTTGGGAAATACAACTAAAGGGAAACCAATTTTACCACAGGCTAATGGCTATAAACAAGAGTTGAGTTCCTACAGTATATTTCAGGTCACAAAAACATCAGCAAACTTCAAAGTAAAGACTCAAAACACTTCTAATATTAAACACTGAAATAAATGTGAGCTATGCATGCATTCGATTAATAAAAACAAGATCATTATTTACTTAGTGATTCCAGTTCAGGGTAATGAGTGGTCAGAGCCTCTCCTGGCAGCTCAGGGCACAAGGTGGGACCCAGCCCTGGATAGGATGCCATTCCCTCACAGGGCACACTCACCCACACCCACGCTCGCTCAGACTGGGACGATGTAGACACACCAGTTCACCTAATGTGCACATCGCTGGGATGTGGGAGGAAGTGGTAGTGCCTGGAGAAAACCTATGCAGACATGGAGAGAGAGTGCAGACTCCACACAGACTGTGGCCCCAGCAGGTGTGGATTTTTTTTTTTCTTATCCATGTTCTAATGAAATGGTGTAGCCTGGGCAACATAGTGAGACCCCCATCTCCACAAAAAATTTAAAAATTAGCCGGGCATGGTGGTGCGTACCTGTGATCCCAGCTACTCAGGAGGCCAAGGTGGGAGGATCTCTTGAGCCCAGGAGGTTGAGCCAGGATTGTGTCACTGCACTCCAGCCTGGGTGACAGAGCAAGACCCTGTCTCAAAAAAACAAAAACAAAAACATGACATTATTTGAGGACCTGCTGTGCAAGCTAGTGGCCAGCATGTGCAGTGCCACATGCCCCACGCTGCTCCTGATAATATCTAGATCGACTGACTACAAAGAGTCTTCCAGGGGGTCTTCCCTGCATGGGGTCTTCCATATATCACCTCTAATCCTTACGGTACCCCAACAAAGTCTGTATTTTTATCTGCATTTTCCTGATGAGGAAACTGGACTCAAAAATGTACTTGATGTAATTTGTCCTAGGTCATACAACTGTGAAGTAGAAAAAGCTGGATTCAAATCCAGGTTTTACCTAGTCCACCTAGTGTCTAAAAGGCATGCTCCTTCTGCAAGTCCAATGCGCCTCTGTGACAGATAAAAAGGATAATGACATTTTGTCTCGCCTTTACTTTGTAGGGTGAAATTCTTGTTTGAAATAACAATCCCTAGGGCGGTGCCCCAGCCCTCTCCAAGGCACAGTGGACTCCTGTAAACAGAAAAGCTCTCATGCACCAAATGCCTGTGATCTGGGATTTCATATGTCATCAGGCAAAACAATGAGAGAAAAATGTATTAAAATCTTTTTGTTGTTGTTGTTATAATAACCCAACGGCCCATGCTACTCTCTCCTAAAGCCTCATCATTGATTTGAGCCTAATGAAAACCATCTTTGGTGAGCATGCTTCCACATTCCCAATCAGCTTGTAACAGTTCTATAGAAATGTGTTAAATTCAGAAGCTACTTAGAAGGCTTCCTAGCCTCCTAAGGCATCCCCAAAGCATATCAATATCAAAATAAGACAGAGCTGACATTTTTCCTATTAGAAATGTTGTAGTCCTGGAATCGCAAACTCAAACGCACACCAGTGTCAGGCAAAACTTACAAATGCACGAAGCAGATCTGATGTAACAGGCAGTATGTGCCTCACTGATGGGCATTCACAATGAAAACAAAAGTGCCGTGTGACTTAGCCCATCTGAGGGGTGAGGTTCATTGAGCCCATTATCTTTTGCTTTGCCTTAGTGGCTAGGGAATGCATGGCTGAACGACTACGGGTAGTGACAGTATGGGAAGGAGCACTGTGTAGTGGCTAAGGCTGAGGGCTCTAGAATTACCCAGCAGGTTCAAATTCAGGTTCTACTACTGAGTAGCTGTGCGTCTTTGGGCAATGTACTCCAGTTCTCTGAGCCTCCATTTCTTTATCCGTGAAATAGTTTACCATACAGTGTTGCGAAAAGTGAATGGGAAGGTGGATGCCAAGTGTTGACAGGACTCACACATGGAGGCCATCATGCTATTCTCCTCCTCCAAAGTCGATCTGGAGTTTGGAAAGCAGGTATTCTGATCCAGCAAAAGACGCTGCCTTGTTTCATGTTTAAATACCTTCTCCTGTGTCATGCGTTACATAAGCCCTTCAGCTGTTTTCAGAAGATAATTACACATTTTAAGTTCAACAACAACAATGAGTAAAATAGCCTTCCTTTGTTCCCTTTGCCTTCTCTTTAGCTCTTTGGGCTGAGGAGAGGATCTTGCCTGGAGTTGCTGGTAGGAAGAGAAGACCCTCCTTTATCCCAGGGTGAAACTGCACATGGACTTTCTTGAATTTCACTGAGATAAACACCAGAGAAGCAAGTCCTGTTGCAACCCCCCAAAGCAACCTCTGTGAACCTGGGAAGGGGCACCTGCCAGATTCCCACAGTGTCAGAGTCCCCAAGAATGGGACCTCCTGCAGAAGCCCCCCAAGGACAAAGCTGAACCCTTCCCTGCTGAGCTGGGCTTCAGCCAAGAGGCCTTTTAGCAAAGGATTACAGTTCCAGCTGGGATCAATTGACTCCCTGAGGGATGAGAGGTAAGTTTGTCTGGGAAAGGGCCTGAGTTGGCAAGATCTGGGATGCTGCAGGGGCTCCTGGAAGGGAGGAAAATTTCCGTCCTCCAATGCTCCAAACACCTGGTTTGGACGAAACTCTGCTCTTCAACACAACCAGTGTACCTCTTTTTCTCTAGACCTAACAAGGAAAGAAAATCAAAGCAGTCATACTTCTGGCCATCCCAAACTCTGAATCCAAACTGGGGGTCTCCCACAAGACTCTATTTCGTGGCCAGGATGCCCAATCCTGTCTGAAACTTCTTAGCATACAAAGTACAATGCACCTATTTTAAAACTTGGAGCCAGGTTTCAAAGGTGTTTTGTGTGTTGTTTTATAATTAAACTATGAAGATCATCTATATTTCGTGGATGTGGATACAGGTGTTTGTGAACAGGGGTGGTGGTAAGGCAGATTTATCAAAGTGATTATCACATTGAAATGTTAGAAGCTGCCTCCAATCCTTTTTGGAATGAGGCTGGGTATGAAAATCAATAGGTAAATGCAAATTTAATTAAAATATAAGTGTCGATCATATCAACTGGCTCTAAGACAAGAGCTTTGAAAGGGGATTTATGCAGAAAAAGCCAAGTCGTAGGATCACAGGGAGCCAAGGCATTGGTTTCTAGATTTGGAGGGGAGATATGTAAAGTACTGGGGTTGGGCCTTGAATGTATTCACTCTCAAACTATCATCATGAGTCCCTGTTGGTGGGTGGTCTGGGGCAGGCTAGAGAGCCTGATGAGGTCAAGTCCATGGTGGGAAGAGGGACTGAATTTCCCCTGAAGAGAGCCTGCTATTCTTAGCACAGAATGGGAGAACTTGAGCACTTCACCCTTGACTCTTCCCTTCCTGATCTTTCTCCTTCAGCCTCTTTTCCTTCTGCCTCCCCACACCCTCTTTGAAGCTCCAAAGTGGAGTAAGTGGCATTCCATATACACCTTTTTCTCCTCAGAACTTTGCCAGCAGGATCAGGAGCCACCTTCAAGTGGAAACTTGAAGTCCTTTTCTTCTGTCTCTTCCTTTAGTCATGGCCCCTCCCTCCCACCTCTAATTAAATCATCCTTTCTCTCTTTAATAAATATTTTCAGAATTCCTATGCCATGAGTCTTCTTTTAAGCTTGGACCTGTCCACAGAAGAGCCAAACCCGAGAGTCCTTGGTGATTGGCAGGCACAGGTGAAGTCCCTTTTCTTCCCTAATGAGGAGTCTTGACCTCCTTAACATTTTCCTTCCCTTATTACTGACCCCACTTTAGGACTCACCAGTCACATCTCTTCCATACCACCCTGGGGCCTGCATATTTTCTTAAACTACAGAAGGGAACTGACATTTACTGACACTTAACTATATTGAACACTTACTATGTGCAGCCTCCCTGGAGGGCATTGCTGTCCCTACCTCTCATGGTACAGGATGCCGGGAAATATATATTAAAAGAAAAAGCAGTAAATAAAACAGAAATGGGAGAAGGGGCCCAGGCTCCCAGCTTTTGGCTCAGTTGCTCTCGAGGCATGAGAGAAGGTGTAGGCTTGGGGCTAAGTTCGCTGGGAGTCTGTGGCTTGTCATGGCTGCGTTGTCAGCCTTTGCTTGTGGAGTTCCTCCAGAAAGCCCTCCACCTGAAGCCCAGGCTGCAGCACCTCTACACTCCACCCTCTATGATTCGATCCAACATGGAATGATGATCCCGAGTAATTTATAAGCTGACTCCACTGACATGGGCTCCAGCAAGTCCTGGCGGGTGTTTGCTGGTGCAGGGGGAGCAGCCCTTGCTGGTTGGCACAGAAACGGAACACCTGCAGGCCCCAGAACTGTCCCCAGCCCGCCCTCTCCTGCAATCTTGTGCTGGATCTCACGTTCCAGCTCAGATGTGAGGGAGATCAGACATAAAATTCCAGGGGCTGAAAATTCCTCGCATAAGGACACCCCCCCGCCCCCATCCTCCCTTCTAATTTCCAGTGAAGCAGAAATTTTAACTCCTCAGGGCAACTTTTCAAAGCTGAGTAACTTCAGATTACACACTTAAGTCCTGTTATTTGTTAACAGCATTTGAATGAGTAACTTGCTCCCATTGCTTTGAAAATATTTCTTTTAAACGGAGAAGCAGGAGCAATTAGAGATGAAAAGTACCTGTGCAGTGCCTTCCAAGATGCCAGAGGCTGTTCCGAACTGGCATTCCAAAGTGGGTAAAAATAACTTTCTTTAGGAAAACATAGAAGGAGGGTGACTTACAGGGGGAAGGAGCAAAGGGCATGTCCGAGCTGTAGGAAAGACCACTCTGTGCTTGTGTGTCAAGGACCTGTCCTCTGATGGCCAGTTTCAGATGCAGACGAGTGTTTCTTGCTACACTTGGATTTTCTAGGCTGCTAGAGAAACAGGCCTAGGCTTTTGGGATAGAACAGGGATGTCGACTAAAAAAAATATATATATATATATATTCTGAAAACACGGGGCCTTTTCCCACCCTGCTCTCTTTTATGGAAGGGTCACCTTCCCACAGCACACCCAGCAATCCCCACCCACTTCCCTAGTGCTAAGCTAAGCTATAGAAACTCTGGAAAAAATAGATATTTCTACTTCTCAAAAGAAGATATATAGATGGCCAAGAAGAATATGGAAAACTGCTGAATATCACTAATCATTAGAGAAATGCAAATCAAACCACAATGAGATACTATCTCATACCAGTCAGAATGGCTATTATTAAAAAGTCAAAAACTAACAGATGCTGGTGAGGCTGCAGAGAAAAGGAAATCTCTATACCCTGCTGGTGGGAATGTAATTAGTTCATTAGAAAAATTAGTTCAGCCACCGTGGAAAGCAGTCTGGAGATTTCTCAAAGAACGTACAACAGAACAACCATTTGACCCAGCAATTCCATTTTTGGGTACACACCCAAAGGAATATAAATCATGCAACCCCAAAAACATACGCACACATATGTTCATCACAGCACTATTCACAGTAGTAAAGACATGGAATCAACCTAAATGCCTATCAGTGGTGGACTTGATAAAGAAAATGTGGTACATATTAACCATGGAATATTATGCATCCATAAAAAAGGATGAGGTCATGTCTTTTGCAGCAACATGGATGGAGCTGGAGGTCATTATCCTAAACACATTACAGTGAACAGAAAACCAAATGTCACATATTCTCACTTATTAGTGGGAGTTAAACACTGAGTACACATGGACACAAAAAAATGAAAAACAGACACCAGGACCTACTTGAGGGTGGAGGATGGAAGGAGGGTGAAGGTAGAAAAACTACCTATCAAGTATTATGGTGATTACTGGGTGATGAAATAATCTGCACACTAAATCCCCACGATGCCAATTTACCCATGTAACAAACCTCCACATGTACCCTCGAGCCTAAGATAAAAGTTGGAAAAAACCCCAAAAACAAGTAGGTGGTTTTGATGATGCCTCCAGGATGGAGACTTCCAAGCACCGTGTAGTTTCTTGCACCCCAGATGGGGACTGCAAAGCTGTCAATAAGAGGGAAGATGCTCCTTGCAGTCAAAAAATGAGGCCAGAGACCTGGAAGATTATTGAACACTGGGAACCCCACCAGGCTCTGAGCTCAGCTCAAAGAGGGTATATTATATAGATCAGTGGCTCTCCAAATGGGTTGCACAAGAAAATCACCTGGGGAGCTTTAAAAATCCTGATGCCGGGCCACACAATATCTACTCCAACCCCACCCCAGCCGAGGTCTCTACTCAAGAAACCAGAATCTCTGGAGGTAGAACCCTAGGAGCAGTCATCTTCACAGTTCTCAGGTGATTCTAATGTGCAGCCAAGTTTGAGAACTAGTTGCGAATATTTGAGAACTAGATGCAAAATGGTTGAGATGATTCAGGGACTCTGGGACCCACTCAGGGAACAGAGGAATGTATAAATGAATGATTATTTCTTGCTTGGATTACTGCAAAAGACTTTTGGCTGATCTTATTGCTTACTCTTCACCCACTTTGTCTCAGTCCAGCAACCAGAGTGACTTTTTTTCTTTTTAAGACAGAGTCTCACTCTGTCACTGAGGCTATAATGCAGTGTGATCATGGCTCACCACAGCCTCGACCTCCTTGGGCTCAAATGATCCCCCCACCTCAGCCTCCCAAGTAGCTGGGGCTACAGGCGTGAGCCATCATGCCTGGCTAATTTTTGTGTTTCTTTTTTTTTTTGTAGAGATGGGGTTTTGCCATATTATAGAATTACCTTTTCAAGAATATAAGTCAGTGTGTCCCTGTTCACCTCAATACCCTCTATGGCTTTCCCACTAATTCAGAATAAGAGCTGGCATCTTCAAAACGACCCACAAGGCCCTGTATGGTTTACCTTTGAAGACTGCTGCATGCCCATCTGCCCTCCCTCTGATATTATCTTTTACTACCGCTCCCCTTCCCACCCTTTGTGCCCACGGTTCCAGCAATACTGGCATCTTTGCAGTTCCTTGCAGCTGTTAGGTGCACTGCTGCCCCAGGGCTTTGGCACTTGCTATAATTCTGCTCTTTCCCTATATAGTCACCTGGCTTGTCCCTTACTTTTTTCAGGTCTTTGTTCAAATATTAACCTGCTCCCCTTACATTCATGCTCCTCCGTGCCTACTCAGCTCATCAGGAGGTTTATTTTTGTGTATTTATCCTCTTTCTCCTCATCTAAGTGGATACTGGGGTCTGTACAGCATTTTTAGACCACTTACAGCTTGTGAAAAGTTGGGAAAACAAATTCCTGATTTCTCTCTTTAATTTCTGCCTGCAAGCCAGCCAATGCTTACTAAACTCATCTCTTGACTTTAATTCCTTTTCAAATGCAGCCAATGGCAACATATTATCTAAACTCTTCCCCTAGACTAGGGGTCAGCAAATAGCCAACAGACCCAAATCCAGAGTGCTACCTGTTTTTGTAAATAAAGTTTTATTTGAACACAACCACATTCATTTGTTTACATATTGTGTATGGCTGTTTTCATGCTACAATGGTAGAGTTGAGTAGTTGCAAAGGAGTCTGTCCAATAAAGCTGAAAATATTCATTATCTGGCTTTTTATGGAAAAGTTGGCTGGCCTCTATGTTAAATGTATAAACTCAGTTGGCTCGAGGTCTGCTTTCCAAGTTATCGCCAGCCATACTTCATTAAATTTTTTGCCACTGCATATCATGGATTTCCACCTATCCAGCCTAACTGGTAAGCTAGTGCCACATCTCTTAGATTTTTTTAAACTATTGCAATATTTCATTCCTGCTGTTAGTCAGGATAATTGGCAGCAGCTGCTACAATCAAAATCTCAGGGGTTTTGATCTCCAGGTAACCGGATGACAGTTTGTTTACTGCTCATGCAAAGTCAGAAGTCAGGTGGGCAACCATCCCCCATCTTGTAGCTGTACTGTCTTGGAAGATGTGACCTCCAAGGTCACTGTAGCAAGTTAAGAGGGAGATGGAGGAAGAATATAATTCTCAACTGCTTTTCTTTTTATTGGCCAGAACTAGTAATAAGGCCCAGATCTAAATAGAAGAGGGGCTGGGAAATTTAGAAGAGCACTTGAATGTTTGATGAGTTCTAGTTAGTCTCCGAAACATTGATCATTTACCTCCAAACAAGATGGGATCTTAACTCATTCCTGTAAGAGCCTCTTGGAGGATCCACATAGGATGGCCTTCCACAGCTCTTCCAGAGGGCCTGGAGGTCTTTCTTCATATACAGCTAAAGCAGGGAGTTTCTTTTCACTTGAGAGCTGCTAGTGCATAAGAAAAAATAATTGAATGAAAGAATAAGGGTGTGAGTGAAGAAAGTGGGTTGGTGAAGAAAAGACCTGTGAGAAGGAAAGGGATACTTGAAGTCAAGAAGGGTAGCCATTGGGAGGCCTAGGTGGGTGGATCATCTGAGGTCAGGAGTTCAAGACCAGCCTGGCCAACATGGTGAAACCCTGTCTCTACTGTAAATATGAAAATTCGCCAGGCGTGGTGGCAGGTGCCTGTAATCCCAGCTACTCGGGAGGCTGAGGCAGGAGAATGACTTGAACTGGGGAGGTGGAGGTTGCAGTGAACCGAGATCACGCCATCACACTCCAGCCTGGGGGACAAGAGCGAGACTTCGTCTAAAAAAAAAAAAAATGAAGAAGAAGGGTAGAGGAGGGTAGCCAAATGAGAACAAAGGTCTGCAGAAGCCTGTGAACTACACTGCTTTTCGGAGCACAGGCACCATTTAAATCCAAGCTATCATTATGACTACAAAGCTATTTACTTATTTTAATACAGTATTATTTAACACAGTGAATCAAGCATTTTATGACTTGAAGTAACTTCAGAAATAAAGGTTGGCTTTCCCTGTCATTGAAGACAGGTTCAGAGTTCATTTCTGCTTAACAGATCAAGGTAGTAAATTACATTTTCTATCAGAAAGAAATGTTTAGAGAGCTCTAGGAGGAGGGCTGGGTCTTTGGCCTGAGCAACAGGAATTTGGGCTCAGTGCCCAGATCTCTCTCTCTTCCTTTCTTTCTTTCTTTTTTTTTTTTTTTTTTTACCCTGTTCATGACACTTAGAAGTCACAGAAACCTTCCTGGAACCTCAGTTTCTCTCTTTGAAACAATCACCACTTGCCTCCCTTGGCAAGTTGTATGATTAATAATGACACAGTGTTAGCCAAGTTTCTTTGAGGTCTTCGGATGAAAGACAACCTATAAACTTTGTCGAAGATTTACTGTTTTATTAAAGGAATAGCTGCATATAGTACTCCACTAATAAATGTTGACAAAGGTAAACATTCTTCACTCATCCTAGCAAGAGCAGGTTATTCATCTATTGCAACTACAATGAGGGAGGGTGTGTTCCAAGGTCATAAAAATTTCTATTAATATTGTCCAGAAACATATTTTGGATCTATATCTACATTGTCACCTGGAGTTAAACTAATGGAGTCAGTCATCTAGACTCACATAATATTGAATAATGAACAAAACAAGCATGTGGCTTAGCTTTGTCCCTTGACTTGGGTATGTAAAGAATAACATGGATCGCTACTCAAAAAATTAAAACCAGAATTCTGGCAAAACAAGAAAAAGCTTCAAGATGAATATGGAGCCTTGTGCCAGGATTGACTTTGCAGAGTATCCTGACAAATTAGACAGGAAGACATATGTTGGCCACGTAGGAAGGTTCTAGAGAGATTTCAGATCTGCTATTAATTACTAATATCCAGGTTTCTCATCAACTTAGTGAATTTACAGAGGCTTGAACGCACTCACATCTGTGGTACTTGGGAATTGTAGGTAAATTCTCTGGTTATGTGTAAAAAGTTAAGGAATATGAGTCTAGGAAACTATTAGCTCTGTCATTAACTGTGCAATCTTGAACAAACTATTTTCTGGGCCTCAGATACCTTATCTGTAAAATGAAAGCATTGAACTAACAATAAAACTAACTATTTACTGAGCATATACTAAGTACTAAACTCTTTGCTATATACTATATGTACTTTATCTTATTTAATTCTCTGAGGTAGGTGATATTACTTTCATTTAACAGATTAAACTGTGGCTCAGAGAGTTTGCAAAGTATTTTATGCATAGTCATTTATTTGATAAATATTTGCTAAGCATCTTCTATATATCTTATGTCAAGAGGTAAGGGTAGACATTTAGCTCTCATCCTAAATGAACTCACAATAGGGTCATAACTAGAAGATGGAAGCCTGAGTATGTGAGCTTAGCAGGTCTAAGCTCTTAGCCTTTTCATTGTACTGGATCAGAATACAAACACGCTGATGTTTCTTCCATCTAAATGAACAAGTGGCTTCTCTCATTCCCACTTTGCCCATCAGCTTCCACCCCATTTAGATGCTTCTCACTGCAGCACTCCTATAATGAGTTGTCTGTACTGCTTGTCTCCAACGCCTGTCCTCCTATTTTCTCTTAAACTCACCCCACTCAGGCTTTTGCCCCAACCATGCACCCAAGTCTTATCATGGACATCAAGGATCTTCACATGCTAGATCTAATGGGCAGCTCCCACTCCTCATCTTACCTGAGTATCAGTGGCATTTGACACAGTTGATCCCCCTTCTCCTTGCTATATTTTCTATTCACTTGGCTTCTAGGACTTCCCCTTTCTCTTAGTTTCTTTCCGATCTCCTTGGTTGCTCTTTATCAGTTTTATTTGCTGGTGTTTCCTCTTCTCACAGATTCTAAGTGTTATAATATTCCAGGACTCAGATCTTGGCCCTCTTCTTTGTCTACACTTACTCCCTTGGTGATAACACCCAGTTTAGAACTCTTTAATACCATCTTTATGCAGATGACTCCCAAACTTGTATCTTTGGCCCAAACCTGTCTCTCAGATTTCAAATGTAAGAAACCACTGCCACTTGCCATCTCCACTTGAACATAATGGACACCCAGCAACAGCATGTTCAAATGTGAACCCGTGATCTTTTCTCTGAAACCTGTTCTGCTTGCAGCCTTCTCCATCTTAGATGACTGCAACTTTACCTTCTAGTTCCTCAAACCCAAATCCTTGCCTCATTCTTCACTGCTCTCTTGCTTACATACTCCATAGCCAATCCGTTAGGAAACCCATTTGGCTTTATCTTCAAAATGTATTTAAAGACTGATCAACTCTCACCACTCCCATTGCTATCACCCTGGTCCAAGACATCATTAACTCTTAGCTGGGCATGTACCGTGTGCTGGGCTTTGTGCCAGATGCAAGGAATGTAGATAAACAGGACACAGTCCCTGCCCACGGAGAGTACACAGTCTAGTGAGAAGACAGATATAAAACTTGATAATCACGATGCGTGATGCATTATGATAAGTGCTGTGGTAGAGTCATGGAAGTTTAGAAGAGGGTATGTCATCTTTATCCCTGTCAGCTCAGATGTTAAAGCTGCTCGCCTTAGTCCTGTATCTTTAAACTAAGCTGACCCACAATGTACTAGACACCTTAAAGCTAATTAAAACAAGTCGTGGGTTCCATTCACAAATACTGGACCCATTCATTTACAATACTTCGGTACCTGTCTTTCTACTTTTATTTTTGTCTTCTCTTCCTTGTATCATGCTCATCCATGAGCTTAGAGGTAGAACTCAGAATTCTCCAGCATTGACGTTCAGTGTGTGTTTCCCAGGATGTGGCCTGCATTCACCATTCTTCTCCTGGCAACTTTTAACAAATTGCCCACTGGACCCGCTCCAGCCCCAGGGACTCAGACCCAGTGGCCTGACTGGTGCTTAGTCTGTGGAAGATGACATTAGCAATATACCTTGATTGCTATTGCAGATTGGTGCTTAATTAAGAACAATTGGCCTTGGCACCCTCAGTATGAGAAATATCTAGGCATCCATCTGTTCCATTTGATTTTCACTGCTTTCCCTTAATCCAAGCTCTCTCCTTTCCTTCATTCTCTCCCCTGACAATCTAATTTGTACATGGTTCCATACACATCTTTTTAAAGTACTGCCTCAGCTACATCATTCTTCAGGCAAAAGTCTTCCGGGGTTCTTTATTGCCTACCAAATAAAATCCAAATTCATTACCAATCAAAGCCCTCCATACTTGTACTCAAACTTTCCCCATCTTATCTCCCAGCATACTTGTATATAGACATGACCTATCTACTCATGGAGCCCATAACCTGCACACGCTTTCCCACCTTCTACTTGTGCTGTCTCCACTGCCAGGCATGGTCTTCTCCCCTTCATTCACTGAGACAATATCTTCAAGGCCCAAGCTAACTTTCTCCTCCATCTTGCCCACTGTGGCCCACAAATCTCTGCCTACTCTGAAGTTATATCCCTTTGGCCTATATTCACTAGCAATGAATCATGTCCGTCCCTCTTCATAACATCTCTTGCAATGCAGTCCTTATTGTTTTATTTGTCTACTCTTATACTGCGATTGATCCTTTTGTCAGCTATGTCTTCTCCCTTGGGCTATGTCATGAACCTGTGCAATGGGAAAGCACAGACTTTGGAGTGAGATATGGGTTTTACACCAGCTGTCTTATTGATTAGATATGTGACTTTGAGCAAGCCACTTATCATGCAGCCTCAGCTTCCTCATCTATAAAATGGGGATAATAGCTGTCTCATAAGACTGTTGTGAAAATTAGATAAGCCAGCATGTGTGAAATTGCTTAAGGGTGCATGGTACATAGTGTTTTTTCCCTTTTTGTGTCCCACATGGAGCTTTATACATAGCATGGCTTGAAAATCTATTGATTTAATTTTGAAACAATATGTCTATAATTACCTTGAATTATGAACAATTAGAGAACACCCACTTCTGCCATACACATTAGTGCCATAAAACACCTGGAAATAATGGGTACATTGCATCCTTTTAAATGCATAACTGAATTTGCAAAAGGAAAAGAAAAAAGGAAGGAAATGCTCCATGTCCATAAATGGAGCGTGAGCTGATGTAAGGAGTTGCAAGGAGTATCTGATATTTTGGCTGTCCTTGAGGGCAAGGTTGTCCGTTTGCGGTTTCATTGCTCATTCAGGAACAAGACGTCAAACTGAGAAGCCTGCATAAGCCAATACCTTTTAAAGGCACATTTGGGGAAATTCTGCTTAGCTGTAAAGGGCTCTGGGTAGGAAAAAATGTTTTCCTTCTGAGAAATCATAGCAAGCATCCAATTGTAACTAAAGGATTATACCCACAGCAGGTATTATACCATGAGGGTTTGAGGTTAAAAAAATTTTGGGGGGGACAGGGTCTCACTCTATTGCCCAGGCTGGAGTGCAGTGGCATGATCAATGCTCACTGCAACCTCCTCCTCCTGGGCTCAAGCAATCCTCCTACCTCAGCCTCCCGAATAGCTGGGACTGCAAGCATGTGCCACCATGCCTGGCAAATTTTTGCATTTTTTCTAGAGACAGAGTTTTGCCATGTTGCCCAGCCTGGTGTTGAACTCCTGGACTCAAGTGATCTGCCCACCTTGGCCTCCCAAGGTGTTGGGATTACAGGAGTGAGCCACCACACCCAGCGAGGTTCTAATTTACACTACTTGAGTGTGGGGGAGGTCATCCCCAATAATTCAACATAAGAAACAACTTGAGCTGATAACAAGGTTGGCAGAAGCAAATGCAAAAACCTTTTTGAAGAGATACTCTTAACCCAAGCTGCACAGAAATTCCATAAACCTCACCGAACATCAACCCGCATATGAAACGCATAGAAACAATCTCACAGGAAACAGCAGACATAAAAAAATAAGCAAAGCAGCAACCACAAAAGCAGCAGAATTACACCCCCAAGTTAGCAATATTTACTGCAGTGGCTGGACCCGGGTCCGTCTTCAAGGAGCATTCAGTCAGACTGGGAAACAATTCATTAAACAGTCTAAGGCAATACAGACAAAACCCAATTTAAGAATGGCCTGGGTTCCACGAGGTAATTAGAATATGCTGTTCGCAATCAGCATGTCATTTTCCTTAGAAAACAATGTTTTACCCAGTAGATCACAAAAGCTTTTGGAATTCACAAGTCAGAACCTGTTGAGGACACTGAGGCACAGTTTCCAGCACAAATTTGTGCTCCATAATCACTGGCTAAATGAATTCATAAATGAATGAATGAGGTAGCTAAATCTGACCCAAGTTCCAGTACTGCAGAACACGAGGCCAAGGAGTGAAGAGGAAGGAGGAGAAACAAATATTATTGTATTTCCAAGGCACAAGCCCAGCTGTCTGGAAAGCTTCTAAATAGATACAGTTTGCACCAGACACTCTTCCACCTGCCCACTGTAGATACTGGAGATTATCTCACTGATCCTAAACCCAGGAGTCACTGAGGCTGTCTACACCTAAATGCCCCCTGCTCGGAATGCCCATCTTCTCAGTGCTGGGATCTTAGCTCCATGTTCTTGGAAAGCAGATAGAGTGAGGATCAGGATAAGATGTAAGATATGAACAGCCATTTACCCCTCAGAGATGTCTGCAACTCTAACAGATGCTGTTTCCCCAAATGAATCTCTACTTCATGTGACAAAGTGAAATAAGTGTATTCCAGCTCTGTGGTCATGATGGACTAGGACTGAAAACCTTTGCCCAGGCTCACCTTCCTGAGGTCCATCCTTGGGGTCTTCATTCATTCACTCATTCCTTCAGCAAAGTTTATGGACTGCCTACTTTTGTTTCAGGCCCTGTCTACCTACTTCTGCTTCCGGCCCTGGAGAGGCAGGAGTGAACAAGACACTACAGCCATGCTCCCATGGAGTTTTCATTCTGGGCAAGTGGACAAATAATAATAAAAGAAAACACATGGACAGGATATATGCAGAGTGACACATGCTACTTAAAAGAACAACAAAACAGGGAGAAGTGAGAGGGAGCAGCCCTCCCTTCCTCTCATTAAAAAAAAAATCAAAGCATGGATCCCTTTTTATTGCTCCTCCCATGTTTTTTTTTTTTTTTTTTAGATGGAGTTTCGCTCTTGTTGCCCAGGCTGGAGGGCAATGGTGTGATCTTGGCTCATTGCAACCTCTGCCTCCCGGGTTCAAGCGATTCTGCTGCCTCAGCCTCCGGAGTAGCTGGGATTACAGGTGTGCATCACAACGCCGGGCCAATTTTTTGTATTTTTAGTAGAGACGGGGTTTCACCATGTTGGCCAGGCAGGTCTCAAACTCCTGACCTCAGGTGATCCACCCACCTCAGCCTCCCAAAGTGCTGGGATTACAGGCTTAAGCCACCACGCCCAGCTGCTCCTCCCATGTTTTTGTCTTCCCTACCACCTCTGATGAACCCACAGTTTTTTTTGGTTGTTTGTTTGAAGCTTCTGTTTTTTTTGAGCTTCCTCTCTTGGTAGCTGAGTCTCTCGACTCAGGGGGAGAGGAGTGAGTATATGGAGGTGTCGAAATATTTGTAGAATTGTCTTAACCTGCAATGATAACTGCCATCACGCTATCTGATTCCTTAGTGGTTCACTCACTCACACTCCAGCAAAGTTCTTTCTCTATGTGAGTTTTAAGGCTCTGCTTATCAGTGGACTCATCTTTGCCTCCCCATTAGTTTCAGCATAGAAAAAGAAGTTTTCCCACATGTAACCTTTGGAAACAAAGGCAGAGCTTGAGCAGTGATCGAGGCAATGATTAAGCAGTCAGAAATAAAACGTGAGCTTGCATTCACCTCTGCCAGTGGCGGCCTGAGCTTCTTCCTGTAGACTGTTGACAAAGAAACTTGAGAAGGCAAAAACCCTTTTCAATAGCAAGAGGACGCTGTGAAGTGCAGGGAGGACCATATTATGTTGATGATGGATGAGGGGATCCCTCTCCGCTGAGTGTGCCAGGCTGGAGCCCATCCATTAGAGAGAGCTTAATCTGCCCAGAGATCTCAGCAGCTCCGGCTGCTGAAAGAGAAGCCTCCTCTTCCTGCCTCCTCAGAGGGCTGTTCTCCTGAAGAAGCTACCTGGCGTCTGTGTAGTGTTCAGAAACTGCAGGAGTGATTGCTCCTCCTCCTCTCTGGCTGGCAGCCCTTGGGGTGCGAAGCACGAATCCAACCTGGAGCTATCTTGCTGCAAGCTTCCCTGTTGTCCTGGTCACAACAGTCCACAGTTGTTCTCAACATCGTGGAAGAAAAAGTCTTTTATACTTGAAAACTCATAGTGAGGAGAGCTTAAATTTTCTCCCTGTGCAGAAAAGAAAAAAATGGATCCTATTTTTAAATGGGTTTCCTCATAGAATCTTTTGATGTGTTAATTCCAGGTTTTGGTCTGCAGCTTGAAAATAAAAATACCAACAAATCAGTGTCCCTTGTGAAGGACTTCTCTCGATCTCTGCCATACCTCTGTCTGTCCCTGTCTCTGTCTCTGTTCTCTGTCTCACATGTCTCCTCCCCACCCACCCTGTGTTTTGTTTTGCTTGTTTTGTTTTGAGACAGGGTCTCTGTCACCCCGGTGTTGTGCATTGGCTCTGTCACAGCTCACTGCAGCCTCAACTTCCTGGGCTCAAGTGATCCTCCTGCCTCAGCCTCCCAAATAGCTGAGACTACAGGTGTGTGCCATCACACTCAGCTAATTTCTTCTATTTATTATTATTTTTTTTTGTAAAGACGGGGTCTCACTATGTTGCCTAAGCTGCTTTCAAACTCCTGGGCTCAAGCAATCCTCCCATCTCGGCCTCCCAAAGCGCTGGAACTACAGGCCTGAGCCACTGTGCCCGGCCTCCTCTCTGTGTTGAACCCACTGTATTTCTGCCCATTCGATTCCATGTATTGTCCCCCTCCTCTCTGCTCCCCCCATCCCTGCCCACACTTTCAACATCTCCCGCTAGTGCCATCAGCTTCCTAACAAGCATTCATCTCTGTGCTTTTATATGGGTTTCTTTAAAGTCTATCCTCCTCACTGTCTTGGCTTATGACTATGTTGGTCAGCAGCTCCTTATTACCTACAGTACAGGGTCCAAACATCTTAACCTGACATAAGCAACACCTATCTACTCGTTTCTTTCTGCTTCCTGCACATACTCTTCTCACAGCCGAAGCACTCTATTTAAAGGATCTCAAATGCTGCAGTGCAGTCTCTAGTTGTTGCACGTGCTATGTCCTTTGCTCTTCTTTCTAGGTGAGCTCCCATTCAACCTTCAAGGCCCAGATTAGAAACTTTGGAACTTTGAGAAACACATTAGGCTTCTGATTGCGTTGCTATTGTAATATTGTATTGCTTATCTATTTCAACATAATGAATTGCATAAAAATTTAGTGGCTTAAAACAACAAACATTTATTAGCTCACAGTTTCTGTAGGTCAGGAATCTGGGAGTGGTTTAGCTGGTGGTTCTGGCTTACAGTATCCCATGAGGTTGTAAGGGGAATAACAGCAGGAACTGCAGTCTTCTAAAGGCTTGACTGGTACTAGAGGATCCACTTCTAAGCTCACTAATGTGGCTTAGCAAGAGACCTCAGTTCCTTGCTTGGCTGTTGGCTGGAAGCCTCAGTTCCTTACCAATTGGGACTTTTCTCATGACAGGGCAGTCATCTTCCCCAGAGGGAGTGACCCCAGAGAGAGAGGCAGGAACCACCATGTCTTTCAGGACCTAGATTTGGAAGTGCCATGTCGTCACTTTTACCATATTCGATTGGTCCAACAAACAATGGGGTAGGAGACCACACAGCGTGAATACCAGGAGGCCAGGATCATCACTCAAAATTCATAAGACCCAGGCTCAAATTTTGGTTCCACCACTTATTTGCTGGCTGACCATAGGTAAGTTATTTAACCTCTCTGAGCCCTGATTTCCACATCTGTAAAATCTGAATGATAGGATTGACCTGATGGGGTTGACGTTGAACCTAAAAAGGTGATTTACATTTAGCACTTGGCATGTAGTGAGCATTTAATAAATGTTAGCAATTTTTATGTTGATAACAGTTCACAGACTCCCTGGGCCAGTGGCCCCAGGGGTGCTCCCATACAGTCCTGTAATGCTCTTATCTTACATTACTCTCCGCCTGGGTACTCACTCTTAGATTTAGAAGTGTTTAGACCTTCAAATATAGGGCCTTTATGTCCATCTTCTTCATGAACTGTTTTTCTTTGCACAATCTAAGGCTTCTCTAACAATATTAAGCTTCGATCCCATTCCTTCAGATCCCAAAGATGTGAATGAGATCATATCTGCATCCTTAAATTAAAATCCCAAGTTTAGCTTGTTTGTTAACTCCATCTCACGTGTGGTCATCTGCTTCAGACCTTGGGGCTTCATCCCCATTGGAATTGTTTTTGTGTCATTTTCATTCATTCGTCAGCTGTGAGTGGTTGCTCCTTGTTAGGGCCTAGGCTCAGTGCCAGTGATGCCAAGATAAAGAAGACAGGGACGTAGCCCTTTAGAACCTTAGTGTTGCCTCATATCATCATTTTTCTATTGTCTCTGGTTATGTCTTTTGTCTCAATCTTGCTTGAAATGAGGTTTTATTACTAACAACCACCAATTCTTGAGCACTAGCTTCATGTCAGAGTATGTTCATGTCATCCCTCTGCCATTCCTGCAAAGTGAGTATTACCATTCTTCCCATCCTTTCTCCATCTTGGAAATAGAAGGCTCCTTATTTATTACAGAGATTTCTGACTCTGGATCTTGAGCCCTTTCCAAAATGACAAGTTGCCAATGTAAATATTTTTTAAATTTAGTTTTATCCCTAGAACGTGATCACCTTACTGCAGGTTGGCACATCACTCCCAGTAATGTCCCGGGTCCCTGGGAGACATGCATGCCAGTCTGCAGGTGTTTGTCCAAAGGGTGACAGGGCCCCTTCAGATCTTTGGTTTCCACAGTAACTATGCAGCCAGCCATTCACTCCCGGCTCCAGTCCACTTTCCGACAAAGAAGAAATGAGCATATTAATTGAAACCCTAACCCCTTCAGTTTTCTACTAAGGACTTCAAAGTTACCAAAAAGTCCTTCCAGATCTCATTTGCCTGAATAATTCTTTCACAGGTTGGTCCCCACCTCCACCCATGTCCACTCCCTGCCTTCCTTTGCTCTACTCTGTGCTCTGGGAGCCTGGCCCCTCTGAGGGGCCCCTACAGCTTTTTTGCCCTCTGGTTTTCTTTGGGTTCAGACAAAGGGAGGCCCTGGCTGGAGATCAAAGGGCAGCAGGAGAAGGAGATTGAAGTATTTCTTCTTTCCTGATTCCTCTCTACTTCTGCACTATGTCTCTGGCGATAGTTGTGTCCCTGGTGGCCACAGCTCCTGCCAGGGTGGGTAGGAGGGAGGTACCTCCTCTGAATCTCTAGCTCTTACTTGGCCCAGAAACAATCTTTCTTCCCCTTGTCCTTTCATGCCTAGGGGTGCTAATGCCTTCCAGATGATGCAAATTATGCCCTATACTAGGCTATTGTCTCAGTTCCATGAAATTGCAAAATACATTATTGACTGTCATGGTTTTCTCAACACTACTTCTGATCAAGGAACACGTTTCACAGCAAAATAAGTGAGGCAATGGGTCTTACCCACACCCATGGGATCTGCTGTCTTAATCTTGTAAGAAGCAGTGGGCCAGATAGAATGGTGGAATGGAACAGCCTGCTGAAGACCTATTCGTGGCACGAGCTGAGAGACAACACTGTGAAAATTTAGGGTGCTGTTTTACAGGATGCAGTATATACTTTGAATCAGCATACAATATATGTTACTGTTTTACCCATAGACAAAATACAGAGGTCCAAGTATCAAGGGGTAAAAGCAGAAATGGCTCCTCTCACTTATTCACCTAATAACACACTTACAGAACTTTGCTCTGATGTCTTGGTGGTCTGAGTACCCAAAGGAAGAATGCTTCCACCAGTAGACACAACCCATTCAATTGAAACATTATGGGCTCCTCAGGCCACTAAATTAAAAGGCAAAGAAGGAAGTTATTCTACCTGCTGGGGTGGTTAGTTTTGATTACCAAGGAGAAATTGGATTGCTGCCATACAAGGAGGGCATGGAGGACTGTCTGGAATCCAGGGGATGCTTAGGGATGCCTATTAGTACTTCCAGGTCCAATAGTAATACTTAGTGGAAAAATAGGCAGAATCCGAAAGACCCCAACCCTTTAGAAGTGAAAGCTGTGATCGTTTTGCCAGGTGAAGAACCCACATAAGCTGATGTCCTGGCAGAGGACAAAGGAAGGAAATGTGGAAAGAGTAGTGGAGGAAAGAAGTTGTAAATATCAACTTTGCTGGTGATCAGTTAAAGAAACAAGGACTGTTAAAAACTATGCATGGTTTTTTTCTTACGTGTTATTTACACATGTATTATTACACACATACTCATGTCTTCTCTCTCTTTATTTCTTCCTTTCCTTATGATTTATAATTTATTTACGTATTGGTGGTGGTTAACTTAACTTTAACATATAGTGTTTAGTAGAGTGAAACACCAAAAGCCAAATGAAGAAAGTCTGGAGGAAGATGGGAATGGTCAACTGTGTTAAAAGTGCTTTCTTCATTTCCACACCTGCTAAGGGGCTCAAGAATCCCCTCATCTGGGAAGCTCCTTTGACATCCTTTGACCAGCAATTTTACTAGCCAGCCAAAGCTGCCATTGACTGAGGACTTTCTTAAGTACTTCACAGGCATACTATCATTCAGCAGAACACTCTTTAATTTATCTGTGAGACAGGAATTGTGACTCCAATTTGCACATTTGAGAGCTGAGGTTTACAATATTAAAGACGCACACTCAAGTTTACTATCTGTGGAGCTATTTGATCTAAACCAGGTCTGCACGAGCCAATGTCCTGTTTTTCATTGCCTCGTACTTGATTTGTTTCTTATTTTTCACTAAGGTAAATACTACTGATATAAACATCTTACACAAAATTAAAATTTAGCCTCTAGATCACAGAACGTTCAGATGGGACTGTAAATAAATGTTCAAGTGAGACTGATATTCACGTCACCCAGAGACAGATACTGTGACTGTCATCTGGAAATGAACACAATTACTTTTGGGATTTTGTGTCTTTTTGTCTTTTTTTCTCTGGGAGAGGTAAGAGTACATTTGTACAAAGGCCAGTTGCATGTTGTTAGGCAGAGACGTAAAACCATATTGTTGTATGGAAGTTCAAGTGTGTATAGAAGGGTGTATATGAGTGATGAGGGGCCAAAGGGGTGGACTGGATCAGACGGTCAGTTATGATTTCTCAGCTCCAAGCCCATCCTTCTATGCTCTGTGTTTTGATGCTGGGGCTGGGACTCTATAATCACATCACTCCTTTACCAGCTGATTCTGTGAATAGGAGCACTAAAGGAAAGGTAGATGGGAGGAAGAGGAAGAAGGGACTTACTTCTTCCAATTTTGGCATGCTGCTCCTGTCAGCATCCTCTAAGCAATAGTTTGCCTCCCTGGTAGTGGTAATTGGTTCCAAGGCAGTTTACGATATGGAAGCAGGCTGCCGTCATAGCAAGCAAGTGAGAGAGAAACAGAGGGTGAGGAAGATGGAAGCCAGATTCATTTGCAATCTAATCTCAGAATTGATACCCCACCGCTTTTGTTATATTCTACTCCATACACAAGAGGATTGTATGATGGCATGAATACCAGGAGACAGAGATTATTGGGAGCTGTTGTAGAGGTCTTCTACCATGGGATGTTAAGTCAGTGTTCCTGATTAATCAATGCATTATATTAGATTCTTTCTGTTCATATGTTGGTTGGTTTCTGTTTCTGTTTCTTTACTGGATTCATATACTGTAGTCTGTTGGTGTCTGCTCCCTTTACCCTGCTTTGTAAGTACAGTCAAGGCACCATATAACGATGTTTCAGTCAACGACAGACCACATATTCAACAGTGGTCCCATAAGATTGTAATACCATATTTTCTATGTTTTTATATGTTTAGATCACAAATACCTACCATTGTGTTACATCTACCTGCAGTATTCAATACAGTAACACGCAGTACAGCTTTGCAGCCTAGCAGCAATAGGCTATACCATATGGTCTAGGTGTGTAGTAGGCTATACCATCTAGGTTTGTGTAAGTACACTATATGATGTTTGCACAACAATGACGAAATTGCCTAATGAAGCATTTCTCAGAACATATCCTTGTCATTAAGGCACACATGACTGTAATTCCTCCATTAAGAACTTTAAAATTTGAAATGACTGGGATGAATTATTTTAGCTCCTGGGCTGCAGACTGATGACTGAGTGGATAAACTCAATGGGCTGGTACTGATCTGGGGGTTGTATGGATCTTCTGTACTTGGAAGCAGAAGACCAAGGCTAGTTTAGCTTTGCCACTCACTGGTTCTATGCCCTTGGAAGGTTCACTTGACCATTTTAAACCCTAGAGTCCTCATCTGTAAACTGGGGAAAATAAAGCCTCACTTTCAGGGTTATGGTGAAGATTAAGTAAAAATTCAAGTGCCTGGAAGAGTGTTGAGCACATAGTTAGCTCCCAAGAAATGGTTGCTATTATTGGTAGAAAATGTATCCTAATGTTCAATCAACCTAATTAAAAATGTCTACTTTGTCTGGGCACGGTGGCTCATGCCTGTAATCCCAGCACTTTGGGAGGCCAAGGCAGGTGGATCACCTGAAATCAGGAGTTCAAGACCAGCCTGGCCAACATGGTGAAACCCCGTCTCTACTAAAAATACAAAAATTAGCCAGGCTTGGTGGCAGGTGCCTGCAATCTCAGTTACTCGAGACGCTGAGGCAAGAGAATCACTTGAACCCAGGAGGTGGAGGTTGCAGTGAGTCAAGATCATGCCATTGCACTCCAGCCTGGGCAACAGGAGAGAGACTTTGTCTCAAAAAAACAAAAAATGTCTACTTCACAGGGTTGTGGGGATTAAATTAGATGATGGGTGCAAAGTGCCTAGCACTGTAGTTAATGGTTGACAGGTGCCCAATTAGTATTAGTATTAAATTGCTTTTGAAAAATTTCAAATAAAATTTGTTTGTAGGCTAGAAAGTGCAAGTACACTATATTAAAAAAAATTTCTGTTAAAAAGGAATTAACTTGGTATCAAAATTAGGCAAGAATCCACTTTATTTATAACTACATTTTAAAATTCTAAAACTGGCCGGGCACGGTGGCTCACACTTGTAATCCTAGCACTTTGGGAGGCTGAGGTGAGTAGATCACTTGAGATCAGGAGTTCAAGACCAGCCTGGCCAACATGGTGAAACCCTGTCTCTACTAAAAACACAAAAAACTGGCCGGGTGTGGTGGTGTGCACCTGTAATCTCAGCTACTTGTGATGCTGAGGCAGGAGAATCGCTTGCACCCAGGAGGTGGGGGTTGCAGTGAGCCAAGATCGCACTACTGCACTCCAGCCTGGGTGACAAAGTGAGACTCTGTCAATAAATAAATAAAATTCTAAAACAAAGAGAAACCAATAATCAATTATCTCTCTCCCCCCTCTCTCCATATGTATCATAACTAACAGATTTATTCCAATAATTCTCATTAAAATTTTTCTTTTGAGATGGTATCACTCTGTTACCCAGGCTAGAGTACAGTGGTATGAACATAGTTCACTACAGCCTCAACCTCCTGGCCTCAAGAGATCCTCTTGGCTCAACCTCCATGTAGCTGGAACCACAGGTGCACACCACCACACCTGGCTAATTTTTAAAATTTTTTTGTAGAGATGAGGTTTCACTGTATTGCCCAGGCTGGTCTCGAACTCCTTACCTCAAGCAATCCTCCCTCCTTGGCCTCCCAAAGTGCTGGGATTACAGGCATGAGGCACTGCATCTGGCCTAAAATAAATAAATAAATAAACAAACAGTGATTGATTTATTAAACGTTATCTTTTTCTCTGGAAAACTGTCTTACATGGATTTCACAAGGTTACCGACTTTCAATGTATGGCTAAAATTGGTGGTAGATTAATTTATGGACATGCTAGTAACAAAACAGAATTTAATAATCTGTTTCATCTTCTAAGTATTTCTGACATTTTGTTGTTGTTGATCATTAGTCCCGGGCTACAAATAACCACAGACTCCCTAGTTAAGATGATGTCAGGACTCTCAGACTAGGGAAAAAAAGCCACATTTTGGGTTGTAAATGAAAATTTAACAGAGAATAAGATATTTGAAAGAGAAAATCATTGTTTTGAGAAAGGAACAAGAAGCCAGACAAGATATAAACTTTATCAAATGTTCAAAAAATTCATTTAATATCTGGCTTTATAATACATGAAGTCTCTTTTCTTTTGGCTGCCAACTTATCTTTCTAATTACAATTCTAGATTGACAGCAAAAATATTTAATATTCTCTGAGGAAATACCCAACTCAGGTGAGACAAGGGCAGAGCAATGAAATGGAAGAAAACTGTGAGAAACCAGGGAGGCTGTATTAGTCCGTTTTCACACTGCTATAAAGGACTACCTGAGGGCCAGGCATGTTGGCTCACGCCTGTAATCCCAGTACTTTGGGAAGCCCAGGCTGGTGGACCAGCTGAGATCAGGAGTTGGAGACGAGCCTGGCCAACCTGGTGAAACCCCATCTCTACTAAAAATACAAAAATTAGCTGGGTATGGTGGCGGTCGCCTGTAATCCCAGCTACTCGGGAGGCTGAGGCAGGAGAATCACTTGAACTCGGGAGGCGGAGCTTGCAGTGAGCCGAGATCGCGCCATTGCACTCCAGCCTGGGCAACAGAGTGAGACTCCATCTCAAACAAACAAACAAACAAAAAACTACCTGAGACGGGGCAGTTGATAAAGAAAGGAGGTTTAATTAACTCACAGTTCCGCATGGCTGGGGAGGCCTCAGGAAACTTATAATCATGGCAGAGGGTGAAAGGGAAGCAAGCAGTTTCTTCACAATGCAGCAGGAGAGAGAGAGAGTGAGGTAGGAAGTGCCACACTTTTAAGCCATCAGATCTCGTGAGAACTCGCTCGTCATCACGAGAACAGCATGGGGCAAACTGCACCATGACTGAGTCACCTCCCACCAGGTCCCTCCCTAACACATGGGGATTATAATTCAAGATGAGATTTGGGTAGGGACGCAGAGCCAAACCATATCAGAGACAATCCAGGAGGGCCATAAGGTCGGCTCAGCCCTGAGGTACTCTGGAAATCCTGGGATCAATGTGTCCATAGAGGGCTGTGTGACAGGGAGGAGGGATCCTAGAGGGTCATGATATGACCTGGAGGCAATGAGATCAAATTCCTGGTCCACTAAGCCCCCAAATCATAATAGTTTACATGCCTTCAGGTCTTTCTGGACTGTGCTTTTTAACATCTCAAAACCTTTTTACATACATCACCTCATTTGAGCCTGATACAAACTACTGAGCTAGGTGAGGGCTGGTTCTTCTCTAGGTGAGGAAAGTGACAGTCAGGAAGAGAAAGGACAAAACCACTGCATGTTAATGGAAATAAATGACAAGGAGAAACAAAACAAAGGCAAGGACTCCATGGTGACGAAAGAAAGGTACATTGCCCAGGAAGGGAAGTGGAGGCCATGGCCCCACTTCTGCTCCTGACCCCAACCAGGAGACCACCAAGTTGAACCCAAGGGTGTGGCTGAAGATGTGCCTGGTCTTCTAAGATGTTTGCTGTCCTACTGCTGGTGTTGAACCTCCACCCCTCCTAGTTCCTTAACAATCAGGTAGATAAGTCTATTTACATCTTCCACTAATACCAACTTTTACAGTGGCACAGGGTAAAGCCCTAAAAAGTATTTGTTACTGTAATGTACCATATAGTAGTAATTATTATTATAAGAAAGTAACTTGTAAACTGCCAAGTGCTATACAAATGTCCATTAGCATTATTATGATGATGATTACACAATGATCATGTTGGTTTTTCTCCAACCCAAGGAGTGCTCATTCAGTCCCATCTTTTCTTCTTCAATTTCAGTAGCTTCTCTATCCAAAGCCAAACAAATTTTAGTTTATTTATTTATTTATTTACTTATTTATTTATTTATTTATTTTTTTGAGAAGGAGTCTTGCTCTTTCACCCAGGACCCAGGCTGGAGTGCAGTGGCGCGATCTCGGCTCACTGCAGGCTCCGCCCCCCGGGGGTTCACGCCATTCTCCTGCCTCAGCCTCCCGCGTAGCTGGGACTACAGGCGCCCGCCACCTCGCCCGGCTAATTTTAGTGTTTTTAATACCCTCAGTATAGTACCTTGTTAATGTCTCTTAAAAGTTCAAATAATTTATGCTTACTTTTTTAACTTTCTTCTTATAATACAGCTTCTCCTCCCTTCCCTCCCTGTCCCCCAAAGCCAGAAACTCTGGTGGGCTAGAGAAACCTCCAACTGGCAGAGCTTTCAGAAATAGAGTTAGGTGGCGGGGTGTGGTGGCTCATGCCTGTAATCCCAGCACTATGGGGGGCCAACCGGAGGTGGATCACCTGGGGTCAGGAGTTCAAGACTAGCCTGGCCAACATGGTGAAACCTTGTCTCTACTAAAAATGAAAAATCAGCCAGGTGTGGTGGTGTGTACCTGTAGTTCCAGCTACTCAGGAGGCTGAGGCAGAAGAATCACTTGAACCTGGGAAGCGGAGGTTGCAGTGAGCCGAGATTGCACCGCTGCACTCCAGCCTGGGTGACAGAATGAGACTCCATCTCAAAAAAAAAAAAAAAAAAGAAATTGAGTTAGGCTCACAGAGTCACAGAAGTGGAAGGACATGGAAGTGAACAGATGACAGTACTCAGACCCACAAAGATCACAGAGGTCACTTCCCCAGGATCACAGTGGGGCAGCTGCAGTCATGAGTGAAAGTCAGGACTTCCAGCACCCGGCCTAGTGCTCTTTGCACTGAGCAGGGCCCTCTGATGTGATTTTCCTTTGCCTCCAATGTCAAAATCTCAGGCTTCTCAGATTTTATTCTTGGTCATAGTTTCCCCAGTATGGTTCCACATAGGGGGTTGATCATAATCCTGAAAGACCCATCCCAAATATTGAAATCCTGAAAGATCAAAATCCCAAAAATATAATTCTGGAAAAAATAAGAAGAAATTATCTTTAAAACATTTACTTACATTTTTAAAAGGAGATTTATTTGAGAACCATATAAACTGACAGAGCACTTCAGAGGCCGATTTACACAATAAAATTGGCTATAATAACATATATATCTTTGCAAACATAAACACTCAGCTATTCTAACAACAGTCACATGATTATAACAATTACAAGCAGATGAACTGTATTCATAAGGCAACAGGCCAAAAACAAAGTGTATAAATATGTATCACTATGGCTGGTAGTTGTGTGCACCCAGCTTTATAACTGCAGTCATCTGAAATACTGTGATGGACAACCTGTCTTTTGACAAGATCAATCAAAAACCTCTATAGGTCACCACTGCATACGCAGTTGCCCAAAAAGGCAAGATCTCAAGAAATTTTCTTTCACAAATGCAGATATACTAAAAGGTAATTTCTTCATTTGTTGAGGGAGTTTCAACGTTTTTATGTTGAGAACCAGGGCAGTCAATGGTGTTACTTTCTGTCTGAGGCCAAAAGCCTCAGAACCCAGGTGGCCACTGGTGTTAAGTACTGGAGTGCAAAGGCTGGTGAGCCTGGAGTTCTGATGTCCAAGGCAGCAGAAGAAAAGTCTGTCCCAGCTCTCAGAGAGAGACCAATTGGCCTTCTATATTTGTTATCTCCAGATCGTTGGCCAATTGAATGGTGTCCACCAATATCAAGGGCAGATCTTCCTCACCGAGTCTACTCAGTCCTCTGGAAACACCCTCACACACACCCAAAATAATGCTTTACCAGGGTTTCAGGCATTCCTTAATCAGTCAAGTTGACACCTCAAATTAAGTCAACAAATCCTTCCCTGTCAACTTGACACCTATATGCATCTCCTTAAACCATACTTAATTTCCAAATAAAGACCACAACAAGGTAACAGTTTCACCTAACATGATGCAACTATCCTATGATTGTGATTTTCAGGATTTTAGATGTTAGGGATTTAGTCTTTAGAAATTTTGATCTTTCAGGATTTCAACCTCGGGGATGATGGCATTCAGGAATGTGTCTTTTGGGATCATAATCCAAACTCTCTATAAGTGTGTTTCCCAGTGGCCCTTCTTCGGTCACCCTTATGGATAGAAGTCACCTGGGAATCTGCCAGGCCTTAAGAACAGGGGCTAGTGAGAAACGAAGGATGCACACAGTATGAATGAATAATCCTAAAATGTCTCTCTTGAGGTTGTTGGAAATGTCATAGTCTAGCCATGGAATCCTGAAAATTTGCCTGCTTTGAGTTATGTCTAGAGTGGAGAGTCTCAACTGCAGTGACATTCTCAGAGCCACTTGGAGGTCTTTTTGAAAATATTGATTTCAGGGCCTCACTTTGAACTGCTTGAATCCAAATCTCTGGGAGAGAAACCCTGGCAATGGTAGGGTTGAAAAGCTCCCAGGTGATTCTAGGGTGCAGCCAAGGCTGAGAACTGGAGCTTCAGAATCTAGAGATCATACTAAGTTCTCTACAGAGATCTGGTGTCTTTGATTTGTTCATTTCAAAGTCTACAAATCCACTGCTATTCATTCTTGGGAATGAGCTCCTTTTCTTAAGCTCAGATAAACCCACAGTCTGCTCCAATGGAAGAGTTTCACCTGCTCAGCCTCCTAGGTCCACCCTCAGCATCCATCCCTTAGACAGCTGCCCTTTGTCTCCTGGTGAAGCCCATCATTCATATGCTGGCTTCCCCCCAGCCCCAAATACCCCATCTCTAAATGAACCTCAAATCTGCCTCTTTGGTTTCTACACTAAAAGAGTCCTCCCCAGACAACTGAATATGGTAGATGTTCATCAGATGAGGACATGAGACAAATACACCTCACATCTACTGAATCCTTAATTTGCCCCAATTTCCATTGAATTGTTTATTCATTCATTCATTACGTATTTAAGGAACACATTTTGTAACCAGATCCAGCCTCTTCCCTTCTGAATATCTTGAATAATCCCACATGAGGACCAATATCTTTGCAACCATCAGACAAGTCGCTGTGCAACGTCCGGTACTGTCTAACATCCAGCTAAGGATTACGCCTGATGAACACATCTGCAAAGCGGCAGCTTTCCATGCCTGCTAACTTGCTACCCTCTCTCCTTTCCTGGTGTCTCTCTCTTCAGAGAGAGAACACTGATGATTTCTCACTGCTTGTTTATGCTTTGACAGAAAGCCCTCGTGATACCTAGAAAGCCTAAATACCAGCAAGTGAACTGGTTCTTCCTAAACAAGACATCCTGGAAGGCCTTATTCACAAATTTAAGTGTGTCAACATTGCTCTGAGAAAGAATGCAGGTATGCTGCCCCAGTACATTCCATATAGAAGTGTGCTGGTCATTTCAGAGCCTGACATTCTCACCTGTTCTGATTCATGAGTCACCTCCCAATAGACAGTGGTTAACTCCCTAACTTCCCATTTCTTCAGATATAAAGTACGAAAGCAAACTCAACTTTAAGCAACAGAATCTGCCAACAGATTCTAGTGTACAAACTTTATAGCCAGACTCCCTGGTGCACCTGTCCTTCTCCTGGGAAACCTCTAGAACTGCCCGAGGCACAGGCCTGAAGAAATGTGAAATAAGTGGTGTGTGGATTGCCACTTTCCCCCTTGGCAAGCTTTGGCAAGACATCTCTTTTGTCTTTCCCTGTCAACCTGGATGAGGCTTCAGTCTTCTCAACACGAGATCCAGGCGGTCATTATCCTTTGGAGCCGGTACAAAAGGGGCAAAATCTATTGTCCAACAGAAGCAGTGGAAGAAAGTATCTTTAGAACTGTACACACCTAGGTTTGGAATTCAACCCTATGACTCACCCAACCTCGGTTTCCTTACTTTTAGACTGAGATACTAGCACCTACTTACCATGGTGTGGTCGTGAAAATTAAATGAGTTAATAGTCTGTAAAGTATCTAGTATCTTCCTAGCACAATAAACACATGTTCTTTTCTCTTTTCTCTCACTGTGGGACATTTCCTTGAAGATGTGATGAGCATTTTGTTAGGTAATTTTAGGGTTGGGGATAGGTAAGATCCATTAGAGTGGGGGAAATAGTATGTATAGATAAAAAAGGAAGGATTTTTAGAGTTTACAGAGGAAGAGCCCACAGAATCTGAAAATTCTAGCTGTAGAGGGAGACACCAAAGGTAAGAATACAGTGTGGTGAGGCTGTGTTTTTGAAAGATAAGAAATGGTAATGAGGGATGATTACCAAGAAATGAAAGTGCATGACAAGTTTCGAAGAAAATAGCAAAGCAGCATACATGGTTGAGTGTAAGTTGCTGGTAAATTAGCTGTAAATTAAATAAAATTTGAAACGAGGTCCTTATACCTTCTCTAACTATTTGACCCTTTGTTTTTTCTAATGAATCACAAGGGTCCGTAGTACAGAGTAGCTATAAAGCAATGACATTAATTGCCAGAAGATACACTTGAGGAAAATCAGTTTTAGTATTTCCGAATATATCCAATCCATGGTTAGAAATAAGGAGAATGCACATTTTACTCATTGTTACCAAACCCATCACAAGTGGCTAGAATAGTAAAAGGAGAAAGGCCTGGAACTGGGAAGGCAATTCCTCTTAACTAGCCACATAGTATCCATGAGACTTAGTCTTTTCTTCTGTAAAAGGAAGGGGGTGTTTGATGTGGATCAATGGTGTAGCAGAATGCTTTTGGTTCTAAGTAACAGAAAAGCTGGTTCATATTGGCTTAAGTAATAAAGGGAAATTACTAGCTCATGCAATTGAAAAGCCCACAGAGATTTGAAAAACTTCAGGGCTAGCTCAAACAACTTGACCAGGGACCAACATTCCCCTCGCCATTTCCTGGCTCTGCTATCTCAGTGTTTCTTCATCTTAGGGAGACTTTGGCAGATCTCTGTGGTTGCAAAATGGCTTCCAGCTGTTCTGTGAGGCTACATGCCCTCATTCATTAAAAAAAAAAAAATCTTTTTGCCAATGTTATCAGAAGTCCTGAGGTTTACTCTAACCACACCCTCTTAGGTCACATGTCCATCCCTGAACCAGTCACTGGGTCAGGGAATAGCATGTGATGATTGATCCAGCCTAGGTCATGTGGTGCTAGGTTCATTCCCATTGCTGAAGGTGGATTCTCCATAACTGCATGGATTTCCATATGAAATTAGGACGGTTGGGAAGTGAGAAGGAGAGAAGGAAAGGTGCAGAGTCAAGCAACCCATTTTCTTTCTTTCTTTTTTTAAATTTTTATTTTAAGTTCAAGGGTACATGTGCAGGTTTGTTACATAGGTAAACTCGTGTCATGGGGGTTTGTTGTACAGATTATTTCATCACCCGGGTATTTAAGCTCAGTACCCATTAGTTATTTTTCCTGATCCTCTCCCTCCTTCCACCCTCTACCCTCAAATAGGCCTCAGTGTGTGTTGTTTCCCTATATGTGTTTTCATCATTTGACTCTCACTTATAAGTGAGAACATGTAATATTTGGTTTTCTTTTCCTGCATTGGCTGCTAAGGATATGGCCTCCAGCTCCGTAGACGCCCCTGCAAAGTACATGATCTTGTTCTTTTTTATGGCTGCATAGTACTCCATAGTGTATATGTACCACATTTTCTTCATCCAGTCTACCATTGAATAGTGCTGCAGTGAACATACACTCATGCGTCTTTATGATGGAATGATTTATATTCCTTTGGGTATATTACCCAGTAATGGGATTGCTGAGTTGAATGGTATTTCTGTCTTTAGGTCTTTGAGGAATCACCACACTGTCTTCCACAATGGTTGAACTAATTTACACTCCCACCCACAGTGTATAAGTGTTCCCTTTTCTCCAAAACCTCACCAGCATCTGTCATTTTTGGACGTTTTCATAATAGCCATTCTGACTGGTATGAGATAGTATCTCATTGTGGTTTGATTTGCGTTTCTCTAATGATCAGTGACGTCGAGCTTTTTCATGTAATTGTTGGCCACATGTATGTCTTCTTTTGAAAAGTGTCTGTTCCTGTCCTGTCCTTTGCCCAGTTTTTAATGGGGTGATTTTTTTTTCTTGCAACTTTAAGTTCTTTATAGATGCTAGATATTAGACCTTTGTTGATGCACAGTTTGCAAAAAATTTCTCCCATTCTGTAGGTTGTCTGTTTACTCTGTTGATAATTTCTTTTGCTGTGTAGAAGCTCTTTAGTTTAATTAAGTTCCATTTGTCAATTTTTGCTTTTGTTGCAATTGCTTTTGGCATTTTTGTCATGAAATCTTTGTCTGTGTCTATGTCTTGAATGGTATTGCCTAGGTTGTCTTCCAGGCTTTTACAGTTTTGGGTTTTATATTTAAGTCCTTAATCCACTTTGAGTTAATTTTTGTATATGGTTAAGGAAAAGGTCCAGTTTCAATCCTTTGTATATGGGTATCCAGTTATCCCAGCACCATTTGTTGAATAGGGAACCTTTTCCCATTGCTTGTTTTCATCAGGTTTGTCACAGATCAGATAGTTGTAGGTGTGCAGTCTTACTTCGGGGTTCTCTATTCTGTTCCATTGGTCTGTGTGTCTGTTTATGTACCAGTACCATGCCATTTTGGTTACTGTAGCCCTGTAGTATAGTTTGAAGTCATAAGCAACCAATTTTCATGGTCAAAGGGATTTAAACCTTTTTTGGAGTGAACAGAATTCCAATATATAAATATGTGCAAATGCTTTACTAGCTGATATAGAAATAGGGGTTTACAGCCATGTCTTCTGTCATTTTTAAATGACCTGCTTAGAAACCTAGTGCTCTAGAGGACAGAGATTAGGCTCTCTTTGGGTCCCTCCAGCTCTATTGTTTGCTGGTGCTTGATAAGCAAATATCTACTAGGACAACATGCGTTCATGTCTACTGTCTCCAGGCACTTCGGCAGGCCTTGTGCTATTTATCCTGTGTACAGCTTTGTGAACTAAGTAGAACATTAATTTTATTAAGAATATCCTTCTTAATGTAAAGACTTATCAGTATCCAAGCATCATTTGTCAAGGTTGCAAATATTTACCTAAGTTTCTGATAAAGACTAGAGCAGTAAAGCCACAGACCAGCACAAATAGCTAACAAAGCTGACCAACATACAGCACTAGGGAGAAATTATGCAAAGGAGAGGGAAAAAGGAAGGCTTTCTTCAAATAAACAGTGCTCAGAAGTTTGGTTTCCTGAAAGTCCCAGGGAATTAATTAAATTCCCTGTATTTAATTTGAAAGTTGTATTTACTTTGAAAGTTAGGTGGAAAGTATTTTAAACCTTTTTGAAAAAATTGAAAGTTCCCTTAATAAGAACTTTGGCATAAAATCTGAAATACTTTCAAAAATTATTATTTTAAATTACGGTAAAATACACATAACATAAAACTTACCATTTTAACTATTTTTAAGTGACACTTTCAATGGCATTAAGTATGTTTACATTGCTGTGCAACCAATACCACCGTCCATCTCTAGAACTCTTTTCACCTCACAAAACTGAAACTTTATGCCATTAAACAGTAACATTCCTCCTTCACTGCAGCCCCTGATTACCATCATCCTACTTTCTGTCTCTTGAATTTGATCTAGATATCTCATATAAGTAGAGTCATACAGATTTTGTCTATTTTCTGAATGGGTTATTTCACTTATCATAATGTCCTCAAGGTTCATCCATGTTATAGCATGTGTCAGAATCTCCTTCTTTTTTTTTTTTTTTTTTTTTTTTTTTTGAGACAGAGTCTCGCTCTGTCACCCAGGCTGAAGTGCAGTGGTGCAATCTCGGCTTGCTGCAACCGCCACCTTCGAGGTTCAAGCGATTCCCTGGCCTCAGCCACCTGAGTAGCTGAGATTACAGGTGCCCGCCACCATACCTGGCTATTTTTTTTTTTTTTTTTTTTTTTGGTATTTTTAGTAGAGAAAGGGTTTCACCATGTTGGTCAGGCTGGTCTTGAACTCCTGACTTCAGGTGATCCACCTCTGTCGGCCTCCCATAGTGCTGAGATTACAGGCTTGAGCCACCGTGCCCAGCCCAGAATATCCTTCCTTTTTAAAGGCTGAATGACAATTCATTGTTTGTATATACCACATTGTATTTATCCATTCATACATTGATGGACGCTTGGCTTGCTTCCACCTTTAGCTATTGTGGATAATCTGCTACGAACACAGGTATACAAATATCTTTGAGATCTTGCTTTCAATTCTTTTGGGTTATATGTATTCTTAGAAGTGGAACTGTAAGATCATATGGATGAAATACTTTTTATGGCACAGTTTTGTTTTGTAAAATTCTTAAATATTTATTGTGAAGTAGCAAATACTCGCAGATTTGTAATTTGGTGATTTCATTTTATAGCTTAATAATAGGTATAAAAGAGAAAGCAACCAGGCAAAACTTTTATAAGATTAACTGGCTTCTTTCCTGTTCATGGAGATGTAAGCAAATAAGAGTTCAATTGTGTTCTAGGCTTGCATTTGTGTAAGTCTTACAATCATAAAATCAAGTGTAAGGGATCCATAGTCTAACTCAGGTTTAACTCGATGCACGGGTCCAAGAAAACAACGCCGTGCTTCAGGAATGAAACAAAGAGGAGCTTCTTCAGCAGTCAGGGAGAGACTGCTGGGCTACCCAGATGTAACCTATTTTTGCTTGTCTAGCCCACAGACTTCCTTTTCTGTCCAGATGGACATAAAGACAATAGGAAACATGTCTCCATTTCTTCCTCAGAGGAGAAAATAAAAGCCTCTCCTTGTGAATATGGTTTCATTGTTTGAAAGTTATTTGCATTAAAGCTTCCAAATTTAGTCAAATGTAATTTCTTAGAAACAATATTTCTTAAAGGGAGTTATGTGTTCCTTGAAATTTGCACCAGCTACTAAAACAATCATGCTTTCAAACCAATAAATGTGGTATTAAAATGTCTTCCAACTCTATCAACTTCACTGAAAAAAAGCTACCATTTTTTTTGGCACATAAAACAGCAGTAACTCAAGCACAAGCCTCATATTGTGTTCTGGGTTGTGACACACAAGAATTGGTGTTGGAGTACTTGGAGAGAAAGAGTTTGTATCTCCCTACGATGAAGAAAGGACACACTTTGGGTCAGGGCTATTCGCCCCTGAAAAAGCTGGGAATGTTTCAGAGGTGGTAACGAAGACACTGTCTCGTTCACACACTCATTAACAGTATCACCTTTCATTAGCTGGGTAACAACAGATAATGAAAATTAATCAGACAAAACCCCTTTTGACAGAGTCTTCGATGGTGATGTCATAGACCATTGAATATGCAATGCTTTTTGCTCCAGAGACTTCTTTCTGGCTGTAAGTGCTGTACATTCTCAGGATGATTTGTGAATCAGGGACTAGGTTGGTTTTGCTGGAACAAAGACGTGGCTCACACCTGTAATCCCAGCACTTTGGGAGGCCAAGGTGGGCGGATCACTTGCGATCACGAGTTTGAGACCAGGCTGGCCAACATGGTGAAACTCTGTCTCTACTAAAAAAATAACAAATAAATAAATAAATAAATAAATAAATAAATAAATAATAAAAAAATTAGCTGGGTGTGGTGGTACATGCCTGTAATCCCAGCTACTTGAGGGGCTGAGGCAGTGAGAATCACTTGAACCCAGGAAGCAGAGGTTGCAGTGAACCGAGATCATGCCACTGCACTCCAGCCTGGGTGACAGAGTGAGACTCGGTCTCAAAAAAAAAAAAAAAAAAGACTAAGAATGCTAAATATCTTGCAGAATGTCTTTCAGGAGACTGAAGTCACTGCTACCTTAGACTCTCTTACCTAAACATTTCTATGTTATCATCTTTGTAACCTATGATTCCACCAAAGATACAAGATTCTAAAGAGGATAATAGAGTAGTTCCTTCTCTACTCTGCCCTGTCTTTCCTTCTCTTCCTTCCCAGGGGCAACTGTTTCTCGCCTGTCATAGTTACCTTCATCCTCTTGTGTACGCATGTGATATATGTATCACTGCCATCTATGGGGCCAAGATGGCTAAAGAGCATTTGGGCTATGAGCACTCTTGTCTCTGGTTCTTCCCTCCTGGTACAGTTAGGTCCAACCTTTAGTGTGCATAAGAATCCCTGCTTTAAATGCAGATTCCTGGACCACCCCCAGGGATTCTGATTTACTAGTTCTAGGATGAGACCCAGGAATCTGCATTTTAATAAGCACCACAGGCAATTCTGGATAGGTGGCCTCTTGACCTCACTTTGAGAGGCCATGTCTCTGAGTATGACAGCCCAGCATCTCTGCCCCAGCCTGGAGCTCAGTCTCATCAGGGGTGGGTTAGTGCCCTTGGACAAGAGCAGCAGCTCCCAAATTTCCTCCGGTGTGTTTGAGAGCAGCTGCATGTTTCTGTAAATGCATTTTGCAGATCATTTTCTGGGGTTAATCATTACAAGGATCTGATTCAGACAGTAGGTTTCAGCCACACTTTTTCATGGCTCAGTATGATTAAGGGCGGAAGTTCCGGTGTTGGGTGTTCCATGGTGGCCATGAACCGTGACTGACAGATTGGACAGGCAGAAGCTCCAAACAAAACACTAGCTCCCACAGAGCTTTGTGAGCTGGGAAACTGGCCAATTCCTTTTCCCTGGCCTCAGTTTGCTCATGGGTAAGGGAGCTATGTCTTACCTCTTATAGGTGTTAGGAAGACAAATGACTAAAAAAAACCATTGGGTTGAATGACATGCCACCTTTGACATCCAATATGAGGATTTAGCAGAGGGCTCTGCTGCCACTGTGAAACTGCTGTCTTCTAAAAATCTTATCTGGAAGAGAAAAGAAAGAATCCAGTGTAAAGCACATACTTTGAAACAGATGCCCCAGTAGACTCCTCCTTAATCTTCACAACCCCTTGAGATACAGTAGTGGGTTACTTAAGTTCCACTAGGGTACAGGAAACAGAGATTTGCAAAGGTTACCCTGGGGCCTGGTACACACAAAAGAGACACAGGCAGGTAAATGAAAGGTCTAGAGCAGGGGTCTCCAATCCTCGGGCTGCGGACTGATATGGGTCTGCGGCCTTTTAGGAACTGGGCCACATGGCAGGAGTTGAGCAGCAGATGAGTGACTGAAGCTGAGCTCCACCTCCCATCAGATCAGTGATGGCATTGGATTCTGATGGGAGTGTGAACCCTATCATGAACTGCGCGTGTGAGGGACCTAGGTTGCATGCTCCTTACGAGAATCTAATGCCAGATGATCTGTCACTGCCTCCCATCACCCCCAGATGGAACTGTCTAGTTACAGGAAAACAAGCTCAGGGCTCCCACTGATTCTACATCATGGTGAGTTGTATAATTATTTTATTATATGTTACAATGAAATAATAATAGAAATAAAGTGCACAATAAATGTAACACGCTTGAAGCATCCGGAACCACCCCCCCCACCCACCCAGTTCATTGAAAAATTGTCTTCCATAAAACCAGTCCCTGATGTCAAAAATGTTGGGGGCTGCTGGTCTAAGGCAGAACCAAGATTTAGGGATCCCAACCCAAGCCCTTTCACTTAAATTACACATTATAATTGCATAATGACATAACATGTGAATCAATTCCTCTTGTAAATTCATTACAAGATAGAGTTAAATTCCTCTTTGTCTCTCCTTCTGTAAATGTCCACATTCTTCTAGGAGGATTCACTGCTTTAGGTTTGCTGAATATTTTTAAAGATCTTGTGCTATGCACGCATATACAGATATCTGTACCCCTGGAAAACCTATGGAGTGATTTTATGCATATGTACCCATGTTCTGTGTATGTGTTTTTAAAGTAGAAATGGAGCCACGTCATATATATCACTCTGCAACTTATCTTTTGCACTGAACAATACCTCTGGAGGATTTGTTATTACCTGTACATGTCAGTCTACTTCACTTGATTTAACTGCTGCTGAAGCTTCCAAGCTTTGGGTATCCCCAGCCTATTCAGCCATTCTCTTATTGGTGGACATTTTGATTGTTCCCATTGTTTGCTAAAACAAATGTAGTGAACACCCCATACACGCCTCTTTGTGCACACATGTGTCTTTCTAAAGCAGATTCCGTGAAGTTGGATTGCTTCATGGTATGCAGGGTATGCTCAGTTTTATTTTTTAGTAGAAATATCTCCAAAATAGATACATGTATTTACACCAGTGGTGTCTGAGAGGATACTTCCCCTATTTTCTTGGCCAATATTGATATATCATCAATTTAAAAAAATGTTGCCAATCTGCTGGCAAAAAAAGAGTATGATCTTTCACTTAAATTTACATTTTCCTGATTACTGGTGAGGTTGGGCATTATTTTATATGTTTGTTGGCTATTTATGTTTCTTCTTTTGTAAAATCCTTTAATCTACTTTTTACCCATTTTTCATAGTGTTGCATAGCTTTTTTTTCTTGCTAAATTTTTGGAGTTCTTTATGCATCCTGAATCCTAACCTTTTAGGATCTATTTTCTCTTGGGTTACTTGACATCTTAACATTATAGTGTATTTCTCTCTCTCTCTCTCTCTCTGTGTGTGTGTGTGTGTGTGTGTGTGTGTTTTCAAACAGAAGTTTCTAATTTTGATATGATCATATACTACTGAGCTTTTCTTTTATGAATTTTAATTTATGTTCTGTCTATGAATGCCTCCTCTATCCCCAGGTCATAAACATATTTTTTCCTATTATGAAACCCATGTATTTTTTCTGGCCAGGGCATAGCATGAATCTATATACCTTCTATCAGGCTCAGGGCTGCTGCATGAGCAAGGATACTGACATTCTGTCTGGGGAGCAACCATTTATACTTTAACTTTCAATTGGATTCAGCTGCAGGGTGATCCTCAGGAATATGCTTCTTAGGTAGCCTAAGGGGACTGGCTTAGGCTGTAGCAAGAAGCTTTTGAGGGTCATCATCAAACAGAAACATTTAAACCACAAATCCAGAAAAGCTATGGAATGACTTTCTTCAGAGATAGCCAAAACCCAGATGGATTTATTACCTTAGGATATTTAGGGTAAGTCCACACTTGAGAAGGTTCAAATGATCTGCTACAAGTTACTTGGCCTTCCCACTGGCAGCACTGTCTAATGGAAACACAACTCAAGCTGCATAAGTATTTTAAGACTTTTAGTAGCCACATTAAAAAATAAGTAAAAAGAAATAGGTAAAATAATTGTAATGATTTAACTCAATATATCCAAAATAGTATCACTTCAACATGTAATCAAGATTACATATTATTAATAACATATTGTACATTCCTTTTTTTGTATGAAGTCTTTGACATTTGGTGTGTATTTCTGCTCAAAGCCCATATCAATTCACAGAGACACATTTCAAGTATTCAACAGCCCCATATGCCTAGTGGCTACTGTATTGGACAGAGCAGCCCTAAGGATTAAGACTGCAAAAGATCTGTGATGTGCTGAAAGGCATCTTCTCTATTTATATTAAAGTGATTAAGCAACCACAGTCTGAATTTTTAAGTACATCCTTCACCCTCCCCCCATCCTTTGTTCTCCTAACACAAGTGTATTATAACTTCAGTTGATGCCACCTGATGTAGACTAATCTTCCTAAAGCAGTTTTGTTTGGATTCTTTCCTGGAGAGGATGTTGCTGCCAAAGAAGACTTTTAGGAGGAGGTGAAGTTAAGCGGAAACTTGGAAGGTGGACAGGAATTAGCCAGAGGTCAGAGGGAACTGTGTGATTGAGGATGTGGCTGCAGTGTACAGGCTGAGAGTCAAGCAGACCTCAGATCCTACAGAGACGTATAGGTCCTGCTGAGAACTTGAACCGGATTCTGAAGATAATGGAGTCATCAAACATATGCAGTAGAGAGTATGGGAGAGAGGCAGGATTTGAGGCAAGGAAATTAATTGGTTTGAAGGAAAGTGCAAGATCCAGGTTAAAAATAAATGAGGGCCTAAGCTAAGGCAATGCATTCATTCATTCATTCACTCTACAAACACTTATTGTCTACTGTGTGAGAGCTGATGTCTCAAGTGCTGGAGGTTAAGTAGGAAAAAAAGCATGCAAAACCCTCTGCCCTCACAGAACTTCAACATCCTGTGGGGAAAGGAGGTAGACGGTGATGAACAAGGGTGATCCTCAAGTTTCAGGTCTTGCTTGGTGAATGATGGGACCATTTTCTGAAATAGACATTACAAGAGGCAGAACAGGCTTTGGGAGAAATAATGGATTCAACTTCATCTATTTGACAAAGGTTTGGATGTTTGGCAGATACTCAAGTGGAGCTAGCCAGCAAGCTGTTGGATATGCATGTTTGGATAATTCTGGAATAGATGCGGAAGCCATGGCATATTAATTGTATAACACCCCTGGGAGTGAATGAGATAACCCTGGGAGGATGTATGGAAGCAAGAGTCACAACTCAAATGATTACAGGGCTCAGGTGAGTCATGAATGTATGTGAATTGGGTCATATGTGAAATAGAGTGTTGTTTTTGTGGCTAAACAGAGAGTATATTCTGTCTAAGGCAGCAAGATTTGGCTGGTGGACCACCAGTTTGCAATTCCTACACTTTTGGAACTTCTTTCTATGCCTCTTGTCTCATTTTTCAAATAAATATTTTTATGGCAGGCAGCTAGCTGTTCATGAAAACCCATTTCCTCTTCCGAGACACTCATTGCAGTTCCTAGCCTCCTTGCCATTACCAGTGGCCGTGACTGGGTTCTAGCCAATGGGATATGAGCTCAATTTTCAGCCAATGCCTTAAAGAAGAGGGTGTGCCCCTCCATACTCTCTCCTCTTCCTCTGGCTCTATATACATGATGATGAAGTCTAGAGGATTTTGGAGTCACGAGATGGAAGGAACCAGGAATAAGGCCACCTCCCAACCAGGACATCTTCTTTTGACTATTATCTGAGTGAAAAATAAACCTTTGTGATGTTTGAGCCATTATACACGTTTGGCCCTGTTTGTTATTACAGCCTAGCCTAACTTAAGAAATCCATGCTAAACCACACTAATCCTGGCTATGACATCTCTAAGGTCAGGGACCATGTCTGTCCAGTTCATTCACGGATCCTCAACACATAGCCCAGGACATAGCATGCAGTAGGTACTTAATACAATTTCTTGACAACGCTAGCTGTGTTTTATTGAGCATGTTTTATGTGCCAGTCACTACACTAGATCTTTTATATATTGTGCATTATTTCATTTCATGTAATGACAACTCTATAAGGAAGGTTCCAATATTATACTTTTTTCCTGGTGAGAAGATTGAGGGTTGGAAAGCTTATAGCTGGTATTTGAAATGAGGCAGGGTGACTCCAAAACACACACTCTAAAACACCAGTACATGACCACATGCATACTCATTTTAGCATTTTAACTCAAGTATTTTCTCCCACCAAGAATGCCCTCAACCCCTCCTCCCCATTTATTGAAGCCTGCCTTCTGCATCCTTCCTAGCACCCATACAATCATTCTATCCTTTAATTAGTCCAGCAGGAATTTCATATATATCATTACTACAACAGGGATTCCATGTATTTGTCTGCTTCTAGAAAGAAGTTATCTTGAGGGTAGCACAATATCTTAGACATTATTCATCTGAGTGTTCCTTAAAACATACGGAAAGATGGAGAACCTGCCATGTGCCAGGCACCCTAGGCACTGAGGACTAAACTGTAAATAGGACAGAGACAATCTTTTCTTTTGAAAAGCTCTACTCTTGTGGGAGTAAACAGACATAAAAAATGCATCACCGCACAATGTAACCTCCGCATTAATAGACGCAGAAGAAGAGCGGGGAACCAGTTCTTTCTGGAGTAGGAAAGAAAGGACTCCCAGAGCAGGTGACCTTTACCTGAGCTTCTGAAGAGTGAGTAAAAGTTCTCCAGTTGTTTAGGAGGAATCTTAATTAGTGGGAAAAGCATGTACAAAAGTGTGGATACATCAAGATGCAGGAGTTCTTCTGGATGGATGAGGTATTGGCTTGCTAAAATGTAGGATTCCTTCATTGATTCATTAATTTATTCAACAGATACTGAGTAAACCTAGAATGTGTCAGGGATTGCACTAAATGTAAAGGATTCAAAAGTGAGCAAAAGAGATATGATCCCTGCCCTTGTGGAGCTTAGAATCCAGCAGGGATGGCAGCTGACTACAAAGCTCTAGCAATCCTGTGTGAGAGGAAAAGAAGAAGGGATAGCCCACATGTAAGTGAGAAGCTGGAGAAGTGGGCTTTGACACCATTCGAGGGAGAAGGAAATCTCTCGTCAATCTATTACCAAGTCCTGCCTCTCCCGCCTCCTTGATAGCTCTCAATTGTGTCCAGTCTTCTCACTGCCACTATTCTCAGTATAGGTCATCATCTCTTCCTTGAATGAACGTGATAGTCTTCTAAAAGGCTTTCTTGCCTGTCATCCCCCACCCCCACCCATTGTCTTCAATACAAACAGAGGGATCTTTAAAAAATCAAAATCTGTTCATGTTATGCCCTATGGTAGGCAGAATTCTAAGACAGCCCCATAACCTCCATCTCCCTGGGGGCTACTTTGGTGATTATATTACAGTACACAGCAAAAGGGTTTTTTCAGATATAGTTAAGGTTACTAATCAGTCAACCTTAAGATAGAGAAATTATCCAAGTGGATTTGACTAATCAAGCACTTTAAAAGCAGAGTTTTCTCTAGCTAGTGGCAGAAGAGGATGGTAGATTAATTAGAAGCAAAGGAGGACCGGATGGATTTGACATGTGGTTGCTGACTTTAAAGTTGCGGGGAGGGGGGTGGATATCCTACAGAAGGGATCTGAGAGAGTCCTGTAGGAGCTGAGAGTGACCCTGGAGGACAGCCAACAAGAGAATGGGGACCTCAGACCTACAACTGAGAGGAACCAGATCATGCAAACAACCTGAATGGATTTGGAAGTGGGTCTTCCCCCAGAGCCTTCAGCCAGGAACTTGAACCAGCCTATACCTTGCCTTTTGCCTCGGACATCTTGAGCAAAGGATGCAGCAGCCATGCCAAGTTTGACTTGTGATCTACAGAACAGTGAAGTAATAGATGGGTGTTGCTTTAAGTCAGTAAGTTTGTGATAATTTGTTACATAGCAATAGAAAACTAATACACCTCCCACCTTTCCAACCCCCCAATAGAACTACTGGGGATTTACCAGGCCCAGGCAGTTAATTGTTACACCAGTTCTATTAGGGAGTTATTTTTATTATCACCATTTCACAGACCAGGAAACTGAAGCTCAGAGAGATTAATACTTTTCCTAAGGTTATAGAGCTAGTAAGTGGTGCTGAAATTTTTACTTGGCTGTTCTGACTCCAGATTTGCACTCTATGTGTTCTCATTGTCTTTAAGATAAATCCAAACACATAAGCATGGAATTAAAGGCCCTTCCTGATCCCGTTTCTGTTCAATTATCCAACTTCAATTTTAGACACTCCTCTCAAATTCCTGACAGCCCCCGTAACTAACATGCTCTTGATTCCTGACTGCACTACAATCCCTTCTAGAATGCTGCTTGTCCCTCCCCTCCATCTGCTTTCCTTTTGGCAGACTCTAATGGTCCTTTGGGTCTTGTCTAAGACACCTCTTCTGGGGGAAAGCCTTCCTTGCCCCTCCGAGATGGGTTGGATGCCACTCCAGATTCCCCCAGAACCTCATGCTCTCCCTTATCAGAGGACACAGGACATTGTGTTGGGAATGTTTACTTGGCTGTGCTCTCCCACTAGATTGTGAACTCCTCGCAAGCCAGAACTGGCGATTAGTTCATTGTCACATCCCTAGCGTAGGACCTGGAGCACAGTAGGTACTCAATAAATATTTGCTGAGTGAATCACTCAATGAACAAAAGTGCTTTAGCCAAGAGGCAATGAGGAGCCATCCAAGGTCTTGAAGAAAGGGAGTGAGCTTATTATTACACCTGTGCTCACAAGGACAAGTTCAGGGCAAGCCTTGCACTCAATGGACCATCCTCATCAGCAGTTAAGGATGAAACAAGTTCATTTGCATTGTGGCCTTGGGTTTCTTGTCCTGTAAAGCTTGGCTGTTATCTCTTCTGGACCACATCTGAATATTAGAAAATGCCAGAAGCCTTCACAGTTTCCCCTTATGGAGGTGGAAAGCATAAAAATAGTTTGTGACTTGGGTCTGGGCCCTGAACTCCCACTAGAATGAGGAGCCCCTCTCCCAAGAAGGCTGTGGGAAGCTGAGGTGAAGGTGACGTGGAGACCCACTTACGTGACACTACAGGGAACGGGCAGCCCCGCCTCTGAACGTCTGTCCCCCTCCAGCCCAGACCGTTCCATGCCTGCACTTGCTCCCGGAGCACATTGCCGAATCTTGTTCTCCTTAGATATGCAAATATTGCTTCCTGTCGAGGAAGACTGGGAGGCCTTCCGCGTTAGAGGCAGCGCTTATAGCGCTAGCTGGTCGTGGAATGCGATTACAGCGTCTCCATTGGAGACCGCTGAGTGCCTCGGTTTCCCTGTCTGTGCAAAGTGCACTCCCCAGACGCCGCTGAATCGAGGGACCAGGAAATGCCTGGGGGCGCCAGGAAAGATGAGAAGATAAAGTTACGATGCGTCCAGCTAGCTATAGACACAAGGAGAGGAAGAGCCAGTAGCCCAAGGGAGACGCACAGCTGATCCGTGCCGAGGCGCGAGCTCCACTCCCTGAAGTGGAGGGGCCCTTGCATCTTTCCTTGCGTAGGCGCATGGCAGAGCAGCGATTTGGAGAAAAGGGCCGAGACTCAGGATGCCTGCACCGCGAGCGAGGGGCGGACGGGGCGCACGGGGCGCGGCAAGGCTGCGAAGGGCGGGCCTGGGCCATGAGCCTCCTGCACTTCCAGCCACAGCTCTGGGCCTTGGGGGCGGGAAGGGGTGGAGCCATGTGGGGAGGAGCAAAACCCGGAGGTCCCGGGCACCTTGGGCAGAGCCAGAGCGGCGGGAGCCGGTCCCGGGCGCGTTGCCCCGGGAGCGCCCGTCGTCCGGGTAGAGCGCAGCTGCAACCGTGACCACAGCCGCAGTCGCTTTCCAGCCTGCCTTCGGTGCGCAGCGGGGGAACAGGGCTAGTGCAGCCGCCGGAGTGGGGCACGGGCTCCTCTCCCATCCCAGAGCTACTGGGCTGCCCTTGCTGTCCTCGCCGCCCCAGCAGACCCCGGCCGGACCTGCCACCTGCGCCCTGGTTGCGCCATGGATCCTTCGGAAAGGAAGATATCGGTGTGGATCTGCCAGGAAGAGAAGCTGGTGTCCGGCCTCTCCCGCCGCACCACTTGCTCCGACGTTGTGCAAGTGCTTTTGGAGGACGGCTGCCGGCGGCGACGGAGACAGCGGCGGAGCCGGCGGCGGGGATCGGCCGGCGATTCGCATGGCCCGGGAGAGCTGCCCGAACCCCCGGACGAGGACGACGAGGACGACGACGAGGCGCTGCCGCAGGGCATGCTGTGCGGGCCCCCGCAGTGCTATTGCATCGTGGAGAAGTGGCGCGGCTTTGAGCGCATCCTCCCCAACAAGACGCGCATCTTGCGCCTCTGGGCTGCCTGGGGCGAAGAGCAAGAGAATGTGCGCTTTGTGCTAGTGCGCAGCGAGGCATCGCTGCCTAACGCCGGCCCCCGCAGCGCCGAGGCGCGCGTAGTGCTGAGCCGAGAGCGCCCCTGTCCGGCCCGCGGGTCCCCGGCGCGGCCCAGCCTGGCCATGACCCAGGAGAAACAGCGGAGAGTGGTGCGCAAGGCCTTTCGCAAACTGGCCAAGCTCAACCGGCGGCGCCAGCAGCAGCCACTGTCGTCCTGTTCGTCCACTTCGTCGTCCACTGCCTCGTCCTGCTCTTCGTCGCCGCGGACCCACGAGAGCGCGTCGGTGGAGCGCATGGAGACGCTGGTGCATCTGGTGCTCTCCCAGGACCACACCATTCGCCAGCAGGTGCAGCGGCTCCACGAGCTGGACCGCGAGATCGATCGCTACGAGGCCAAGGTGCACCTGGACCGCATGCGGCGTCACGGGGTCAACTACGTGCAGGACACTTACTTGGTTGGGGCAGGCATCGAGCTCGACGGGTCCAGCCCGGGAGAGGAGCCAGAAGAGGTGGCGGCGGAGGCGGAGGCGGAGGCGGCGGAGGTGGCGGCGGCGGAGGCGGCATCCCCTTTAGACGGCGAGGCGCAGGCGGCGGCGCTGGAGGAGCTGGCCCGGCGCTGCGACGACTTGCTGCGACTTCAGGAGCAACGGGTTCAGCAAGAGGAGTTGCTGGAGCGCCTTTCAGCCGAGATTCAGGAGGAACTCAACCAGAGGTGGATGCGGCGGCGCCAGGAGGAGCTGGCGGCGCGGGAGGAGCCCCTGGAGCCCGACGGTGGCCCCGACGGCGAGCTGCTGCTGGAGCAGGAACGGGTCAGGACGCAGCTCAGCACCAGCCTTTACATCGGGCTGCGGCTCAACACGGACCTAGAGGCCGTCAAGTCGGACTTGGATTACAGCCAGCAGCAATGGGACAGCAAGGAGCGCGAGCTACAGGGCCTTCTGCAAACTTTGCACACTTTGGAGCTGACGGTGGCACCGGATGGGGCTCCTGGCTCTGGCGGTCCCTCGCGGGAACCTGGGCCTCAAGCCTGCGCCGACATGTGGGTGGACCAGGCCCGTGGACTGGCCAAGAGCGGTCCTGGCAACGACGAAGACTCGGATACGGGACTGAGCTCTATGCATAGCCAAGACTCGGATTCCGTGCCCATGTGCGAATCCCTTGTGTAGGGGTGGGGGGCGGGGGGGGGGGAACAGGGATCTCTTTTTTTCTTGCAGAATGCAGTGGGCCGGCCGGCTCAGGGACTTGAAACCAGGCTGTTGCGAGCCCAGAGCTCCGACCGGACAGCAGCGCTCCTACTGGGCTGGGCCAGGGGATGGCTTAGGACGCCTGCCCAGCCTCGCGCTCATCTAGCTCCGGGATGAGTGCAGAGCAGGGTGAGGGACGAAGAAGTAGGATCCTCAATACAAGCTCTTTAAAGAGAGGGAAGGAGGGAGGAGGCGAGAACCCCCTATATTGGAAAACAAACACCCCAAGGAAATTGACGTGGTCCGAGCCCATTTTCAAAGTCAGGAAGTATTATGGAGATTTCGCTACTCTTCTGTATGGGAAGGACTGATGGCAGCTAGAACTTTAGTCTGTGGTATGAAGTGCTTTAAAAGAAACACTTGGATGAAAAGGAAATTCCTTGAATGTTAATTGTGACTGTAAACGTGTTAAAACTAGCCAAAGAGGACGCACTGGTGTCGGTCTCTGCCTTTCTTACATCTTTGATAAAACCCATAGGCACCAAAATCCTGGCTGTTTACATTTCTGTAGATTTGGGAATTACCCATCTGCTAAATAATTTGTCTTTTATTTTCTTTCAAAGGCTAAACTGTATCGAAGTCTAACCTTGTATTTCCTCCTAGTAAACACGATAGATGTTAAAAGGGAATTCTTTTCCCAAAATAACCTTTTATTATTACAAAAGCCAAACATAATCGTTTGAGATATAAAATCCTGGCAAACATAATCGTGGTTAAAATTTAATCTGGGCCCTTTGGGATCTGTCCCTACAAAGGCAGGTGTGTTGTCCTTTAATTCATATTGCCAGTTCATTGACTCAATCACTGTTATTTCAGAAAAAAATAAAAGGAAGTAGCAGAATTCAAGTTATGCAAAACAAAACTTGCTGTCTAACAAGCACTCTTTGAAAGCAAAGATGTTTTAGCGTTCAGCTTTTAAATTCAGCTATGTGAGTAAAACCAACCATGACCTCAACGGATTTTACCCAGACTCGTCTAACTTCAGTATATTTTGTCAGAGATTAATTAGTTACTTGTTCAAACTTAAATTGAGATAGTGTAAATATCAGGGTTTCCTAGATAAGGCCAGAAAAGAAAAAAAATAAAACAATCTCATAGTACTTTTTGGGTGAACAATTTGATTAACGATGGCACGTAGCCATGGAAAAAAAGATAAAAAGTGAGTTAAGAACTTGAATTACTCTTGTCTGGCACATGCCTATGCACATGCCAGGAGATGCAAGTGCAACACCATCTCAGTAGCTGGCGACAGAGCTGGTGTGGACTCCGTGTAATTGTTCCAGTTATTTCAATTAAAACTTATCAGTTTTAGCTAGTTGTTGGACCCGCGGAAGGAGCCTGCTGGCCGATTTCCCTCTGCAGCTCGGTACTTCTGAGGAATGTGGGATCTAATCTGTCCTGAGAAGGTTATTAACAATGGGGCATGTGTGTGGTACCAGCATGGTGCAGAAGCCTCTTATCAACCTACTCTTGAGGGGCTGGCTCCAGTTTCAACACTACATGTGAAGATAACTTAAGAGGTCTTGCTTTATACAGAAGTTCCTTCCCTTGCAGAGATTCTCTGCTTGTTGCCAATGGGAGCCTACCCTTATGACCTCCTCAAACCACTGTTTGTGCTGTCTCCTTTTTAGAGACAGCACCCCCCACCCACCCCGCACTGCCACCACCACTGCCCTGGTATTACAACATGTGTGCCTGTTTGCAGATTTTCAAGTAAAAATGGGAATTTAAAGACCATTTTCTTAATTGATGTTTTCAAAAGACATTAGCTGGCGTAACTGTGGTTTTTTAGTTTCATCTGATGCAGGAAATGTCTATGCATTTGGTCTTGAACATGATTAAAATGAGGAAAGGACTGAAAAAAAACCCACCATCCCCAGACAATCATTTGATCCCATAAACACGAAACCTAATGATAGCTTTCATTTTGAGGCAGAGGTAAAATCCTCATTAGAGTGTGACAAAATGCTACTTGTCTGAATGGTTTATGCTGACAATGGGCTGACCTGGTGGTTTTAAAATTATTGTGCTGTTTTTCCCCCTCAGGGTGGTAGGGGAGTGATTCTTGGACGTTTATTAACTCAAAAAGAACGCAGAAGTTGGCAGAACAGAACTGCCTGGCAGAAAGGGGCTGTTTTCCTTTTCACTATTATTATTTTAAACTTTGATGGGCTGCTGACGTCAGCAAATATGCTTGACGCCTGTAAAGCAAATAAGCCACATCACAAGCAGAAGGCCTGTGGGATTTTCTGGTGCCCTGTTTCTAGAACCTTCCCTGTCCTGACCATTTGAAGGTGCTTATTTAGTCAACTGTTCAGGCAGCTGCGAGGCTTTATTGATAACAAATGGCAGCCTAGTTGGCCCATTTTTTTTCTTTTATCCAAATCAATTATATTCCTAAAAGGCACCCTCTGTGAGTAGAAGAAAGGAATGTGTAGAACAGGCTGGCGTGGGGGAGCAGGGAGGAAGGAGACAATAGTTCTTTTTACTAAGAGCTTTTGCAAGCCTGAGAAAGGTGAAATACAGGTATAAAAAGCACCAAAACAGTGCCTGTGCATAGGAAGTGCTTAATAAATGCTAAATACTTCAAGTTTTAATTCACGTTTATGGTCACCATGGCACTAAGAATGAGAATAAATGCATCATGGGGAATGTACCAATGTCAGGATTTCAGGGCCCCTGGGAAAATTAATTCAGCTCCTATTCTCCAGCTCTAATGGAAATCCTGGGCAGAAACCAGCAAACTTAAGAAGGGTATGAAATGTAGGTCCGTTACCGGTCAGCCCCACCCTTTTTTTTTTTTTTTTTGTAACTGAGATAATTTATTGTATTTTTGATCTGAGTTATCCCAGTCTCAGCCATCTCCCAAACCAAAAGATTCCATATGGCATCTCTATGTTTGTTTATTTCCTTATAAAGTGTGTTTATTTTTTGCTGATTAGAAAAGTTGTGTACACTATAGTCCTTACGATAAACCTGAAAATAACATAAATAAAAAGGCAAGAAAAGTCATTCTAAATCTCTGTACCAAAAACCTGTCACTACCAAGATTGGTATATTTACTTCCAAACCTTCTGAATTGTGCAGATTTCGTATTTGCCTCTGTATTTAAAAATATATAATTTTGATAAGATTGTGTATACATGTTTATACTCAGGTTTTGACAGACTGCCTGTAAACAGATCCACCCATCTGGTGGATATACCATAGTTTACAGAACTGCGCATGTTATCAGTTTGTTTCCCATACTTTTTTTTACTGTTATAAAATAACACCGTAATAAGTTTCTTTGTGCATGTATCTGTTTACCTAATTAGACTCCCACCCTCCCCACAATAAGATAGGTTTCCAGAAAGAGAATTCCCAGGTCAGAGTACAAACATTTAGAGGCTTGATACTCACTGCCAAATTGCTTTTCAAAAGATTTGTTCTAATTACAATCAGCTATGCATGAGCGTGCCTGTTTCACTACAGCTTAGCTTTCATTAGATATTATATTTTGTTAGGAAAATATTTTAATCAAAATTTACCGATTAATTCTTCGTGGCCTCAGGAAGCCAAAGCTGACAATCACTGACTTAAAATATTCTTAAAACAGCAAGGGTGGGCCCGTGGATCAGAAGTGTTAAGAGGGTGTGGTGTTTTCTCTCCTTTCCATTTTTTTTCCTTCCCTGAGTACTTGCTTAAGGTAATATTAATAGAATTTTATCTCATATCAGAATTGGTCAATGATCTGAGAACAGAAGGGGCAGAAACTCTACAGAAGTAGGACTAAGGAGATACCAAATTGAATCAGAGTTATAAAAAGAAAATATTCGTTATGTTTTTCATCTTGAGTCTAGTGGAAAAGGCTATTCTTAGAAAGCGATGCCATAAAACATATTTGATTTTGTGCTTCTCCATACCCACCTCTAGCAAAAATTAAATCAAATTAAAATAAACACATAAACCAAGTTGTTTATAATTAGTCTGTAATTAACAGTTTAGATTTTTCTAGGAATTTCTTTCTAAATAAGATACACACTTGAGGTTGTTCTTAGTATCTTGAAAAGAGAAGATTTGATTATGACAATCTGTGAAACTTCCATTGTGAAAATGCTTGCGAAATTTGTTTTCCCAAGCAGAAAAGAAGGAAGATGAGGAGGAACCAAGTTTTCTTGAGTGTTTTTGAAATGCCAGATCCTTGTGTTGAGTATTTTCACATGTATTTTCTCTGCATTAATCTTGTGAGAGAGAACGTTTTAATCTCCAATGTTTACAGATAAAGGAACTAAAGCCATTCAGTTCATAAGTAAGAGATGCAGGATTCCAACCCAAGCCTGACCACAAAACCTGTGCCCTTGCTGCTACACACACCTGACGCATTATGCACAGTAAGTGTTCAGCACATCCAGAAGAAAGAGTCCCCAAGGCTCCAGAGTGTTGCCATCGGAAAGGCTTCAGAGATGGTCAAAGTATTGTCCAGGTATTTCCTACCAGGGAGGTGGAGTACTTTTTGGAAGGTCACACTTTTGCTAAATCTACTAGGTGAAGATTTAGCAAAAGACAGAGGAGGGGAATTTCTTATGTAAATATTTGGGCAGCTGTCTGGGAGAATGAAAAAAAAATTCTTAAAAAATGAATACTCCCTTTATTAGCTTGGAGGTTTTGACTGAATGCCCCATGGACTGTTGTTGCTCTGCAAAGCGCAGGTGCATAGTCAGTCAACAACATGGACTCCTCAGCCATCAGGGAAGACAGCTGTGTGCTAGTCACACACACATCTGGAAGGTGGTACCAACCATGGCCATGCTGGTGGGAGCTGTCCCCAGCACTTTTAACAGGCTTTATTTTTGTTTGAGCCTCTGGGTACATGAGAATGTGGGAGGAGTCGAAGGAGGGAGTGCCAGGCTTTCCAAGGACCTTTGTGTGTGGCATTAGGTATGCTCACCTGGCTCAGTGCATCTTTGGCCACAATGACCTCATTGTGCTCATGGAGACCTTGCATGGGTTGCTTTGAAGGCCTGCTGCCCCCAGCCTCTCCCCTTCTCATCCATTCCCATGCAAATCTTTCGTGTTTCAGACACTTCTAGGATTTCCCATAGCTTTCAAGATGAAATCCACATTTCTTAGCAGGATTGGGAAGGTTGTTGGTTTTCCAGCTGAAGATCCCTCCTTTAGGTCCACCCTCCCCCACTTAAGACCATGGAATTGAGTTGATCCTATTTCTTCATTCAGGTCACAATATCATCCTCCTTTTATTCATGTGCCCTTTTCTATCTTCATTTTACTTCATGTTCTCCTTCCTCCCCATTCCCACTCCCATTTCCCTCCTTGCTCTTATGATAGGCACCTATTCCAATGTATTAATCTACAACCTTCCAAACCATCTTAGATATTCAAGGCTGACATGTTGCACGCTGTGCGCTAGTCACACTTGTAACTAGCACACAGTGTGCAACATAGCAGCTCCCATTCCCACTCCTTTTTCCCTCCTTGCTGTCATGATAGGCACCTATTCCAACATATTAATCTACAACCTTCCAAACCATCTTAAATATTCAAGGCTGCCATGTTGCATACCCTCAAGGGGCACCATTCATGTTGTAGTCTGGCATCTTTCCCCAGAGGGCACCATTTGCATGGAAAACTGTGTGAATGGTAACCCTGAGGCTGAGCAATGTGCCGGCACAGTTCATATGCTTGTGTATGTATATGTATCCTTGACAGTAGACTGAAACTGTCTGTATGCTTGTGTTTAATATATATGACTTTATTGAGCTATAAAACTTATTATATTACTTTCTTTTTCACGTGACATTATGTTTGTGCGAGCATTCTGCATTGGTATATGCAAATTTAGACCATTATTTTTTTACCTGCATGGTATTCTGTCACTTTCTGTCTTTCCTTAGTGAGTGATATCTAGGTCATCACCCATTCTTTGCTATCTCAAACAAGGTGTCGATGAACACAGATAGAAATCGGTGGACATATGTGAGTGCTGAGCTGCAAGATTGCTCTGCCAAATTGCTATACCCAGTTAGGCTCTTATTAGGAGTGAAGATTTCCATATTCCCCACAAGCACTTGATATTGATCAACCTTCTACTATTTGCAAATCTGCTTTAATTTGCACTTCTTTAAAATCTAGTAAAGTTGTGCTTCATCTGCTTATTATCCTTTAGGTCCCCCTTTTGTTAATTGCCTATGTTGCTATTGACCATTTTTCCCTTGGGTTTCACTTTTCTGGCAGATTTTCAGAAGTTCCTTACATATTCTGAACATTACTTTCTTTTAACCTTAGAGCAAGTGTGAATATCTTCTATCTGTTCTCCATCTTTAACTGTGTCCCTGGTATCTGTTGTTGAAAATGTCTTTACTTTTAATGTAGTCAAATTTAGCATCCGCCTCCCCTGTGGCTTGTGGTTTGGGGTTCTTGTTTAAGTAATGAAGTCACAAAAATATGGTTCTATATATTTTCTTCTACTAGCCTCATACTTTCTTTCTCTCTCTCTCTCTCTCTTCAGTTCTTTCTTCCTCTATCCCTCCTTTCTTCCTTCCCCCTTATTTCTTCTTCACAGACGAAGTGAAATACTTCTGCGGAAATAATCTTTATCTTATCAAGTTTTACCCTAAACAATAGTTTAAATCCTGATTATCCTGAAATGTAGACTAAATTTTTGTATTTTTGGTAAAGACAGGGTTTTGCCACGTTGGCCAGGCAGGTCTCGAACTCCTGGCCTCAAGGGATCTGCCTGCTTTGGCCTCTTAGAACAGTGCTGGGATTACAAGCAAGAGCCACTGAGCCCAGCCTAACTTTCTTTTTCTTTTTTGACAGAGTCTTGCTCTGTCACCCAGGCTGGAGTGCAGTGGCATGATCTCGGCTCACTGCAAGCTCCACCTCCCAGGTTCACGGCATTCTCCTGCCTCAGCCTCCCAAGTAGCTGGGACTACAGGCGCCCACCACCACGCCTGGCTAAGTTTTTTGTATTTTTAGTAGAGACAGGGTTTCACTGTGTTAGCCAGGATGGTCTCGATCTCCTGACCTTGTGATCCGCCCGCCTCAGCTTCTGCAAGTGCTGAGATTACAGGCGTGAGCCACCGTGCCCGGCCCCAGCCTAACTTTCTTACGTTTTATTTTTATTTACCAGTGTTCAAAATAATGAGGTTGTCCACTAGCATTCTCCAAAGGTGACTAATAGTTTTTCTTGTTTGTTTGTTCATCTTTTTTAGGATAATTATAAAATTTTAAATTTAAAGTATTTCATTTGTTTCAAACCATTGTGGTTATTAATATTACTGATGCTCCGTTTACCTATGTAACAAACTTGTACATCCTGTACAGGTTCCCTGGATCTTAAAATAAAAGTTGAAGAAAAAAATGTTGATGCTCAAATTGTCCCCTCTTTAGCTACTGGGAGCCTTTTCAGGTCAGCTTCTGAATTCTTTTCACACAATTTTCATAGTCTTTGATAGTGTTCTTTGCTCTCTGGTAGGTCAAACCATTTCAGGCTCCTACTATTCATTTTCTGTGCCAGTCCTGAAATCAACCATCATTATAAGGAGTCTTGATTCCTTTCAGTGGGAAATGATATTTAGAAGCCAGAGTCTGGATGCTAGGGGTGCTCGTTGCCACTAGGTTAGTGATTGCTTTTAGGACTTTTCAGAGTCAACGTGTAGAAAATATGTTTTTGTTTTATTATTATTCTTTTGTTTGGTTTTTGTTTTGTTTTCTATTATTTTTAAAATTGTGGTGTAATATATATAACATAAAAGTAATCATTTAAACAATTTTTAGGGCTGGTGGCTCACACCTGTAGTCCCAGCACTTTGGGAGGCCAAGGAGGGCAGGTTGCTTGAGCCCGGGAGTTCAAGACCAGCCTGGGCAACATGGCAAAACCCTGTCTCTACTAAAAATACAAAAAATTAGCTGGGTGTGGCTGTGCATGCCTGTAGTCCCAGTTACTTGGGAGGCTTAGGTGGGAGGATCGCTCGAGCCCAGGAGGCGGAGGTTGCAGTAACCTGAGATCATGCCACTGTGCTCCAGCCTGGGCAACAGAGTGAGATCTTGTCTTAAAAATGTTTTTTTAAGTGTACAGTTTATTGGCATTAAGTACATTCACAGTGCTTTGCAATCATCACCACTATCCATTTCCAGAAACTTTTCATCTCAAACAGAAACTCTGTATCCATTAAACAATAACTCCCAGTTCTTTCCTTCTCCCAGCCCCTGGTGACCTGTATTATCTTTGTAAAGAATGCCTATTTGAGCCATTTCACCATTTAGAATTGGGTTTTTGAGGGGGATGGGAAGTGTTGAGTTGGAGTTCTTTATTTACTTTGGATATTAATTACTTATCAGATATGTTATTTGCAAATATTTTCCCCCATTCGATTGTTTGCCATTATTGAGTGTCTGAATTAGTCTGTTTTCATGCTGCCAGTAAAGGCATACCCCAAACTGGGGAATTTATAAAGGAAAGTCTAATTGACTCACAGTTCCACATGGCTGGGGAGCCCTCACAATCATGGCAGAAGAGCAAGGGATGTCTTACATGGTGGCAGGCAAGAAGAGAGCTTGTGCAGGGGAATTCCTCTATATAAAACCACCAGATCACATGAGACTTTTATTCACTATGATGAGAACGGCATAGGAAAGACCCACCCCTGTGATTCAATTACTTCCCACTAGATTCCTCCCATAATATGTGGGAATTGTGGGAGCTATAATTTAAGATGAGATTTGGGTTGGGGACGCAGCCAAACCATATCAGGGTCTTTGATGCACAAACAGTTTTAAAATTTTGATGAAGTCCAACTTATTTATTACTCCCTTTGTTGTCTGTGCTTTTGGTGTCATATCCAAGAAATTCTTACCAAATCCAACATCATAAAACGTTCTCCCTGGGTTTTCTTCCAAGCATTTTATAGTTTTAACCCTTTTGTGTTTAGGTCTTTAATCCATTTTTAGTTAATTTTTGTAGATGGTAGAAGGTAAGATTTCAACTTTATCCTTTTGCATATGGATATTTAGTTTTCCCAGAACCATTTGTTGAAATTGTTATCCTTTCCCTATTAAATGGTCTTGGCACACTTGTCAAAAATTAATTGACCACACATGCAAAGGTTTATTTCTGAGTTCTCTGTTCTGTTCCATTTGTCTATACATCTTTCCTTAGTCTAGTTCCATGCTGGTTTAATTGCTATAGATTTGTAGTAAAATTTGAAATCAGGAAATGTGAGTTTTCTGTATTTTATCCTTCTTTTAAAAAATCATTTTGGCTATTTTTTGGAAGTACAATATGACTTTTAGGATGAGTTTTTCTGTTTCTGCAAAAAAAAAAAAAAGCCAGCAGAATTTTAATAGCGATTGCAGTGAGTCTTTAGATACCTTTGGATTGTATTGTCATATTAAGAACATTGTCTTCTAATGAATGAACATGAGATGTCTTTCCATTTATTTATGTCTTCTTTAATTGCTTTCAGCAATGTTTTATAGTTATCAGTGTCCAAGTCTTTTGCCTCATTGTTAGAATTATTCCTGAGTATTTTATTTTATTCTTTTTGATCTTATAGTAAATGGAATTTTTAAAAATTCGTTTTTAGATTGTTCATTGTTGATGTATAGAAATGCAACTGATATTTTTGCATTGATTTTGCATGCTGCAACCTAGCTGAATTTATTAGCTCACTTTTTTGTGTATGGAATCTTTAAAATTTTCTATGTACAAGATTATGTCATTTGCAAATAGATACAATTTTACTTCCCCTTTTCAATTTGGACTCCTTTAGTTCATTTTCTTGCCTAATTTCTCTGCTTAAAACTTTTAATACAATATTGCATAGAAGTAGTGAAAGTGGACATCCTTGTCTTGATTTTGATCTTCAGGAAAAAACTTTCAGTCTTTCCCTATTGAGTATAATGTTTGCTGTGGATTTTTCATATATAGCCTAAATCATGTTGAAGATGTTTCCTTCTATTACTAGTTACTGAATTAAAAACAAACAAACAAACAAGAAAGGGTGTGTCATTTTGTCAACTGCTTTTTCTGCATAAATTGAGATGGTTATTATTTTTTCTTCTTTTTTTAAATGTGGTGTATTATGTTGATTTTCATACATTGAACCCTCCTTGCAAAACAGGAATAAATCCAACTTGGTCATGGTACATAATCTTTTTAATATACTGCCAAATTTGGTTAGTATTTTGTTGAGACTTTTATATCAGTATTCATAAGAGATATTGGCCTGTAGTTTTCTATTCTCTAAGTGTCTGTCTGGTTTTGGTACCAGGATAATGTTGGTATAGAATGAGTTAGAAAGTGTTTCTTCTTGAATTTTTTTTGGAAGAGTTTGGGAAGAATTGGTGTTAATTCTTCTTTAAATGTTTCATAGAATTCACAAGTGAATCCATCTGATCCAGGACTTTTCTTTACTGGGAGGCTTTTGATTACTGATTCAACTTTCTCACTGGTTACATAAGATCTATCAAATTTTCCATGTCTTTATGATCTAATTTTGGTAAGTTGTGTGTTTCTAGAAAATCATTTATTTCATCTAGGTTATCCAATATGTTGGCATACAATTATTCATAATATTCTCTTATAATCCTTTTTGTTTCTATAAAATCTGTAATAATGTCGCCACATTTATTTATGATCTTAGTAATTTGAATCTTCAATCTTTTTTCCTTAGTCAATCCAGCTGAAGATTTGTCAGTTTTGTTGATCTTTTGAAATAATTACTTTTGGTTTTATTGATTTTTCTTTTTTGTTGCTCTATTCTCCATTTCATTTATCTCTGCTCTAATCTTTATTATTCCCTTCTTTCTGCTAGCTATGAGTTTAGTTTGCCTTTCTTTTTCTAGATCCTTAAGGTATAAAGTTGAGTTATTGATTTGAGATCTTTTTAAAAAATGTTTATGTTTAGAGCTATAACTCTTACTGTTAGCACTGCTTTCACTGAATCTCATTAGTTTTGATGTGCTGTTTTTTTGTTGGTTTTCATTTGTCTCAAGATTTTATAATTTCCTTTGTGATTTATTCTTTGATTTATTAGTTGTTTAAGGGCGTTTTATTTAATTTCCACATATTTGTGAATTTCCCAGTTTTTGTTCTGTTACTGATTTTTTGCTCATTCCATTATGATCAGAAATGATATTTTGTATGATTTCAACTTCTTAAATTTATTAAGACTTGTTTGTGGCCTAACATATGATCTATCCTGGAGAATGTTCCATATGCACTTGAGAAAAATGTGTATTCAGCTGTAGTTGGGTGCAGTGTTCTGGACATACCTGTTAGGTGTAATTTGTTTATGGCATTGTTCAAGTTCTCTATTTCTTTATTTCTCTTCTGTCTTGTGTTCTATCTATTATTGAAAGTGGCATATTGAAGTTTATTTCAACTATTATTGGAGAACTATTTATTTGATTCTGTCAATGTTTGCTTCATATATTTTGGGGCTCTGATTTCGGTGCATATAGGTTTATAATTGTTATATTTTCTTGGTGAGTTTACCCCTTTATCAATAAACAATGTTTGTCTTTGTTTCTTGTAACAGTTTCCGACTAAAGATTTCTTTTTTCTAATGTTAGTATAACTACCCCAGCTCTCTTTTGGTTACTATTTGCATGAAACATCTTTTCCCATCTTTTCACTTTCAACCTACTTGTGTCTTTAGATTTAAAGTGAATTTCTATATTTTCTATTTGTTGTGACAACATCTTCATACTTTCCTTTAGCTTTTAAGATATGGCTTCCTTTGTTCTTTGGACAGCCCTAAAATAGCTGACTTAGTCTTGTTTAGTAAGTTCTGCTTTTGAGCTTCTTCATTGATAGTTTCTATTGGCTGCTTTTTTCCCCTGTGAACAGGCCATACTTTATTTCTTTGCATGTCTCATAATTTTTTGTTGAAAACAAGACTTTTAAAATAACATAACATTGCAACTCTGGAAATCAGATCCTTCTCTTGCTAGGGTTTGTTGTTGGTGCCATTTGTCTTTGTTGTTTTTTCTTTTTGTTATTTCTGTTTGTTTATTTAGTAACTTTCTTGAACTAATTTTCTAAAGTCTGTATCCTTGTCTTATGACCACTGAAATCTCGCCTCAGATAGCCTAGTGGTCATTAATGATTGGACAGATTTTCTGAAATGCCTGGAACCAATAAGCCTCTCAGCCTTTACTGAGGGGCTATGTGTGTGTATGTGTATGAGTTGGGATATGTCTTCACCATTGAGGGGCTCAGTTTACAACTCTGCTTTAGCTCTCACTTTCTACTTGCTTAGAGCCTAAAGGTCAGTCAGAGCGGGGAGCTTAGGACTTTCTCAGGTCTGTCCTGAGCATGTGCACATTCCTATGCGGGTGAAACCTTCTAGATTTCTAGAAATATTTTAGAGCTTTTCAAAGCCCCCATGGACTATCTCATTCACCAGCTTTTCCTTTTAACTAATTTGATCAGCTTCTTAGTTTTCCCAACTGCAATCACTGCTTCAAGCAGTTGTGATGTTAGATAATTGTCTGTAGTTGTTTTTGACAAATGTCCTCAGGGAAAAAGCTGTTTGCATTGTGTGAGATCTGTGTCAGGTCAAATAAATACCAGCCGGGGAACTGCCAGACAGGTCAAATATTGGCAAATCTCAGAATGGTACTTTAGCCAGCTCCTAACACATTTGCTCCCTTCCAGTGGTTCCTGAGCTGCTGGTTTTCACTGTGATTACGGGACTGCTAATTTTCACTATGATTGTGGGGTTGCTGATTTTCACTGTGATTGTGGGGCTGTTGGTTTTCAAGGCTATGGTGGAGCTGGGGGCAGGGATGGGACGAGGGCAAGTTAAAACACTAGAAAGCATGATGTTCTTACTAAGATTCTGTCATTTTTCTTTATTAAATGCTCTTTGGAGCCTTGCAAGCTTTTGGTTAATTTGAAAAAACTGGGAAAAGTTGATTTTGACAATTTTTTGCCTGTATTCTTGTTGCTTTTATTGCCAAGTGGCTTTTTGGAGGTCGTCACTCTGCCACACTGACATCACTTGTCAAGATTGTTTTCTTCTTTGTTCCCTCTTTTATAGGATGCACAGAATTTTCTTTGGCTGACTTGAAAGTTGTACATTTAATTTTACTCTTCTGTTTCTCCAGACTTACTAAGAGCCATACTTATGCTTATTTTTCCTGACCAATCTGTAATCTTATCGAATCTGTGTTTGCCTCCAGGCAAGACAAGACCCTTAACACACTACTCTCACTTCTCTGGTCTCTCTCTCTTTTCATTTTGGCATCATCTACAATTTTAGTTCTAGAAAATCTTATTTAACTATAATAACCTTTCTCTGTCTATTTTACTGGGATTGAATTAAATATACACATTATCTTGAGCAGAATTGGTATCTTTAGGATGTCGTATCATTCTGTTCAAGAATAAGATAATACTGCAGTGTAACAAATCACCCCCAAATTCAGTGTGACATAAAATAACAATAATTTATTCTCATGCATGCATCTGTGTGAGGCAGCTGGGGCTTAGTTAATCTAGGTTAATTTCAGCTGAACTTGGCTACAGTCTGTGAGTTGGCTTTAGACCTGCTTCATGTATTTCTCATCCTCCTTGAACCAGAGGCATAGAACTTTCCTAAAGCTCCCTTGGAGTTGTTACAGAGGGGTCAGGCTAAACTATTCTTTTTTCATCTGCTTCTGTGGGTCTTGGCTTTTTTAATCCAAGTCAATACACAAATATCACATGATGGCTATGCACCAGGCTTAAGGTTTGGGCCTGCAAAAGCAGAGATAAGTAAGACAGATAGCATTCCATCAGTAAAAATACTCTCTAAGACACTGATAGTAGGATTTTAAATGGATTCAGTATACTAGATTTATGCTTTGTAGGTAACAGTTCTACATTTAGGAATCTACAGAATATTTGCACAAGAAGTTAAGGATGTAAGTTAGTAATCTTCATTACAGCAATTTTTATAACAATTAAATATTAGAAATCGCCTCAATAGAAGACTAGTTATATAAGCTATAATAATCATATTATTTTATGTTACATAACTGTTAAATAATGTGGATCTGCATTTCTGATGTAGAAGAACACCTATGATATATTGTTAAATAAAAAAAAGCAAGTAAGTGGAAAGAGTATAAACTCATTACTTATTTTTATAGCTCTAAAAATCACTATTTCTTAGCTCTGACCACTGTTAAGTTCTGGAATCAATGACCACCAAGTAGTAATGAGCACCCTAGCACCTATGCTGTGGCATTTAAATATTATTTTTCATTAATAGGGTAAGTGCCCTTTAAAATAATGGCTGATTTCAAATACAGGGCAGGACATGAGTAAAATGGATTTACTACATCTTACATACTAAAAAGCAAGAAAATGGTTAAAAACTTTGTGGTTATGTCTAAAGAACTCAGGGCCAACCTACCAGGCTCCCAATGGCTAAAGATGGGAAAAATTTAAGTTTCAATGAGAATAAAACTGCAATGGACTCGTCAAAACTATAAAAATCCTGAGATTCACAATGATACCACAAAAAAGAAATTAACTCATTAACCAACTTTAGAGATTGCTAGAACACCAACTTGTTTTTCTAGAAATCAGTAATAAAGAGAACATTTATTCTGTCTTTTCTGTATACACTGTGTTTCTAAGTCATCAAACAGTTGACAAAGGAAAGTTCTTTACAAAAGAGTTTTAGCTAACAAATACAGAAGGGATAATTGAATTAGAAAAGTGCCCTTATGCAACTCCTAAAAAGTTGATCACTGATGGATACTAAAGTGAGTAGATGTCAAGAAAAATTTATAGTGGATATATCAACTGACAAGATTGAAATCCAGTGATCATCCAGTCATGCTTGCCTCTTGGTATGATAAAATAGGAAGTACTCAGCCCTGCCTATCAAATATTGTACCCAAAATAATGGAATCTGAATCTAATCAAGAATCTAGTTCTATTGAGGAGATTACAGGAAATTGGCCGACTAGAGAACATGTGGAATGATATTCTGAGTATGTAATCAGCCAAATCTATATTGTGGGAAATTCTACAGAATTAAAACCTCATTTTTTAGTAAATCAATTTTCTAAAAGAAGGAAGGGAAAGGTAACTATTGTAACCATTATAGATGAAAAGAGACTTAAGAGACATGTCAATCATATGGACTTTGGATATTAATTCAAACAAACCTAAGGTAAGAGAAAAAACCCCACACATTTTAAGAACAAAAGAAAGAACAGAATATTATGAAAGATTATTATTTTTAAATATGATAATGGTAAAATCTTCGTATTTTTAAAATATTTTACCTGTTAGAAATACATAGTAAAGTACTATGGTGAAATAATATGATGGCTGAGATTTACCTGAGATGTTTCAGGAAAAAATTGGAGGTAGTGGAGAAAGGATAAATATTAATAAAACAAAATTGGAAAACTGTTGCTATTTGTTGAAGCTTGGTGATGGGTACATGGGATTCATTATGCTCTTCTCTGCATTTGTTTATTTGTTTGACTATTTCTATAATAAAAAGTGAAAAAAGTAAAAGAGAAAAAGAAAATGAAAGTCAAGTTGTGGAGCAATGTGTATAGTATGCTTTAATTCTTTTCTTTTTAAAAAACAGAATAGAGCAAAGCACTGTTACACTATTATCTGTGGTTATCTTTGGGAAATGGGACTGGGGAACAATGTAGGAAGCTTCTATTTTTTATTTTATAAACTTTGATTTCATTTGAATTTTTAAATAAGTACATATAACTTAAGTAACTTAAAAAAGAGAAAGAATAAATGAGATGTCATAAGTAAGGTATGAACAAAGTACTATGGAAGCTCGTTTCCTGTGTCCTGGCTGAACATAGCTGCTGAAAGGAGGACCTGAGGTTGTGAGGGTGCAGGGCACACTTGAATTCAGTGGAGCAGCCTTCCACGGACCCCACACCAACTCACCTGCCGTGCTGTGAGGAGGCCTCAGCAACGTGGCCCATGCTGTCTGGGAAAGGCAGTGATCGCAGTTCATCGTGTGACAGCTAAGCAGGCTTTACAGTAGAGTGAGTCCACGATTAGCTGCCTAAGGGAATGTATTAGATCTGCTCACTGTGTGTTAAAATACAAATTTGTATCATTCTGAACAAATCTCTTAATGCCTGAGTAGACTATTTTGTTATAAAGACATTACCAGTTATTCGTTTTTTAACGATATCTTCCACGTCAGTGAGTTTTCTGTGTTGGTCCAGATCTGGGAGGAGAGAGCACCTGAAGGGCATAGAAGGCCTGGATGACTTTGGCATCAGTTGATTTAAACTGCTGGCTCCTGCAGGGGCTGTGGAGATTTCCCAGGGGCCCCACAAATCCATAGCCATGCCAGGCATAATCTAAGCATCACAAACCATCCTTCACTTTCATGTACTGCTAGTTTGTGAATTTTCTGTAGACGGCATTGCAATGAGTTGAAATCCTTACTGAAATTGGAAGATTTTAGGATCTTCTGCATCAACGACCATGACATGGGGTGGGGGTGTCTAGGTTCTAAACTATTTGATATTTGAAGGGGTCTTCATATGGTAAGAAAATAGGGACCACTAGTGTAGAGTTATGAATTATTCTTAAACTGCTCTTCAGGGTTGGAAGTTTGGGTGCCCTTTCTGTTTGTTTATAATAACATCCTTGGCATATTTCTGCCATAATGTCCATTGAGACACCTGAAGCTTCTCCTTGCTCCCAGAGTAACTTACACAGAAATCCATTACAGTTTTCATAACAGTGATATATGATAGCTCAGTGTTATGTCTCCCCCACTAGTGGGGTGGGGCAGGAAATTTGGAGAGATGAGGACAGGGATTCATTTGTTCAACAAACTCATGAAGTCACTGGCTGAGGACCTAGAGGCAGAGAGATGAACAAGATCCCTCACAGAGCTCACTGAGTGACCATCACAGTACAGTATGGGTAAGTGCTGTGGCTTTCCTGGGAAAACCAATGAGTCCTCTCACCTAGATTGTGGAGGCCAGGGATGGTGGGAGCAGATAATGGCTAAATTGAGATTTGAATGACCAGCTGGAGTTTGCCAATGAAATGAGGGAGGGGGTGGCAATCTGTATAGGAAAACTAGAAAGTGAAAAAGTGCAGAAGAAGAGATGATACAAGCCAAGTTGAGAGGTGGACAGTGTGGGGAGGGGAGGCTGGAGAGCTTGGTTGGGGCCAGACCATGATGGGTCCCCACCAAGGTGAGATGATGAAGACTTGGGGCTTTAACTTGAGACAATTGAGAAGACACTGCAAACTTGAAGGCGGAAACCCTAAGATGAGCCAATTTGCCTGCTTGCATGACTTGGGCAACAGTGTGCGTGTTGGCTTGTTGTGTGCAAAATGGAAGTGAAGACAGGAGTCAGGCAGCTGATTCCTGATGCAGGTAAGATCCAGGTGGGGGTCTGAATGAAGACAAAAGTGTTTGGGATGGAGAGATGAGTACAGGCTCATGGGATGCTGCAGAGGAAGAATAGACTCAGCTTGGCACTGGTTTGGATGTGCAGAGGGAGGAGGAGGGAGGACTCAGATAATGACTGGGTTTCTGGCTTCAGAAACAGGTGGCCATTCACTGAGATAAGGAATACAGGAGGAGGAGCAGGTTTGGGGGAAGACAGTGCAGGAACTCAAACTCTCTTTGGGTGATATTTTATCTATTTTAGTATTTCTAAGAGATAGCTAGCTACCAGAATCATCAAGAAGGTGGATATCTCAAGCCACAGAGGAACATATAAATCTTCCTGCCTTTGGTTGCCAGAAGCAGTTTTTGAAATGTACATACCAGGACAGATGCCTTAACCTAGGTAGCACAGGACCACACACTCTTTGGAAAAGCAACAATGAAGACAACCTTCATGTTTTGAGGAAATTAATGCAGTTTATTTCCTGAGAGGAAAAAGTGTCATTTAGAGACAATACTGCTCAGTAGAGTAGAAGATCAATGTGGCTAACATCAGCTTTTTAGTAAGACCTAAAAATAATGCAACTGCTGGAAAAAGCTCTATGATTTGGTGGAACGTTTAAGGTTTGACCCCAGTAGTTCAAATCCAGGCTTTTCCACTTACTAATTCTATGACCTTAGTCAAATTATTTAACCAAAGAGGTTAAGAATAATAAGTGCCTAAAACAGTTGCTGTGACAACAGAGATTAGTACATTTTAGTGTTGCAAACATATTATACTGAACTGGGCGATGCCAAGCACCTTGTCCCATTTGTCCATTCTTTCACTCATAGAGTCACAAATACCTACTGCAGGTATCTACTAGGTGCCGGACACTCTGGCAGGCCCAGAGGACATCAAGTTTACTAAGACATGGTCCTTCAGAGTCAAGCAAGGATGAGAACAGAAAAAAAGCAGGGAACCCAGGAATCAGGTGGTCCATTTTAGAAGAGAGTTGAAAAGGGCCTGAACTAGGGCATGGGTAAAACAGACGTATATGAGCTGTTTAGGAGCTAGCCTCATTCACATGTCATGATGAATCACTGGTACAGGGTGAGAGAGGAGTAGCCTAGAATGAATCTCAGTCTTCCAGCTTGGGCATAGGGAAAGATACGGGTGGGGGCTCCTTGGATGATGTGGAATAGGTCTTGGCCAGCAGTCGGGGTAAGAGGTGGTGAAGTTACTTTGGAAGATATTGAGTTGAGGTGTGTGTGTGTGGATATTATCTGAAGACAGGACGGGGCAGCCATGGACAGGGATTTAGCTGCTCAAAGAAATGTGTAGAGTGGGAAGAGAAGAAGACTGAAGATGGGGTTCTGGAGAAGACTGATATTTAAACAGTAGATAAAAGGAGAGGAATACACAAAGACTAAGAAAGAACAGAGAAGCAGGAAAAGAAGGAAAAGGTAACATTGTGAAAATGACGTTTGAGGGAGTGAGTTTCAAGACTAGGTGGCCACCTGACCTCATCAGGTTTGGCAATGTATAAATACAACCCTGAAGAGAGTAGTGCGAGTAGATTGGTGGAAACCAAAGCCACATTCAGTGGCTTGAGGAGCAAGTGGGAAGTGGGAAGGTGGAGACAACAAGGAATAAGAACTCATTTGGGAGGTTTGGTATGATGGGGTAAAGATACGACTGTAGTTGTAAAAGGATGAAGGTCCAAGGAAGAATGGCAGGCAAGAGGGAGGGAGATCTGAGATGAGGCTGAAGAAGTAGGTGGGAGGCACAACATGCAGAGCCCAGGAGGCCACAGGAAGGAGTTTGGATTGTATTTGCAATATCCTGATTATCAGGGAACAGATTTAAGCAGGTGAATGATGTGACCGGACCCCTCTGGCTGCTCAGTCAATGACAGAGGAAGGGAACAACCAGGGTTTGAGTTTCTCAAGGTGGAGACGGTCCATGATGAGGCCCTGGCAGTGGGTGGCTGAAGAGGTCTGCTGAAGGTGAGGGTCACCGAAGCCGGAAGCCAAAGGTGTTGGGAGACCCAAAGGACCCACAGTGATGCCAGGAATTGGAATGGAGAGAGGAAAAGGTCTGGGGTGAGGGAACAGCGGGAGGTCAGTCAATGGAAGCAGGATCGTGACTTGGGAAGGTTTGCATTGGGGCAGTGGCTAAGGACAAGGGGGCAAATGACCCTGTAACTCTGAGCATGTTCCTCCCCTGTCCAGCATTCACCAAAACTCTCTGTTACCCACTGGGGAATGCCCAAACATCTCAGCCCTGTCCTGCACAATACATCTTAACAGCCTCATCTCCCATTCCACTCTCCCCCAGACCCGTTGAACCACTTGAGATTTCCTGGACATGCTATGCTGTCCATACCACTCTCCCTTTGCACACAGCACTCTTCACATCTGAAATATCTGTCTCTTCTTCCCTCCCTTGCAAGAACCCCTACTTATCCTTTATGATCTGTTCAAATATCACTCCTCTGTAAACCTTGTCTCAAGTGACCCAGCCATTCAGGGAGCCAATATTTACTGAACACCTATCACATGCCAGGCTCTGAGCAAGGCATGGATTCATCTACTCTCTCCCCTGTGCCGCCCCATGCAAACGTCCCAGGCCTGCCAGCAGAGTGGTGTCTGGCCCTGTGCCAGAGCTCCCGGACTTGGCTCAATAATCGCTAAATGTGAGAACCAGGCTCCATTGGAATCTCATCAACAGGAAGGGCTGGGCAGGTTTCTTCTCATTTCCTTGCCTTAGCTCCCACATCAGCAGCTTCTGCGGCTGTAAACAACAAAGGACACCTAGTGTGGGAGCTTCCCTGGTCTGTGAAACAATGTTCTTGATTCATGGGGACATTGTGATCAGCTTTTACTGAAGTACATTTTCCATATTTTGACTTGTGGATACCTCAGTGCATGGCCTATCTGTATCTGGGCACCAGATGATTTTTCCCCAAGAGTCATTTGCTTTGCTGTAAGCAGAATGGAAATAACTGAGAGAATCTCTTTGGGGGATATTCCTCTTAGAGTAGAGACATATGTAAGGTGGCAAAAGCACTCAGTCAGGGGCTGATATTTAGTAAACAAATATTTCATGAGATGAGTGCTGGGCCAGGTTATGAGCTAGGCACTGAAGGACAAAGATGAACTTGGTCCCAGCCCTCTGGAACGTCAGAGCTGCTGTTCAACCTGCAATGGAGCTGTTTCCCTTACCCTCCTCTTGGCTTTGACACTCTCACTCGTCTTTCAGCATCAGCCTAAGCCTCCCCTTCTCTGGAAAGTCTTCCATGGGGCCAGCAGCTATGACAAGTTGTCTATCCAATACCTTTTTCCCTTCTTCCTTATAAATAAACTCTGGTTATATGGCATATTTTGGGTAGTATTGTATACAGTTGATGAATTTCATTTCTCAATCTCCCCTGCCATTGAAATGCAAGAAGTTGGATGATGTTTCTGACAAAGTGCCTTAAAAGGAAATGATTCAGCTGAAAGGCGCCCCCTATTTGCCCTCACTCACTTTCTCCCTTTTCATTTCTGGACCTCAGATGTGATACCTGGAGCTTTTGCAGACACCTTGAACCATGAGGCAATCTTGCCAATGTAAGACACATTAACAATGGCCGAGAAGAAATATAGAGGGCGCTTGATGATCTTGAAACTACTCTAAAAGTCCTGGACTGTCTACCTCTGGATTTCTCCATGTCAGAGAAACAGACAAACCTTATATTATGACACCTTTATTTGTGTTGCCTGTCCTGTGCAATTAAACCTGATCCTAACCAATATAACCCCCAGGCTGCTTTACTCCTTTATCCTGATCTTTTTTTTGGTAGCCCGTACTACTATCTAACATTTTTATTGGTCTCTGTTGCCCATTAGAATGTAAGCTCCATGAGAATAGTGATTTCTCATGACCTAGAATGGTGCCTGGCATGCAATACAACCTCATTAAAAAGTTGCAGCACTTTTTATTGTTATACACGCCCAGCACATTTCTTCTGTACAGTCATCATACTAATCACACTTGCAACCACGCATCTAACATCTGCCTTCCCCACCAGGCTGTATACATTATATTGACAGGGAATATATATACCATATATATATACACACACATACATATATATACACACATATACACACTATATATATAGTGCGTATATATATATAGTGTATATATATATAGTGTGTGTATGTGTGTCTTGCTCTGTGTTGTATCATCAGCATCTAGCATAATGCCATTCAATCCATAGAAATGCAATAAGTGGAGAAAATATTAATTTGCTGAATTGTGGGCAGGAGGAGGTGGCTGAGGAGGTTAGAGTGGTCTGACAGGGGTCTCTGTGAGAGCAGCAGTCCAAGTGAGGGTGGGAGGTGAGAAATGGAATACGTCTTCCAGGGAGCTGGAGGAAAGAGTGTCTCTTGGGAGGATCCTGGGATGGAAACTGGCCAGGCTTCTGGAAAGAGGTGAAGTGAGAAAGATGGCAGCTACCTGAGGAGATTGTTCCCTGCAACCAGTTCTCCATCTTAAATTACTAAATGCATGAAATTCCTGATCTTATTAGGTGAGTTGTTGAAAATATTGAAGACATGGGGTAATGGGGGCTGTGTGTTGTAACTGGAGCAGCGCATTTGAACACGGGAGAGGAAATGCAGATAAACAGGATGGCGTAGGCCATGGCAATCACAGAAATTCTGTGGGAGACTCCTGACTGCCGGAGTGTCTGAAATGAATGGTTATGGACAAGTAGACATCATTTCCCATTGTTATGGCTTGAATTGTGTCCCCCGGCCCCTGCAAAAAAAAGTTGAAGTCCTAATCTTCAGTACCTCAGAATGTGACCTTATTTGGGAATAGGATCTTTACAGAGGTAGTTACCTTAAAATAAAGTCATTGAGATGGGCCCTAACCCAATGTGACCAATGTCCTTATAAAAGGGAAAATTTGTGGGAACAAATTGTGAGGACAGAAGAAAAAATTTTAAAAAAGGGAAAATTTGTGGGAACAAATTGTGAGGACAGAAGAAAAAATTTTAAAAAAGGGAAATTTGGAGACCAGGTGCGGTTGCTCATACCTGTAATCCCAGCACTTTGGGAGGCTAAGGCGGGTGGATCACTTGAGGTCAGGAGTTCAAGACCAGCCTGGCCAAATGGGGAAACCCTGTCTCTACAAAAATACAAAAATTAACCGGGAATGATGGTGGGTGCCTGTAATCCCAGCTACTCGGGAGGCTGAGGTGAGAGAATCGCTTGAACCTGGGAGGCGGAGGTTGCAGTTAGCCGAAATTGTGCCACTGCTACTCCAGCCTGGGCAACAGAGTGAGACTCCATCTAAAAAAAATGTGGGCAAAGAGATAGGCACAGAGGAGAGGTGATGTGAAGATGCACAGGGAGAGGACAGCTATGTGACAGGAGTGGCATCTGCACAGCCAAGGAACATCAGGAACTGCCAGCAGACAGCAAAGTCTGGGAGAGACAAGGCAGGATCCTCCCCTTGAGCTGTCAAAGCATGGCCAAGTGACACCTGGCCTCCAGAACTGTGAGACAATACATTTTCTGTTGTTGTAATCCACCCAATTTGTGGTGCTTTGTTACGGCAGCCCTAGGGAACTAATAGACCCATGAAGTATGTAGACCCATCTGACACCTGTTACAAAACTTAATTAAATTGAACTGAATTTAGTGATGCTTCCTTTTTAGTGAAACGATAGAAAGCTGTCCCAGGGCAATGGTAGCATAAAGTAAGCGGGCGTAACTCTGCCTAAGAATATCAGGTGGGTTTTACAGAGGGGGTGTCATGAAACAAAGTCTTAATGGCTAAGTAGATGGTCACTGAATAGGTAAAGAGAAAAGGAAGGCTGGGCTGAGGAAACAGACAGGAAAGGACATGAGAGGAAACAGGTCACAGGTGTGTTCAGAAAATGACTAGTGCTTTTTATGGTTGAGTGTAAGTTCCCTTCAGGGGAACAGCAGAGAAAACACTGCAGGGGACAGGTTGCCCAGGTTATGAAAAGCCCATATTTCTAGCTAAAGAGTTTGGATAGTGTCCTTCAGACAATACGGAGTCATTGAAAGATTTTAGGTATCAGAATTCTATTATTTCACCTGTGTTCTAGAATACCAACCAGTGGCAGAGTGGAGGATGGTCTGGAAGGATGGATTATAGTCAGGCGACTGGTTGGTGCAATAGTCCAGGGTGATAATAATAATAATAGCTAATATTCAATTAGCATTTTATTTTTATTTTTTTTATTAATTTTTTTTGCATACAAAAACAATAAACATTTTCTAAAAATACATACAAACAAAAAGATGCGTATCAAACATATTAGGAAGGTTGCACATGGGAAGTCGGGGAATAGAAATGGGGGTGGGAGTTAAAATAAATGAGAGAGGGACTTTATATGGATCAGTGATAATAACTCAATCCTCTATTTGACAAAGAAGAGGGAGAAGGAAGAGGAAGAAAAAGAAAGTGGGATAAAGGATCAGAAAGGGAGGAAAATAGAAAAAATTAGAGTATGACTCTAGGGTAGACCTGTTTTGTTGTCATTGAGTTGGTTGGTTGGTTTGTCTGTTGTATTCTTCATGTTTCGCCAAGTTGGCCAGACTGGTCTCGAACTCCTAGCCCGAAGTGATCAACCCGCCTCGCCCCCCAGAGTGCCGGGACCACAGGCGTGAGCCACCACGTCCAGCCCCCACATTGCTTCTGGCCTCCGTGGTAGACCTCCCAGACAGAGCGGCCAAGCAGAGGAGCTCCTTACTTCTACCCAGACACGGGGCGTCCGGGCAGAGGGGCTCCTCACTTCCCAGACGGGGCGGCCAGGCAGAGACGCTCCTCACTTCTTCCCAGACGATAGGTGGCCGGGCAGAGGCGCTCCTCACTTCCCAGACGATGGGTGGTCGGGCAGAGGCGCTCCCCACTTCCCAGACGATGGGTGGCTGGGCAGAGGCGCTCCTCACTTCCCAGACGATGGGCGGCCGGGCAGAGGCGCTCCTCACTTCCCAGACGATGGGTGGCCGGGCAGAGGCACTCCTCACTTCCCAGATGGGGCAGCCGGGCAGAGGCGCTCCTCACTATCCAGACGATGGGTGGCCGGGCAGAGGCGCTCCTCACCTCCCAGACGATGGGTGGCCGGGCAGAGGCGCTCCTCACCTCCCAGACGATGGGTGGCCGGGCAGAGGCGCTCCTCACTTCTTCCCGGACGGGGCGGCCGGGCAGAGGCGCTCCTCATTTCTTCCCGGACGGGGCGGCCGGGCAGAGGCGCTCCTCGCTTCTTCCCAGACGGGGCGGCCGGGCAGAGGCGCTCCTCACTTCCCAGACGGTGGGTGGCCGGGCAGAAGCGCTCCTCACTTCTTCCCGGACGGGGCGCCCGGGCAGAGGCGCTCCTCATTTCTTCCCGGACGGGGCGGCCGGGCAGAGGCGCTCCTCACTTCCCAGACGGGGCGGCCGGGCAGAGGCGCTCCTCACTTCTTCCTGGACGGGGCGGCCGGGCAGAGGCGCTCCTCACTTCCTCCCGGACGGGGCGGCCGGGCAGAGGCGCTCCTCACTTCTTCCCGGACGGGGCGGCCGGGCAGAGGCGCTCCTCACTTCCTCCCGGACGGGGCGGCCGGGCAGAGGCACTCCACACCTCCCAGACGATGGGAGGCCGGGCAGAGGCGCTCCTCACCTCCCAGACGATGGGAGGCCGGGCAGAGGCGCTCCTCACTTCCCAGACGGGGTGACCAGGCAGAGGCGCTCCTCACTTCCCAGACGATGGGTGGCCGGGCAGAGGCGCTCCTCACCTCCCAGACGGTGGGTGGCCGGGCAGAGGCGCTCCTCACCTCCCAGACGGTGGGTGGCCGGGCAGAGGCGCTCCTCACCTCCCAGACGGTGGGTGGCCGGGCAGAGGCGCTCCTCACCTCCCAGACGGTGGGTGGCCGGGCAGAGGCGCTCCTCACCTCCCAGACGGTGGGTGGCCGGGCAGAGGCGCTCCTCACCTCCCAGACGGTGGGTGGCCGGGCAGAGGCGCTCCTCACCTCCCAGACGGTGGGTGGCCGGGCAGAGGCGCTCCTCACCTCCCAGACGGGGCGGCCGGGCAGAGGCGCTCCTCACCTCCCAGACGGGGCGGCCGGGCAGAGGCGCTCCCCACCTTCCAGATGGGGCGGCGGCCGGGCAGGGGCTGCAATCCCAGCACCCTGGCAGGCCAAGGCAGGCGGCCGGGGGGTAGAGGTTGCCGCGAGGCCAGACCACGCCACTGCACTCCAGCCCGGGCAACACTGAGCACTGGGTGAGCGAGACTCTGTCTGTAGTCCCAGTACCTCGGGAGGCTGAGGCGGGCAGAGCACTCGGGTCAGGAGCTGGCGACCAGCGTGGCCAAGATGGCGAACGCGTGCCTGCATCCAAAGGAGAAAAGGCAGGCAGCGGTGGCACGCGCCGGCAGTCCCAGGCAGTCGGCGGCGCGGGCAGCAGCAAGGCGAGTAGATTGTAGCCTGCGCCAGAGAGGGAAAGAAAGAAAGAAAGGAAGGAAGGAAGGAAGGAAGTCAATTAGCATTTTATTATCGATGTCTACATCTACTTTCTGATAGCTTTGTCAATGCTCACCCAAAGCCTGAAAAATAACCATTAATGATAATTATCCAGACCTTAGAGTTAGGAAAAATGGACACTTACAGTCTAGATAGACACATACATTTCACAGTGAGGACAAAAGGGTAGCAGGCAAGTGCATGGATTCTGGTGCAGACTGTCTCAGTCTAAATGGGGCAATTCCACTTCCTAGCTGGGTGACCTTGGACAAGTGATTTAACTCTGGTCTCAGCCTTTTGATTCATACATGAGGCTAAAGACAATAATTACTCCTTGGTTTGTTGCAAGGATAAGATGAGCGTGCAAAGTGATCAGAAAAATGCCTGTTCTATAACATGCTATATGACTGCTATTATTAAGAAGTGTTTTGAGAAGGCATTTACAGGGATATAGAACCATAGATGATAGTATTATTCATTCCCCCTGGAGGGATTTGGAAAAGGAGAGGGGATGGGACCTAAAAGATGTATGGGAGCCTGCTGGGCAGCAAAGAAGAGGGAAGCCATTCCTGACAAGGGGAACAGAGTGTGCAAAGGCATGGAGAAATAAAGAAATGAAGACAACTGCATTTTAAGGGAGGATGGAGAGTTTGAAGCATAGGGTTTGCCTGGAACGGGTCGTGATGTAAGTGTGATAGGCTGGGGCCAAAGTTGACGATCCTAGAGTTAAGATGTGTGTAACAGTATCAGATCTGTCCTGTGTTGGCCGTGTGTGGAGGGAAGAGACAATGGGCAGAAAGACCTAGAAGGAGGTAAACAATGAATTGGGGCCAGAACTAGAATTATAAACAGTGTCTGTAAATATGAAGAGTAAGAAACAGATGTGAGCAGCATTTCTGATTTGGAATGGGCCAAATTTGATGCCTGTATGTGGGAGGTGAGAAAATAAGAATTGAGAAGAAGTAAAAGATGACAGGTATTGTTCATTTAGACAAAGAATTCAGAGGGATGCTTAGACTTCAGTTGGGCTTTGCACATGCTGGATATAAGGTGCTTTTCAGACATCCACTTTGGTGGAGGAGTGCAGAAGACAGTTGCAAAAATAAGTTTGGAGTCTGGAAAGCCAAGTGGGAGCATGATGCTGACTGGGGACCCATCGGCATGTAAACACTGGCTGAAGCTGTGGAATTGGCAGAGCTTGTCTAGGAATGTGTACGATGAGAAGAGGAGATGGAGCAAACCTCCCGCAACAAGTCATGGTTTCTTAATTTGGCTCATTCACCAAAGTCCACATCCAGATTAACAATGTGGAACTCAGCAAATATTCTCTTTACTTTCAGCGCACTGAAGAATGAGCTGAAGATGAAATAAGTTTGAGTTTTGAATAGGAGTGGTTCAGGAACCAAGACCTGATATTAAAGGGAATAAATAGGAATGAATGATCATTGTAATACATTTAATAACTTAATATACTTAATAACACCTGGCATTTATAGACCACCTTTCTCCAAAAAAACTGGAATCTCTCCCCAGACACTATGAATCTTTAGAGAAAGTTTGGGAGGTCTGTAAGAGGCAAGGGAGATCATATTAACTTGTGGCACACAGAAAAAATGGGGCTCTCAGAAGACCAGGAAATTCTGTTTAAGCACAGAGCAAAGAGTGTTTTGTGACTGAACAACCATTGCTCTAAGCACCTTCCTTGTGGCCAACAGTCTGACCTACCTTCTTGTCTAGATCTGATAATACAATCTTGTGCACTTCTGGTGTTGCCAAATCCTCAATCTCAAATCCTGTCTCAAACCATCCCAAGTATATGGGCTGCATACATTCCAGAAGAGGACTCTATTGCAACAAGGTATGCCCTAGTGCAGAAAGTAGAGTATTTAGAATCACACCCACCTGGGACAAGGGCCACAGCTGCTACTTACTAGCTGTGTGATGCTAGGCTATTTATTTTATGTCTCTGGGTCTCAGTTTCCCCAACCTCAAAGTGAAGATAACACTTCCTACTTCAGGGTTGTATGAAGTGCAGTCAAAAAACATTTATTGAGCTATGTGCCTAGCATTGTTTAAATTTCTTGGAAATTTAAATTTAAATTGTTTAAATTTCTTGGAAAACAAAACAGAGATCCTTACCCTTGGGCTCTTACCTTTCAAGGAGGTAAGAGGTGGGAGGGAAGGAAAGATGGATGATAAACAATGAAATAATAGACCAAAGAATCTGCTGTGTTGGGAGACTATGTTAGAGTTCAGAGAAAAGGATAGATTGGGTATGTCTGTCACTGAGCACCCTGTCTAGCTAGCACACAGTAGGCATTCCCAGAATTGGTGCCACTATTATTGCAACTAAGGAAAGAGTGAACGAAGTGCCTGAGGCAGAATGATAGGCTGTAAACTTTTATGAAAATGTGTCTATCTCTTAAACTTCAATTAGGAGTAAGCAGAAAAGTTGCCAAGGAGGGATAATAGTAGAAGATTACAAAGTGAAAAAAAAAGACCTGAAATGCTTTTAAGTAATGTGTAATCAGTTGCATCTATTCTAATGACCACCAATTAAGCTGTCTCATGCAAGCTCACAGAGAAAATCACTTGCCCAAACAGGTAGACTATGAAATGCACATTATAAGACCTTCAGCATTAAACTCATGAGTTTCATTTTTTACCATAACTAAGGGAGCAGTTTAGAAAAGTTAGCCTATTTTATTCTAACAAGCATCCTCTATAAGCAACCACTTAAAACCCATATATATTTAGGTGTATTTTAATTAAAATCTCTACATTATATCAATGACATTTTCTTTTCTTTTTTTTTTTTTGAGATGGAGTCCAGCTCTGTCACCCAGGCTGGAGTGCAGTTGCGCGATCTCGGCTCACTGCAACTTCTGCCTCCTAGGCTCAGGCAATTCTCCTGCCTCAGCCTCTGGAGTGGCTGGGATTACAGGTGCATGCCACCACGCTGGGCTAATTTATGTATTTTAGTAGAGATGGGGGTTTCACCAGGTTCCCCAGGCTGGTCTTGAACTCCTGACCTCAGGTGGTCCACCTACCTCAGCCTCCCCAAATGCCGGGATTACAGGGGTGAGCCACCACGCCTGGCCAACATTTTCTACTACATTTCATTCATGATGCCATCTTCAGTTGGCATGAAGGGTCATCATCAAAGGTTTCGGTTGTTCATTTATTAGTTTGCCTAACAAACATTTATAAAGTTAATAATAAAAATGAAAGTTAAAAATTCTTCAACATAAACCCGTTACCATGCCAAATATTTATGTGCAGTGCCAAATTTAATGTTCTCAACAACCCTGAGAGGTGGATACCTTTTAGATAAGAAAAGTGAGGCTTAGAGAGATTAAGTAAGTTCATATGATCAAATAGGTTAAGAAAAAAAGGCAAAGTCAGGATTCAAACTCAAGTCTGACTGGCCACTGAGCACTCATAGTTGACTACTGTTATATATGACAGACCTCATGCTAAAGGGTAAGGTATGGTTATGGTCTTGGAGGACCTAGTTATTCAACAGGGAGACATACAAGTAAGAAAATAATTATGAGACAGTATGGCATCTGCTAACCTAAACATACTAGGCATACTCTGGGAACCAAGAAAAAAAATATTTGCCTACTCAGATTGATTGCATTGGAGAAATGTTTCCAGAAGTGATTCTTAAGGTGGGTGTTGATGGATAAGTAGGAGTTTGTCTGAAAGCAAAGGGTGGGTCATGAAGGAAAGAGCACATTGAGCAAGCTTTCTCTGGCTCTAAAGCCCATTCTTTTACACACGATGTTAAACTACCTCTATACATCCCATGATTAGTCAGATGGTCACTGAGTATTCTTTAGCATGCTCAGGTCTTTTAGGGAACTAAAAAGAAAAGAAAGAAATTACTCGAGTTAATATCTATAATCAACCCAGAGAATTCAGGTCTTACTCATGCATACTCTCCTTGTACATGTTTGCCCCAAGGATTTTGAAATGAGTCACTTGTCTGAACTCTGCCCAATGAGACAACCAGCTCTGACAGGCAGAGTTCACAGGGCACTGGGGACCTGGCTGTGTATCCCAGAAACTGATCACAGTGGGTTCTCACCCCGAAGCTCCTCAGTGAGTACCTGGTACACTCTAGACACAAAAAGTAAATGACAGGGAGAAGTTTAAAATAGGGTTGATGCAGCAATCTCAGAACAAGTGATCAATGGGAACATGGTGAAATTGGTTTGGTTTTTGGACTTGTAGTTGTGTATGATAAGAGAAAGAATGATTGCAATGGTGACTGTGTAGCATTGTCCCACTAAAAGGATAGCTTTGTAGGAAAGAGTTTTTCTGTTCTCTGAGAAATGAAAATGTGTTTGCATTTCTGTTGAATCATGGAAGAGATAGGCTCAGCTGTAGATATTCCTGACTAAAGGCTATAATTACAATGGGAGCCCATACATATTGCTTATTGCAATTGGGCTTGAGATTTGAAAGCTGAACAAGGGAAATATAACATCTCACACAGAAGTAGGAACATGGTTGGTAGACAACGGGTATTTGCCAAATTAAATAACTAAAATATTAAGTATTAGAAAAGTCAGATGAATAGATAAATTTATTTGATTTTCCCTTGGTGTGGACATTTTAATTAAAAGTGTGGGTTATTTATGATTCCAAAGAAAAAAAATCAAGCATTGAAGCAAGAGGAACAGCATGTACAGTGGCCCTGGGCAAGGGAACATGTGCGGTCCCTAGGGAAATGCAAATATTCCAGAGTGGAGTGCAGGAGTGTAGGGGGAGATGGATTCCACCACATTAGGCTGGGGAAGGTGAGAGGTCCAGACTCGTGATTAAGGAGTTGAGAACAATGGGAATATTAATGGGTTTTAGGTAGAAATGATTTATGTCTTCAGAGGACTCCTGGCTGCTGTGTGGAGAAAGGATTGCAGGGAGCAACGGTGAATGCCAGGACAGCTGGCCAGAGAACCCCTGCAGGTTTCTCAGTAAGAGGGGGATGAACAAGGGGGTGGCAGGGACATGGGCAGATGGGACGGATTAGAGACTGGGCAAGTAAAACTGACAAGGCTGGAGGGAAAGAGAGAAATCATCATCAACTCCTGGAATTTTCACTTGATCACCTGGGCAAGGGTGGTGGCACATCCGGAGATGGGAAAGAGCAGAAGCAGAAGGTGAGAACATCTGGAGGAGAGGATCAAGAGGTTGGTTTTGGGCCTAGTAGGTTTTGGATTGCTGGGGTGACATCCAAATGGAGATTTCAGGCATGAAATACGGAGTATGGAGCCCATTGGAATGGTTTAGGGATACAAATTCAAAAGAGATTGTGTGTGTGTGTGTGTGGGGGGGGGTGTAATACTAAACAGAAATAGATCATAGGCTCCTACTATACAGCAATCTGTTTTCTTGGTCTAAAATATTTCTTGTACACATTTCTTTGATAAACTATATAGAATTCCCTTATATTTTAAATGGCTGCATGGTATTCCATTGTGTAAATATGCCATGTTTTAATTAAAATGTTTACATTATGAAATATTAGAAAAATAGATAAGTACAGGATGTATAACAGATACCCTTACACTTAACAGCTAGATTTAATAGGTAACATTTTCACTTATCAATCTCGGTTCTCCTTATTTTGGATTTAGAAAACAAATAGTTCAGATACAGGTAAACTCCTGCTTCCATCCCTCTCACTCTTTTTCTTCACCCTCTGCCCCTTATCCTTTTTCAGAGCCAACTAATTATCCTAAAGGTGGTGTGCATGATTTCTGGGCATGGTTTCATACTTTCCAATATGTGTTTGCTTCTGTAAGTAATATATAGTATAGTTTTATTTTAAAATTCACATACATGGCTTCATGTAGTTACATATCCTCTTGTAATCCATTGTTTTCACTCAGTACTGTATTTGTGATGTTTATCCATCTTTAAAAACAAAACCTTCTAGGCCGGGCGCGGTGACTCACGCCTGTAATTCCAGCACTTTGGGAGGCAGAGGCGGGCAGATCACGAGGTCAGGAGATTGCGACCATCTTGGCTAACACTGTGAAACCTCGTCTCTACTAAAAATACAAAAAATTAGCCGGGCATGGTGGTGGGCGCATGTAGTCCCAACTACTCGGGTGGCTGAGGCAGGAGAATGGCGTGAACCCGGGAGGCGGAGCTTGCAGTGAGCAGAGATCGTGCCGCTGTACTCCAGCCTGCGCGACAGAGCAAGACACCGTCTCAAAAAAAAAAAAAAAAAATCCTCTATGGATGGACACTGTAATTCTGTTTTTAATCTGCATATTCCAAAATAAATACAAGGTGGTTTAACACGGGTACAACCTCGGGGACATAATCCTGAAACTGCTCTTTAACCATGTGCCATCCAGGAACACTGGCATGAAAATCACATGTTTATTTCCTGAGCCTAACGCTGGAGCTCCAGTCTTGGATATTAATCAGAGACACCCGCAGTAGCTGCTGCAGGCTGAGCAGGTGTTATGTAATGATATACTCTGGTAAGAGTGCCCTAGAAGGTGCTTTGTCATCACATCAGCTCAGGACAGGAACGAAGCTGTGGATTGAGAGGAAGAGAATAGGGCCTAGGCTATTTCTTCTGGGATGGGAGTCAATGGAGCTGTTCCCTAGCATTGCCCTACTCTTAATCTTGGCCCTTTCATATTTTCCTTAATTGCTCAACTCTGAAGCTGGCCAGCCAGCTCTTACACCAAACACTCACTCTATACCTGAGAGACTTTTCTTTTCTTCTCTTCCTTCTTATTTCTTTTTCTTTTTAATGTACACCCAGCACCTCCCAGCTATAAAGAAAAACTGAATGCTTTCAGTCTCAAACAAAGCTTTATAGATTTGTTGGCAGGAAATCTAGAGTGGAATTTGCTATTAAATCTTAGTAAAGCAATTCTTCAAACAACATGTACAGAACAATCAAACACTTTTAGATGTCAATCCCTAACAAAAGCATGCATTGTCCCTGAAGAACACCCAGTGGCCCTAACCTTCTTAGAGTGAGAAGAGTTTACAAAAATGTAACTTATTTCATATCCCAGGTTGTCTGCCGAATGGACTCTTCCACAATCCATCAAGAGTAAGGTTTCCTGATAGCACATTTCAGCTCAAGTAGCTCCATAATGGATGGGTTTTTCTCCTGTTAGGTAAAAACAGAAGCATTTTTACAAATTGAAAAGTAAGTTTGTAATGATGACAAAGTCAAGTAGCAGGTGTAGTATTGCTCGAATTCTCAAGCCTCTCAGCTTCTGGAATATAATATTTAATATTTGTTGAGTACTTATCATGTATCAAGCACTGCTATCTTATTTAAGCCTCACAACAGCCCTTTGAGATAGATATTGTCACCATCTCCACTTTCCCCATAAGGGAACTGGGACCTAACAGAGCTAATGAAATGTTAAGGTCACAGAGCTTATAAGAGAGGGCAGCAGGTTTTAAGTTCAAGGAGTAGGACTTCAAAGCCCATGTTCCAAATTACTGTACTGATTTGATGAATTCTGAAAAATCTTTCAACTTTTCAGCATGATAGGAAAAAGGAAAAATGAATACTGAGTACCTACTAGGAGCCAATATTGCACACATGCTCTCTTATTTAAATCTCTCAACATGTTTATGAGGATAATGTTCTCTTCTCTAATTTATGTATGAGGGGGTGGAGTCTACAAGAAAGGTAATAGGTGGTTGGCCGGCAAGCTGAACCCAGGTGCAGTAGAAAGAGCCAGACCATCCTGTCCCCTGGAAAGGGATTGAGCACAGAGAAGTTCCTTGATAATACTTTAGGTTTTACAGGTCTTCTCCCATTCTTGCTCCCTCTTTCTAGTGTAAAAAATGTGCATGTGATTCAGTGGGAGAATGTCTGGCTCTTAGAAATTATAAATTTGTTTAAATCAGAAAAGTATTAATTTAGGACCCAAATGTAAGAGCCTGCAAGTAAATCAAAATGTCTTATTATGAAAGGTAATAAAAGAAGAGACAAGCTGGTGGAAAAGACCTTCTGTGACTTGAGGTTTTCTCCACTGCAGCCATTCATAGCTTTTTCTGTCACCTCCATGCCATTGGAGGCACACATGATGTGTATGGGCGGATAGATGTTACACATATGATCCTATGCAAAATGACCCTGCTCTCACCTGAAACCCACCCTCCTAGCAATGAAAACTTTTATTTCCCTTACTTTGGATATTCTTTAGAATTTTCTCACATGTCCCCAAACATACACATAAGGAGGTCTCCCAATGGGTTATTTGATACACAAACCAAAGTTAACAGCAAAACAAGAGACTGGGTGAAACTATGTGATTGGGTATGACGAAAGGGTGTGGGGGCTGCTGGCCTTTGGTGTTGTGAGGTCGGGCTCCAAAATCGTCACCTTTGTTTTCTTCAGGCTCTAGGGCAGATGTCAGGGGAATTGTGTTCTGATGAACTCAACCTGACCCCTGCTGAGGATGGGGTGAACTCTCCTTTGGAGGAGGTCCCCAAGGTGGTGGGTGGGGCAGTCAAGGAGGCCATAGCCCTGCAGCATCCTCTGTCAGCAAGCAAGGGGAGCCGATGTGTTATTGTTCTTTCAGTCTCCATGGCTGGCATGCAATTCAGGAGGAGAAATGGGAGACGAGGGGTGGAGGAGAAAAGGATTTGTTCCAGCTCTAGAGCTGGCTAGGAAACATCGCTAGAAATGCAAACAGAGGGAGTTTTTGCAATGAAGAGTGCCTTCATTACTTTTAAAGGTATATACGGTATATCCACATACAAATATTCAGAGATAGAAGCAGACCCTAAATGTCTGTCCTGCTGTGGCCACAAAGCCCTTAGCTGCATCCAAGCCCCTTCAGCTCCAAGAGGGGTACTTGGTGTCAGGTGACTCAGGATAGCCTCTTTTAAAGAATACAGAGCCCAGGAATACACTTGACATATATTCTCTGAGGTTTTAACACTGGCAGCGAGTTACACCCCACATTTTCATCTATCCCTCACGCAATAGCTGAATACAAAATACTCTTGAATTCAAGCAGAGAAGTCTTGTTGAGGGCCTTGAGCAGACTGAAAGCAACAGAAAGGCAAGTCATTTGGACAGGACGTAAAAGCTGAGCTGACCCAATTCTAAAATTCTAATTTTGCCAAGTATAGATTTAAGCCTTCCCCATTCCCATGTAGCTGCATCGTTATTTAACACATAAAAATTTTAAAGTAACCACATTTAAGACCCTTTCATTCCTTGGGAGTTGAGAGTTTCTACTTTTTAAAATCTAACATACAGATTAAAAAATCCAATTCTATGGAATTAGGAAATCAAACTTTTCAGGATTCAAACAGGACTCCACCTGGATATTGTTTGAAAAAACTCCGAATTCCCACAGGGAGAACTTAAGTGCCTTACAGAAGTCCTGGGAGACTCCAGGCACCAAGCAAGACAATGTCTGGCCCCTGGGCTGTGTTTTATAAGTGTTTACAAAGCTGTGAACCTACAGAGAGGCAGATGCCATTCATGGGGTAAGGCCAGGGCAGTTCACACTTTATTTCCATTATCCCAGAGAGTTCTCTCAAGGGCAGGAGGAGCATTTCTTATTTATCTCTGTATCTTCTCCTCAAGAGTGTCAGGTGCACAGTCAGATGCATGTAATTGTTTTCAAATGAATTAAAGAGTATTCTTAATTTGATTTTTGTAGTTTCACAAACACAGTTGCTGTATCCTAGAAAAGGACAGGGCAACCATCTGAGCCCACTGATCAATCTCAGCATCACTTGCTAAGATACTATTCACCTTACAAAGGAGGAAATGGGCTCAGAGTGGGACACTCAGCACTGCTGCCTCTGCTGCGGTCCCTTGTGAAGCACACAGCACCTCCTTGAAGAATCAGTGCCAAAATAACTGAACCTGATTACATGTTTAAAGCCAACTTCTAGTTGACAGGAATTACAGGGAAGAGAGAACAAGTTCAATTTCACCATAAGGAACCAAATAAACTAACACAAAATGTGGGACTTTCTACAGGACAATGGACCTGGTTCTAACCTAAGCATTGGCTTTAAAAAATAAGGGAGGGGCTTGAGAAACTACATTACCTAAAATGATTTAAGAGACATAACAACCAAATGCAGTGTGTGGATCTGAAATTGTGATTCAAACATGCCAACTGTTGAAAGGAAGGAAGGAAGGAAGGAAGGAAGGAAGGAAGGGAGGGAGGGAGGGGAGAAAAAAAGTAAGACAACTAGAGAAATTTGAATATGAATTTGGTATTAGGTGATACCAAGAGATTGTTACGTTTGTCTGGTGTAAAAATAGTCCCATGGTTGTGTGAAAAAAAATGCCCATTTTAAAAAGATGCAAAGTAGAGAGTGAAATGATAGTAAATTAGGAAATTGCATTAAACATATATAGATGAAGACAAAATGGCAAAATCTTGCTAACTGTTGTATACATTGATTTAGTGTAAATTTCTCTATTGGGTCACTATACAATTATACTAGTATAATTGTATGTTTACAATTTTTCACTATTAAAATTTTGAAAAGATTTTAAAAACACAGAACATATATAGGCCAGGCGTGGTGGCTTACGCCTGTAATCTCAGCACTTTGGGAGTCTGAGGCAGGTGGATCACCTGAGGTCAGGAGTTTGAGACCAGCCTGACCAACATGGTGAAACCCCATCTCTACTAAAAATACAAATATTGGCCAGATGTGGTGGTGGGTGCCTATAATCCTGGCCACTCAGGAGGCTGAGGCAGGAGAATCACTTGAACCCAGTGGGCAGAGATTGCAGTGAGCCGAGATCGTGCCACTTCACTCCAGCCTGGGTGAAAATGCAAAACTCTGTCTCAAAACAAACAAACAAACAAAACAAACAAACAAACAAAAAACAGAACATATATAGCAAGATGTTCAGTTTCTTGATCTCGCTACTCTCCTTTCTAGCTGCAGTAAAATTTAGGCACCTCAGCTCTACCGTGCTTTTGCTATCATGCCAAAACTGGATGGTGAGTTCCACTTGCTCGGAGTGATAATTTGCTAGTCTTTAAGACTATCCTTTAATCTCTTGCCTTATATATTTTCAATCGGGTCTGAAAATAGTAAGAAGACTTTACATCTCCTAACCATGGTGCTAAGCATGGTCAGGTTTGGCCAGGGAGGAGTAGGAAGAAGAAGGAGGTAGACTTTGGGGGAGGGAGCAGGCAGAAGGGCGAGCAGAATGCCAGGTTCCCTCCCCTCTGAGGTTGACACAGGGTCCTCTAGGCAGTGTCCTGGAGGCTTGCTTAGAAACTAGCCTCGGAGGGAAGAAATAATGGCAACAAAACTAAACCAAAAGCAGAATGAGGTAGCTATAAGATAGTGAAAAGCCATTACTGTTGGAATGAGCTGTTGGGCCGGATGACTTAACCTCTCTCAGCTTCCATTCCTTTCCCTGCCAAGCTGCGAGGACACCACTCTCTTCCAGTGTAGCTGTGAGGAGTCGATGAGGTGACACTGGTGAAAATTCCCAGCACTGGGCTGGATATCCAACAGCTACTCAGTGAAGAGAAATTGGATCTGAATTGAGAAAACAAATATTTATTAAGCAGGTATTATGTGTCAAGCATTATTATAGGTAGTATAGAAGAAGAGCATGAAGATGAACAAAATAGGGTTATTGCCTTTAAGAAACTCTTATTTTTGTACATATTTGGGGGTGGTGGCAGAATGAGCAAGGATATGGAAATAAGCTAAAAAATAAACTAGCATTTGTTGAGACCCTGCTGCATGATAGTCATTCTGCTCTATGTTTTGCCTATGTTAGCTCATTTTATCCTCACAGGAACATGCCAAGGTATTCTTCACTTCATAGAGGAGGAAACAGGCTCAGAGAAGCTCACTAAATTTGCCAAGATCAGGATATAAAATCTCCTCAAACCCCCAAGCTACTCTCCCCCTCCCTACATTCTGGATCCTGTGGATCCAAAAATGTGGAATAAAAATAAAATCCTAAATTCCTTAACCTTGTAAGCAGACCCCCACTGGCCAAAGAGACCCCAGAAAAACTTTGAAAACTTCCTAACCATGACAAGAAGGGAGGCCCATTGTGTCTCAATGCCTCTTTCCTTGCTAACCATTACCAGAATTTTTTTCTTAAGAGTTAAACAGAAGCCAGCCCTGGAAAAGAAAGAAGGGAAGACTCATTCCTCCACTAACTTCAACCAACCGCCTGACATCATGGCTAGATTCCTCTCCCTTTTTGCAATTTTGACATGACAGCTAACCACCTTACAAAGTATTCCTTCCTGATCCGTGACCATCGAGTGGTTCTGGCCAGTTTACTGAGGGTGCCTACGAAGTGCATTTGTGTCCTGTGTTTCTCCTTTTGACATATAGAGCCTAGTTTTACTGCATCTTTTTTTTTTTTTTTTTTTTTTTTTTGAGACGGAGTCTTGCTCTATCACCCAGGCTGGAGTGCAGTGGCCCGATCTCGGCTCACTGCAAGCTCCGCCTCCCGGGTTCACGCCATTCTCCTGCCTCAGCCTCCCCGAGTAGCTGGGACTACAGGCGCCCGCCACCACGCCCCCAAAGTGCTGGGATTACAAGCGTGAGCCAAGTTTTACTGCATCTTAAGGTTGTCTCCACCCCTTAGCGAACATGGGACATATGTTACACGTGTGTTTGCTTATCGCACATGTGCCTACCCTCTTTCATGAATAGTCATAGCTCTTCCTATAACCTGTTAAATACATGTGTTATTTAATAACATACATATTAATGAAACTCCTGCCCTACCATTCCTTTCTAGAAGTATCTGCTTTTAGTCTCAGCCAGACCCTGCTTCCCAGCCTGCAAGTTGCAATCCTTCATAAGAAAGTTCTCCTTTCCAAATGTATTAATCTTATGATTTTAAGCAGACAGAAGCTAGCTGACTGGAACTTCCTCATTTTAGCACAGCCAAATAACAGATTCGTCTATACCAGCATCTATCCTGTTTCTTTCCTTCTGGCACTATAAAGGAAGTGTGCTTCTTGGTATCACTTGGATTCTGGATCCTGTAACTTTTCTTGGACCTTGCTGTGTGGATTATCTTCTCTCGACTCCTGCATGTCCAACCAAGACTTTTCCCTTTTCCACTGAATCCTTCCCATCAGCATTCGACTCTCTAGGTCTCCAATATTAGAAAAATCTCCAGCCCCACATGCCTCTCCAGCTGTCATTCCATCACTCTTCTTCCCTTCACATGGAAGCTCCTTGAAAGAGCTGTCTACACCACAAAGGTATCCATCTCCTTCCTCACTTCCCGTTCCTCTGACCCAGTCCAATTTACTTCCTGTCTATACTTCTCCAAAAAAATTGCTTTTGCCAAGGTCACAAATGGTCTTCATGCTTCCTGATCCATCATTTTCTATATGTGTGTGTTTTATTTCTTTATTTTTCTTTAAATTGCTCTTTATAAAGTTTTCCAGATAAATGTTGTTGTTACCCAGATATTTAAACAAAGAACAAACTTTTAAAACCATTTTGATTGAGATATGTTACATATCATAAGATTCACCCATTTAATGTGTACAATTCAGTGGCTTTTACTCTATTGCAGAATTGTGTAGCCATCACCACAACCTAAGTTGAGAATATTTTTCTCACCTCCAATCTCAAACATTTACCCATTAAAAATCACTCCCCTTCTCCCCTAGTCCTATGCAAGCACTAATCTACTTCCTGTCCCTATATATTTGCCTGTTCCGGACATGTAATATAAATTGAGTCACATAGTGTGTGACACTTTGTGGCTGGTTTCTTTCACTTAGAACATTAGGAAATCGTTTTCAAGGGTCATCCATGTTGTAGCGTGTGTCAGTACTTCATTCTTTTCTATGGCCAAATAATTCACACCCGTCAAATGGATATAGCATGTTTTGTTTATCTAGTCATCATTTGATGGGCATCTGCCTATTATCCACCTCCAGCTTTTATGAGTAATGCTGCTATTAATATTCAAGTACAAGTTTTTGTGTGGATTTACATTTTCACTTCTCTTGAGTATAGGTGTAGGAACAGAATTTCTGAGTCACATGGTAACTCTATGTTTACAATTTGAGGAACTGCAAGACTGTTTGGCAAAATGGTACGGCTGTATCATTTAATTTTAATTTTTTTTTTTTTTTTTGAGACAGAGTCTCACTCTGTCACCCAGGCTGGAGTGCAGTGGCATGATCTTGGCTCACTGCAACCTCCGCCTCCCAGATTCAAGCGATTCTCCTGCCTCAGCCTTCTGAGTAGCTAGGATTACAGGCGCCCGCCACCACGCTAGGCTAATTTTTGTATTTGTAGTACAGACAGTGTTTCACCATGTTGGTGAGGCTTGTCTCAATCTCCTGACCTCGTGATCCACCCGCCTCGGCCTCCCAAAGTGCTGGGATTATAGGTGTGAGCCACTACGCCAGGCTGGCTGCACCATTTTAAATTATACCAGCAGTGTATGAGAGTTTCCGTTAATAGAATGGTCTTCATTTCAGATTTCTGATGTTTCTTTGTGATTATATTCAGGTTGTACATTTCTGGCAAGAACGCTGCCTAGATGTGTCCTTCTCAGGGTATCACATCTGGTTGCTTGTGACATCCATCTGTCCCTCTTGATGATATTGATTTCGATCACTCAGTTGAGGTGTTGTTCAATGTCTCCACTTTATAATGGCTATTTTTTTCCTTCCTTGCAACTAATTATTAGGCTGGTGCAAAAGTAATTGCGTTTTTTGCTGTTATATCCTTTCAATGGCAAAAACCACAATTACTTTTTAAAATTATTTATTTTTTTATTTTTTATTTTACTTTAAGTTCCAGGATACATGTGCAGAACGTGCAGGTTTGTTACATAGATATACATGTGTCATGGTGGTTTGCAGCACCTTCAACTTGTCATCTAGGTTTTAAGCCCCACATGCGTTAGGTATTTGTCCTAATGCTCTCCCTCCCCTCCTCCCACCCTCTGACAAGCTCCGGTGTGTGATGTTCCCTTCCCTGTGTCCATGTGTTCTCCTTGTCCAATTCCCACTTATGAGTGAGAACACGAAAACCTCAATTACTTGTGCACCAACCTAATAATAGTCTGTAGGGAAACAAAGATAGTTCAAAATATTCTGCTCCTAGTCAAAATTTCCCCCTGGATTTAGCTTTCATTTGATGGCCCTTGCCTAATTCTATCTTTACTATGATGTTTGTAAAATGATCATTTTCCAGCTATAGCCCTTCCTGCACATTTATTAGCTGGTCCTTGGCAGTTTACTGTAAGCAAGAGCTCTCTCTTCTCCACTTATTTATTCATTATTGGTGAGGATTCATGAATTCCTGTTTTTTTTTTTTTTCCAAAGAGTTGTAATTCATTACTATACTTAATGGATTTGGTTGGTGGGAGTCACTCTGACTCCTGCATCCTTGTGATATGTTCCAATCTTTCCCTCTCTTTGTCTCTCTCTCTTGTCCTTACTTCCTGACATAATAAGGTGTTCTAGGTTCATCTTGCCCCTACCCCACCTCAACTCTGGAGCCAGCCATTTCTCTAAGGGTCTGGTTCCTTTTACTGGGGAATGGTATTAGATACCAAGATCTGGGCACTAGGTGTGTTCATTGCTACTGGTGTGTTTTTGCTTTTTGATGCTTTCAGTAGACAGAGCTAGGAAATATATGCACATAAAATATGCATATTCATACACATACACATGTTTTAGAAATCGTGAGTTTATCTCCATTTCCACCCCCATTGGATTCTTTCTTGCTTTCTTCCAATTCATATTTGCATGCCCCTTCTTCCACAGCGAAACTCTAAACCTTAAAAACATCAATATGTTGTTCACTCCTTTCTCAATCTTGTGATACATATACACTCATTTCAGAATTGTTTCACCTATTCCATTAAAATAAACAAACTTACTAAAATAAATTCTGAATTTGTTTGTAATTCTTAAAATTCATAAAAGTGTCGATGGTCAATAGTGAGAAATCTAAAAAATACCCTGGAGACTCAGAAACCCTGATTAAAATCTGTCCTAAGCCTGAAATCCAAGTTCAATTCTCAGTTCAGGGTTGACCTTTGGATATTTTCTTCCTAGGGTGGAAGGCAGTGGTAGTTTCTGAGAGCAGCTTTAATTGAAGACACGTCTGCAATCCACTGTGTGATCCTAGAACTCGTTCAAATAGGCATTTACACTCAATATGTCTTGAGTTTGGTCTTGTTGGAGCATGCCACAGACAGCACAACCACCAGCCACATTTTATTAAGCTAGACTGCGCCAGACTGATCACACAGTGGTGGATCTACCTGGCAACCCAAGGAACCATCTCCTCTTTCTCTCAGGCATGACTGAACTCTGCTTACCTTCCTCTCTCTTCAAAAAATGCAACAGAAGTATCAAAAACTGTCTTAAACTAGGCCCAGACCAATCTGGTTATAAGCTTAATACTCCCTCACCCAAATTATTTCATGATTCCTAGTTTACATTTTTTGATTCACCTTGTGTACTGCAAATCCCCCTATGTTTGTTGACTTCTAGTCTCAATGCCAGGAATGCTTAGCAATGAAGAAAGGACTTTGAGCTGTGAAATTGAAGAGGAGAATCTCCCAATCTGGATAAGAAATTGTTCATGAGATTGAATGTTCAGGAACATGATAAATTCCTTTCATGGGGCCTGATAAATTCCTCTCTTCTTTTCCCATTCATGTTAATGTATCAATTGAGTGCTAGGCACAGAAGTCAAGCAGATGGGGCTCAACATATCTTTAGAGGGAGTACAGGGTACATGTTACGTTGCACCACCCAAGTCCCCTTTAGGAAATGAGGGAATCATTCTCCCAGCCGCAGGGAGTACTCCCAGAGGATCACCCTCAGCTGACAGCCGTCTCTGGGCTGGGGATTGTTTTGGCTGAAGAAAACTGTCTCATCCAGGGTCACACCTTCCAGAGGCAGCCTACATGCAGTGAGTCATTCAACTTGGAGGTATAAAGGTCCGGCCCACTCTCTCCAATTTAGGACATGTCTGTGGAGTTTCTGAGGCCTTTGCTGGGACTGCATTGCTTTGTTGGACTCTCCCTCTGACCAATCTGCTTTCTTCTCCTCTCTTCCACAGGTATTAATCCCTAGAGAACTCTTACAAATTTCCTAAACGCTAATGTCAGAATTTGCCTTCCCAAGGATCCAGCCTAAGATGTGTCCAGTTCAGGAAAGTGTCCTGAAACAGATTACATTCAGCTGAGTTGTGGGCACTGAGAGAGAGAAACGCAAACAGAGAGTACTTATGACTCCAGGGATCAACTTAAGTGAAGACCCAGACGACTTAAAGACTCAACTCCGAAACTCTGCAAACCTTCCCTGTCTCATCTGGGGCCTGATACAATCTTTGTTGAATGAATTAATAATGGTAGGTGAGCTTTTTTCTATTTATTTCAGATTGCAGGTTGCATTTGTTTGTTTACAACAAAAGTGCATGAACAAATCATACCAAGCAGGAATAATAATAGCTGTCATTTATTGAGCTCTTACTTTGTGCCAAGCACTTTATGTATACTGTCTTATTTATTTCTCATAATGATCCTGTGAGGCAGATACTATTGTTATTCTAATTTTATAGATAAGAAAATGAGGTTTAACTAAGTTAAGATGCTTGTTATAGTCAAAGAGCCAGTGAAACTCTTGGCCACACACACCAGACTCCCTGGGGACAAAGAACCTCGAAGGAGCACCGCTGAGAGCTGCTGGAGCCCAGAGGGGGTTGTGCCCTCTCTGCCAGGTGTCCATGGATGCCTGGCCCTTTGGATGGTTCTGCCTCATGCAGCTTGAGGCTAGGAGAGCTGAGACCAGGCTACGGTTTGGCTTCTGCCTCTTTATTTCAGGCAATGGCATGAAGATCAAAGTGCTCAGCTGCTGGTGAGACAGCCATAGTTCCAAAGCTGTAGATAGTTGCCTCTGCTCAAATGAAGGGAAACTTGATAGACGAGTTTTTCCTGCCTTTGGCAAAGAAGGTGCCAGCACAAGGGTAATGTTTAAAGATCACACAGAGATTTTTTTTTTCCAGGAAATTGTGTATTGAAAAAGGGTGTGGGGTTGGCGAGGTGTAAGGGGAGGCCTTTAACAAAAAAAAGAAGCTTGTACGTAGGTTCCTTTGCAGGTGGGATTTTGTGCACAGAAGATGCAACATGCCTCTTGTTTTTTTCTGCTCATCAACTCAATCATCTGTTCAACCCATGTCTATTGGGTGCCTGCTACATGTCAGGCACAGTTCAAGACACTGGGATGTAGCATTCTAGACTGTAGCTTTCATGGAGCACATATGCTACTGGGGGGAGGATAGGCCTGCCTGTCCAGAGAGCTGGGTTGCAATCTTGTAGTATTTTCTCATGACAATATCGAGTGCTCAGAATTGCTAGCACTAAGTACATAGGTAAGTGCACAAGTTTAAGAATGGGTTTCATCTACGTAAGCAGAGGGAATTACAGAACTAAGCAGGAAAGTGCAGGGAGTGCACAAATGGATGATTGTTAAATCCCCTTGCTGCATCTGGCAGGACACTTAACAGTGGGGTGCAGGAAGGATTTAGAGTAAAACCTTTTGAATAATGGGGATGGGGGAGCCGAGGCAGCCAGCCTAGAAGTTATCCTATTCCCACCAGCAGTCAAAGAGGGCTATAAAGGCCATCTCTTTCAGCGTGATGAAGAGCAGAGGTTTACTAACCTTACTAGCTAGGTTTACTAGCAGCAGGCACTTGACCAAGTGGATTTTCACTGGAGGAGAAATACAGCCTACACATCACATTTGTTGTGCAATTAGAAACAAGAACAGTAAACGTCAGAATTAGGAAGATGAAGACTTTGCAGGAGGAAGGACCGAGAGAGCTCACTGACTATTACTGCTTCAGACCTGATACAATGACAGGATGTGCCCTGTGAACAAGCTGGGATCGTAGTGGCACGTGACCCAGCACAGCATGCAGGAGATCCATGGAAGAATCACAAGGATAACTGAAGAAGAGATTGCAGAACAGATTCAGGGAAGAGAATGTCAAAGTCCTTTTGGCTTGTCCTAGTGGGAAGGGGCAGGTAGTGAACGCCAGACCCATGTGGTTGTTTTCATTGTGTACTATTTTTTCCCTCCAGTAAGTATATTTATGCTTCACAGTTTTGAAACATGTGTATGGGTCATCATATATTGTGGACTCTTTATTTTAAACAAGGCTTTCTGCTGACATGCCTGTAAGTATTGACCAGGAGGGGACATGAGTGGGCATATCCCCTCTCCATGGCAGCTGCCTAGTGCCCACCATGGGCAGACTAGCTGAGCTACCACTTAGAGGGCGGGTCTGACCGAGAGTTAGGAATCCACTATCCTGGTTCACTCTTTGAATTTCCTCCTCTGTTTTCTACAGTTGTGAAAGCTGCAGTCAGCCCTATCTGTGGGAACTTTAGGAATGTGACCCATCTGACCCTGCAGCAACTATCTGCCTGGTTTTTCTAAACTGCTAAGATTTTTGACAAGTGATTTCATGGTCCCTTTATTCCTGTGTGTCAGATGCGCAGTATTAACTTTGTACTATAATTTGGATATGCAGAGAAAACATAGTTTACTTTTTCTCCACCTAATATAACCTTCCTTTGAAGCCCACACCCAACTGGTTAGCAAAGAGAAATTTTGTGTTCAAATTAAGGCTTAAATCAATATTAAACCCAATATTAAAATATATTTAGATTAATCTCTTTTGGATAAATGCCTCAATCTTTCAGATAATATTCTTCCTCCTTCTGGTATATTCTCATCTGGTGTGTCCAGATATACGTGTGAGGGGAGATGGTGGTTTCTGCAACCTCACGAGGGCCATGGGGAAGATTTAGGGTCTTTGTGCCTGTGCCCTGTGCTTCCTCTGGCCTCTGAAGAAGTGTAACACATGATCTGGCCCCTCTCAGCTGGGTCAGAGCCTGGGAGCACCCTCTGGCTGACTCATCCTGACCTTGGCTCTCTCTGGCATCAGACAACTCTGATGAGATTCCCATTTGGCTTTGGCTTGGCTGCTTCATTCAGCGGCCCTGGGTGCTCAGATCCTCCACCCTTGCATGTCAAGAACTCCTTTGCTGGACTCTTGGGTTCTCCTTCACTGGAAGCAAAGGCAACTCAGCAAAGGGAGCCTTAGAGTCTGCCTCTGCTTAACTGTGCTGGAGCCACCAGGAAGAGGCATCTGTCTGTCAGCTCAGTGTAGGCACCTGGGAATTAGCTTCCTCCTCTTCATCTTTACTGGGTTGCAGAACAGAACCTCTGCGCTTCTTTGTGTTCTCAGATTTATCTAACACATCCATCCTCAGTCAGCCAGGAGGTAGCAGATAAGGCCAACAGCCTTGCTCTCCTGCCTCCCCTGTGTTCCTTCTATCTCCTGCTATTCCTGGATGGATTGAATGTGGTGGTAGGGAGATGCTGAAGGGAAAGGAGGTGTCAAGGGTGGCTCTCAAGTTTGTGCTTCGTCCAGTCGGATGGATGGTGGTGCCATTTGCCAAGTTAGAGAACTCTGGAAGAGAACAAATATGAGAAGGTAGATTATGAGTTTATTTTTTAACATGAAGTGTTGTTGAATAAATGGATACACTAGAAAATAAAAACCTTGAGAAAAACAAACATGTAGGCCTACACACACATACACGCACACACACGCACACACACACACACCACACACACACCCCTCATTTGCTTCCAAGAAGAGTGCTATGCGCTTACATCTCACTCTTAGAAACACCATCTACTGTTGTAGCATTATGGATTTAACCTTCTTCTGCTGTACTGGAATCAGCCTCCATGACCTACATGATAAACACAGTGAAAAGCTTTAGCACAGAAAGATGTGAAAAGAAACCCAGGGCATCTAGTGAGATCAGGCCCACACACTGTACAGGAAGTGATTAACCAACACCCAGCAGCCACACCAGCCTCAGATGGTATCATTCACTACACAGAGATTGTAGAAACCCCAGAGGTGATGATGGTAAGTTTGGGAGGTGAAGGTGGTGGGGGAGCTGCGAGATGGAAGGCAAAAGATTAATTTAAAACTGGGAAAAAGTTTTCACCAGAAAACAACTTTGCTAAAAAGAATCTGCTGACAAGCCTAAGCCAATCTTTTAATTCAGTCTAAATTCATCAGCTGAATGTGGGCTCTCATAATTATGTTCCACTCTGCCACTAGCTGGGACTACCTCCTGTAATGTCCCTTTGAAATGCTGATTTTCCCGTACATGTGTTCATTCCCCTTGACTCAATGAGTCTAAATTTTAGACTTGATTCTAAGGAATGTATCCAACAAAAGGAAGAAGCTGTCGGCATAATGTTCATTGGCACAGTCTCTATGATATGAGAATGTCCTTCGTGTTAGGAATGTGCATCCACTTCATGAAGAATATTAACTGTGATCATTAGGAAAGCTATCCTGCAGCATGGAAAAATGCTTGGATATTTCCTTTATTGAAATGCCACCATGTGGAAGCACTATGCCACATTTAGATGCAAAACTATAAATGGATACACTAGGGAATAACAACCCTAGTGCATCTATTTGTTAAGTGGTTGGATTCCCTAGTATATCAATTTATTAAGATGAAGATGAACCATAGAGATGATAAGTCCCTTGAAAAGGTTACACATTGTAAGAGAGCTGAGATTTGAATCCAAGTTTGTCTTTCTATAAAACCCATGTTGTATTCAGACATTCAGTCAACAAATATTTATTGAGTCTTTACTATGTGCCAAAAATTGTTCTAGGCCATGCACTTTGGATGATATTATATTCCCTGGAAAGAAAAGTAAAAATGCAGCTTTTCATATTCAAATGCAATTTTTTTTTAGACAGGGTCTCATTCTGTCTTCCAGGCTGCAGTACAAGAGTACAGTGGCATAGTCATGGATCGCTGCAGTCTTGACCTCCTGGGCTCAAGAAATTCTCCCACCTCGGCCTCCCAAGTTGCAAGGACTGCAGGAGCATACCACTATACCACTATCTTTGTAGATTACCCGAATCTACAAAGAACTCAAACAAATTTACAAGAAAAAAAACAACCCCATAAAAAAGCGGGCGAAGGATATGAACAGACACTTCTCAAAAGAAGACATTTATGCAGCCAACAGGCACATGAAAAAATGCTCATCATCACTGGTAGATGATGATGAGCATTTGATGATGAAATTTGTAGAGATGGTGTCTCAGTATGTTTCCCAGGCTGGTCTCAAACTCCTGGGATCAAGCCAGCCTCCTGCCTCAGCCTCCCAAAGGACTGAGATTATAGGCATGAGCCACTGCACCTGACCATCATACAACTTCTTATCAGAGGATGGCAACAAGAAGAGCAAGACTTAAATGTTTTAGATGTATTTTACAGTTTTTAGAAATTCAGTCTTGTCTACTCACCATCTGCTCATACCCTACTCATCTTCAAGATTTCTCGCAAACTCCCTTCCCCATCTCCTCTAGCTCCAACTGGCCTCTTTCTTTCCTAACTCCCTTTGCCACACAATGCACACCTTATTAGATCTTGCTGAGTACTGATTGCCAGCACTAGAGAGCTACTTTGAATTCTGATTGCCAGCGCTAGATATATACTCCTAGGTATACATTTTGGTATACACTGTCTTGCTCTTCATATATATATATTATATATATATTTAATATATATATTATATATATGATATATATATATAATATATATATCATATATATATTATATATATGATATATATAATATATATATAATATATATATTATATATATAATATATATATAAAATATATATATAATATATAAAAAATATATATATAATATATATATATAATATATATATAAAATATATATATTATATATATAATATATATATAAAATATATATATTATATATATAAAATATATATATAATATATATAAAATATATATATAAAATATATATGATATATATAAAATATATATAAAATATATATAAAAATATATATAAAATATATATAAAATATATATATAAAATATATATAAAATATATATATATAAAATATATAAAAAATATATATAAAATATATATATATAAAATATATATATAAAATATATATATATATTTTTTTTTCTTTCTTTCTTTTCTTTCCAACAAGGCTATAAGCACTGCCTCAATCAACTGAGAGTTGTTAAGGCTGGAACTTCTCTTAGTAATAAACTTCACAGTGGTATTGCCTTACCAAAAGATCTCTATATTCAAACTAGAAAATATGTAACTTTTTAACATTCTTCAACCCAGAAGCTTCAAGCCCACAAAGACTTGAAAATCAACAAAGACAGTTTAAAACATCTCATTTAATTATTTCAAAAACCTACGTATACCTATGTAATGAGCTATAATAACAACCCCCGACTCTCAGTGACTTATTTCTTGCCAATGCTGCATGTAATATTTAGGTCAATGGGGGCTTTGTTCCATATAATGCCCACTCAGAGACCCAGGTGATAGAGACTTTACTATCTGAAACATTCCTAGTCTCTAGGGTAAGAGGAAGAAGTGGTGATAAAATTAAAGACTTCCATAGTTCATTGGTGAAAGCAAATTTTATGGCCATACCTGAAATCAAGGAAGAATGGATGTGTAATTCTACGAATTACTCAAAGAAGAAGAACCAGAAATATTCAGTGAAGAGCATTAATGATTACCACAATATTATTGTTATTATTGTTCTTTCTCTCTTTTTACTTTGTAAACACAATTAAACCTCACATAGGTTAAATAACTTGTCCAAGGTCAAATATTTAACTACATGTATTAGTCAACTTGGGTTGCCTAATACAAATAATATAATTATATAATAGTAACATGTAATATAATTATATAATAATTATATTATATATATAAATAACAAAATACCACAGACTAGGTGGTTTAAAAAACAGGCATTTATTTTCTGGAAGACCAAGATCAAGGTATGAGAAAGGTTGGGTTCTGGTGAGGCCTCTCTTTTTTGCTTGCAGAAGGCTGGCTTCTTACTGGGTCTTCACATGGCTTTCCTTTGTATGTGTGCATGTCCAGGGAGGGGTGGGGAGAGAGGCTCTGTGTCTCTTCCTCTTCTTTATAAGGACATCAATTTTATTGGATTAGCACCCCATTCTTATGACCTCATTTAACCTTAATTATCTTCTTAAAGGCCTTATTTCCAAATACAGTCACATTGGAAGTTAGGGCTTCAATGCATGAATTTGGGGATGGACATAATTCAGTCCATAACACCACAGAAAAGCCAGGATTTGAACTGAGGTCTGTCTGATGGTGGAGTCTATGCTGCTTCTGCTCTACCACACTGTTTCTGCTTTCCAGGAAAGATGTACTGCATACTCCTCAGGTTCTGACCAACCTAAGTTATTATTCCCAATGGGGTGCTTTGTTCACTAATCTCAATCTCTGATTCAGTTCAGGTGTACCCTTTCCAGATATTATGCCCATTTGCCTTTCTATTAGTCTATTTATTGTTCATTTCTTATTTCTAAAAGACCGTACTATGTTTTCTTCAAAATAGTATGTATTGGTAATACCAAGATCAATAATTCATAATTATAGGCTTTAAGGGTCCCATCTTCTAGAGGAGCAGTCAGTAAAACTAGCAAATAATTCCAAAAGCAATGTAATAAGCACTATAATTATGTTCTGTCTAGTCAGTTTTTGAAAACAGGTATCTCCCAAATTTTTGCATTCTACTCATCTGACAAAGGGCTAATATCCAGAATCTACAAAGAACTCAAACAAATTTACAAGAAAAAAAAACAACCCCATCAAAAGGTGGGCGAAGGATATGAACAGACACTTCTCAAAAGAAGACATTTATGCAGCCAACAGGCACATGAAAAAATGCTCATCATCACTGGTTATCAGAGAAATGCAAATCAAAACCACAATAAGATACCATCTCACACCAGTTAGAATGACAATCATTGAAAAGTCAGGAAACAACAGGTGCTGGAGAGGATGTGGAGAAATAGGAACACTTTTACACTGTTGGTGGGACTGTTAACTAGTTCAACCATTGTGGAAGACAGTGTGGCAATTCCTCAGGGATCTAGAACTAGAAATACCATTTGACCCAGCCATCCCATTACTGGATATATACCCAAAGGATTATAAATCATGCTGCTATAAAGACACATGCACACATATGTTTATTGCAGCACTATTCACAATAGCAAAGACTTGGAACCAACCCAAATGTCCATCAATGATAGACTGGATTAAGAAAATGTGGCACATATACACCATGGAATTCTATGCAGCCATAAAAAAGGATGAGTTCATGTCCTTTGTAGGGACATGGATGAAGCTGGAAACCATCATTCTCAGCAAAGTATCACAAGGACAAAAAACCAAACACTGCATGTTCTCACTCATAGGTGGGAATTGAACAATGAGAACACTTAGACACAGGAAGGGGAACATCACACACTGGGGCCTGTTGTGGGGTGGAGGGAGTGGGGAGGGATAGCATTAGGAGATATACCTAATATAAATGATGAGTTAATGGGTGCAGCACACCAACATGGCTCATGTATACATATGTAACAAACCTGCACATTGTGCACATGTACCCCAGAACTTAAAGTATAATAAAAAAAAAAAGAAAAAAAAAGAATGAAAAGACAAGCCACAGACTGGAAGAAAATATTTACATACACATATATATACACATGCACATATACACATATATATGTGTGTATATATATTTATACACATTATATTTTAATATATTAAATATCACATGTGTGAATATATATTTTTAAAATATAAATATAATATATATTTTTATGTATTATATTTTATAGTATAATATATATTTTATATTATAATATATTATATTTTATATTATAATATATATTAATATTATATATTATATATTTATAATAGTATATTAATATTATGTATTAATAGTATATTAATATTATGTATTATATTATATATTAATATTATGTATTAATAGTATATTAATATTATGTATTAATAGTATACTAATATTATGTATTAATAGTATATTAATATTATGTATTATATATTAATATTATGCATTATATTATATATTAATATTATATTAATAGGATATTATTATATATTAATATCGTATTATATGATATTAATATTATATTAATAGGATATTAATATTATATTATCATACATTAATATGATATTAATATTATATTATCGTATATTAATATCTTATTATATATTAATATATTAATATGATATTATTATATATTATATCATATTAATATATTAATATGATATTATTATATATTATATCATATTAATATATTAATATGATATTATTATATATCATATCATATTAATATGGTATATTAATATTAATATATAATATATAAATATTAATATATTATATATTAATATTAATATATAATATATTTATATATAAATATTAATATATAATATATTAATATGATATTAATATTATATATAATATATTTATGTATTAATATTATATACTAATATATTGTTGATATTAATATATAAATATATTATTGATATTAATATATATTAATATATTAATATTATATATTATATGTTTATAATATAATATATAATATTAATATATTATATATATTATAAAAATATATACATATATACACATACATATATATGTTAATAGATTTGTATCTACAACTGTCAAAACTTAATAATAAAAAAACAGTTTTTTAAAAGGTAAGAAATTATAACAGACGCTTCACCAAAAAATACGTGTAGTGAGAAACAAGCACATGAAAAAATTCATTGAGCATCTTAGGAAAATGCAAATTAAAACCATAATGAGATAACACTACATACCTATTAAAATGGCTAAAACAAGCCAGGCATAGTGGTTCATGCCTGCAATCCCAGCGTTTTGGGAGGCCAAGGCAGGAGCATCACTTGAGGTCAGGAGCTCGAGACCAGCCTGACCAACATGGTGAAACCCTGTCTATACTAAAAATACAAAAATTATCTGGGCATGTTGGTGGGCGCTTGTAATCACAGCTACTCGGGAGGCGAATCGCTTGAACCCAGGAGCAAAGTTTGAAGTGAGCCAAGATCGTGCCACTGCTGCACTACAGCCTGGATGACAGAGACTCTGTCTCAAAAAAGAAAAAAAAGGCTAAAACATAAGCAAAAAAACAAAAAACCTGACCTTAATAAATGTTGGTTTAGTGGAAATATAAAATGGCAGGAACATCTCCTACACGATTCAGACATGCCACTACTAAGTCTTTACCCAGGAGAAATAAAAGCATGTGTTCCTATAAAGACTTATATGCACATGTTTGTAACAGCTTTATTTGCAACAGTCCTGAACAAGAAATAGCCCCAAAGCCCACCAACTGGTAAACAGATAAACAAACCATGTTCTATTCATACAATGGAATACTACTGCTCAAGACTAAAAAAAAAAAAATCCATCTACAACATGGAGAAAGCTCAAAATAGTTATGCTTAGTGAAAGGAGATAGACAAAAAAAGTGCATACCCTTTATTTCACTTACATTAAACTATAGGAGATACAAACTAATGTACAGTGATGGAAAACTTATCAGTAGTTGCTTGGGGATCTGGGAAAAGATGCATGGAGAAGGGCAGGAAGGAGGGATTAACAAAAGGTAACTGGAAACAAACCTTTGAGTAATGTTTATTTTTATTATCTTTATTTTGATGATGGTTTCCCAGGTGTATATTTATGTCAAAAAAGTCATACACTTTAAATATGTGCAGTTTAGAGTATGTCAGTTATACTTTATAAAGCTATTACGAAACAATGGAGAAAAATAAGTCCTATTAATTATCTTAATTGTTCTTCCCCAAAGCATTTGCAGCCTAATTATTTAGCCCACTACTAAGTGGTTGGTGGGTTAAAGAAAGAAGACATTTATTTCATTCAAATGCTTGCAATCCAGTTTTGGCCAGAGGTGCAATGGATAGATGAGGATGTATACACACAAAACAATGCATCATTATCTAAAGCACTGTACTGATCACTTGTGACATGCCGAGGTAACAATTTATTTTTACAATTGAAGTTAAGATTTATTCTCATATGGAATTATAAAATCGCTGCTATTTTCTGACAGCCAACAATTGTCTGATTGTTCTAGCGTGTCTTTGAAAGGAGGCATCATTCTTTAGCTAAGTAGCTGTGGAACCTGTGTGTAGCTTTCCTCCATCAGTTAACCAGTTTCTTTACCATCTACTGTGCTCCAGGCAGAGTGACGGGCATCAGAGTCATGGCGACGAGCAGAAAAAGCCAGAGCTCTTCCCTTCTTGGAGCTTGCAATGTCAGGACTCCAAGTTATTGAGAGGCTAGCAAGTCATAAGTCCCCTGGGACCCTGTGGAATGCCTAGGCTGAAGGTATGATGTAAGGAGAAGGTTAGATTAGATCAGATCAATGTTTTTCAAACTGTAGATTGCAACCCATTAGTGGGTTGTGAAGTCAGTATAGAGGGTTGTGAAGTCAGTGTAGTGGGTTGTGAGTGAAGACCAGCATTTAACAATAAATAAATGAAATATAATATATTAGAGTACATCACATACATTAAGAGCAAGTGAGATATTTCAATTGTGTGTGTACTAAATTGTGAAATAAAATAAATTTCTTACTATAGATTATGATAAAAAAAAGTTTGAGTAATACTGGCTAAATGAATCACTAGAGCCCTCAGCTCTACTGTTTTAAAGAATTCTCATAATGATTCACCCCTTTTAAGTAGCTGGGGAATATATTTGGAACCATTATTTCTTTCATTGATTTGGTCCCAAATTTTCCTAACTTGGATTCAGCATTGGTCTTTTAGTGTCTATTTCTACTTTAATCTAACAATGTGAACTTCTTAAGGTTAATTCTTGTGTTTTATTTGTCTTTTTTAAAAAAATCTTTTTTGCATGTAACCCAGAACTTTGCACACAGAAAGTTTTCAATAAATAATGGATTTTATTTTTAAGAAGTACTTTGGTTTGAGTCTTCAAGTTCATATCAAGTGCCTACTATGTGCAGGACAAATACCTTCTGCTGTGCTAGGCATGAGAAATACTATGAACATAAACAACTGAGCTAACCTTTATTTGTACCTCTTCAACTCTACTTTCCAAATATTCAGAGATTGTTCGGAATGAGAGTCCAGTCAGCCTCCTGGGCCACACAGCACAGCTGTTGTACCAATGCCACATATTCATGGTTAGATATACTATGGCCTATACTGAGCAACTGGGCAGTGTCTGTCGTTTTGGCAGAGAAACCCCTGCCCTCACCACCACCCATCCTCCTTGGCTTCCTGGAGAAATAACAGCTCCCGTTTCCCTTTGTGCCTTGTTCCCTGACTCACCTTAGAATCCTCACCTAGAGTCCCACCAGTTATCTCCATAGACCTCTGCAAACGAACAATGCCCTTCCTTAGCCTCTCTGGCTGCCACCAGTAGAAATCAAGAGAGTGTCCTACAGCATTCTCAGTGGGACGCCCTCCTCCCACGTCTACACCGCCATCAACAGGAGTCCAGAGCACAATCGTGAGCTCCACGTGCCCCTGACACCCCCTGCTCCCTACCCCGGTTTATTTCCAACACTCCTATTTTATCGCCATTGTCTGCCTTGAGACCATCTCAACAAATCTCATTCGTCCTTTTTATATCAGTCACCGCAAGAGAACCAATGCTCCAGTTGACTCTCATCTCCACGTGGCTCCAATGTTGTGTTACTGATGAGGCCTTCCTAACTTCACTAATTAAAAATACAACCCACCCCTCTACAACCCTCCACACCTCCTGGGCCTTCTCTCTTTTTAATTTTTCTCTGTAGCACTTACCATTATTGAGCATTCTATGTATTACTTGTTTTATTGTCTTTTCCACTAGACTAGAAGCTGCACGAGGGCAGGAAGTTTGGTCTGTTCATGGCTGTATTCCCAGTGAACAGTGCCAAGCACATAGCACTCTGCAATGATATGTGGAATGAGGAATGTATACTGTGTTAGCATTTAATTGTTGAGGGATGTGTCTATGATTTTCTTCTTCAGAAAAGGTGAAGACTCCAGTTTGGGAATGTAACCTGCCACTAGGTCAGCAGGGTGTCTTTGAATGGCTCAGGGGCTGCTACTGGGGGAAATATCTCACAGAATCTCAAGGACCATGTGTCAGCTGCCCCTGAGCACTAAGCCAGATCTGCCCCCTCGACCTCATTCTCCACACCACAGCGTGGAAGACCCAAGAGGCTGGAATGTCCCCTTGGCCAAGGATGTTCTCCCTCAGAGCTGCCCCTCCTTCCATTCCCCATCTCAGGAAATGCCCAGACATGCTCTGTCTGAACACTAGTACTGATCTGTGCAAGCTTTCTTTAATCTCTCCCATCTAATCCATCCCTAAGACCTGTCTCCTATTCCTTCCCAGTACGTTCTGAATCTGAATGGTTTTCATCACTTCCGCCATTTCCACTCAGTCCCAGCCAACACATCACCGTGCAGTAGCCATAGAATTACTCCCCTGCTGCTATTCTCAACTCCACAGTTTATTCCCCACGGAGCAGAGATCTATTCATTTGTTTACTTCTCATGTTATCAAAGAATATTTTAGTGACAGGAAATTGGTGGAATGAAATGCTAGATGAAAAGAGCCAGATACAAAATGGAATAAAAAGTACTATCCAAATATGAATATATGTATAGAAAAAAAGCCTAGAGGCAAACACATGGGTATTTTAAGAGCAATTATCTCTGAGTAGTAGAATTATGAATGCATTATATTTTCTTCCTTATACTGTTCAGTATTTTACAGAAACTCTACAGTGAACAAGGACAGTCATTAAAAAAAGTGAATAAGAAAAATGTTGAGAGACCAAGGAAGCAGTACTAATGATGAGCAAATTTATTTAGTTGAGCAGATTTAAGTTTTTTAACTTAAAAATGAAATTAAAATTGGATTCAACTCACTTTTACTGATCACCTCTTGCACCCCAGTCGCTGTGCTATGTGCTTTTCCCGTGCTTTATTTCTGCAAGGAAGGATTTTTGCTGGTTTTGTAGATAAGAAAACGAATTTGGAGAGATTAAATGGTTTGTCCCAGGTCTGCAGACAGTTCATCCCAGGCCCTTTCCACTCCCCTACCACTGTCTGGTCTTGCCCCAAGGGCTGGCATTCAAGCAGACCCCTGGAGAATTGCTGGGGACAGGGGCTGCTGAGCAAAGATGACGGGAGTGAAATTACTAGCTCAATAAGGAGAGAAAACAGACATTCAGTATAAATCAAGTGACTAGAGTACTGTTTTATTTATATTCAAGATATATTTAAACTTGAAACTTACTGGCAAAGTGGATTTTATAATCACGAGTAAAAGCAGCATAAAGTTAAACCTTGGCTTGTTCCGCTTTCTTGCCCTATAAAAACAAAGCCCCAAGCTCTGGGGTTGACAACGTCTGGCAAGAGCTGGGCTAAGTTCTGGCACATCTGCAGAAAGTCCCACCTACTGAGGGGAAGGAGAGGAGAGGAGGGAAAACGAGAGGGGCACTTGTAATTTCTTTTGGCGCTCCGGAGAGACTAATCTTTTAGAAACAAAACTCCTTCCCATTACACTTAGAATAACACCCACGTGTCAGGTCCCCAAGGTCTGGCCCTGCCTATTTCGCCAACCCCCTTTCTTCCCTTTCTCCACTTTGGCACTCAGCCCCGTCTCACCTGCCTCTCCCTGTCCCAGAGAACTTGCTTCTTCCTCAGATCTTTACCCTGCAAGCTCCCTCTTATTTATCTGATTTTAGCTGAAATACAGAAAGCCTTCTTTGATGACTTCATCTAAGATACCCCTCCCTCATCCCATCACAAAGTTTTATGAGCAGAACTTTTTATTATATAGTATTGTATTCAAAGAATATATTTAAAGAATAGGTATGTTATAACACATGATAATGCAATGAACACTTATGAACGTGTCAGCCAACTCCAGATCTAGAATATTAACAATACCTGATTTATTTTTTGCATAGTACTTACTACTATCTAAAATTATATTATGTATGCATTTATATGTATTTATTTTGTCATCCCTACTGAAATGTAAGCTCTGATGTCTGTCTTGTTTATTGCTATATCCCCCGGAGCTTAGAATAGTGCCTAGAAAACAAATATTCACAAATAGAAGATGAAGCAGAAAGGTCAGAGCAGTGCGGGGAGTGGTGGTGGTTGGCCTTTTGCTGTCTCCAAGCAGAGATCCATGAGCCCCTGGACATGGCTGCTCCTTATCCGTGTTTCTCCAAAGTCTAGTTGATGTGCTGTTGTGTAATGTGGAGTATAAGGTCCAGTTACACAGACAAAAGCACACAAGACTATTTTGCCGTTTGAGACTCAGTTTCTGTCTCAGGTAAAATAGAGACAATGTAAAGTCTATTTTTTAAATGGGCTCTGACTTTTTAAATGTGTCTATTATTTACACAAAATTAAATTCTTGGCTTAAATCCAAATCAGGAAAAACAATCAATGAATCATCACTATAACCTTACACAAGACCTACTTGCAGGATACCTGAGTTAGAGATACAAACATTCTCACCTCTCTTCACCCTCATATGATCTGAGAGGGGCAGGACCAATCAGGGAAGGGGCTGCTGCTGGCAGCTGACAGCTTCAGACCTGGAAAGAGAAAGAGACAGACAGGCTCTGGGTTGCAGGAGTGAGGTCGACAGAGACCCAGGCCACTCTGAAAACCGTGGGGGAATATCTGTCCCCACAGTAGCAGATATTTAAGCCTCCAGCTGGGTCCGTGAGGCTAGGAGCAGGCCCCCAGAGCAGTGAGATCTGCTGGCCTGGGCACTGCCTCCCTAAAAGAGGTGCGAAATTTCTCAGGGAACAAACACACGGTCTCGGTGCATGAGTGGAGAATGTTAAGTCCCTGATAAGAGAAATGAAATCTCTTTTCTCTTCAGTGAATCAGGGACAGACTTAAGTAGAATCTCGGTGTTTTTCTCCAGTAGAAGTGCCCTGATTGAGCCGGTCTGTCCCCAAATTATGTCCAAACATTCTTCAATGCCCCTCTTTGCCTGATAGGTTAATTAATTAATTAATTCAACCAACATTCGCAAAGCAACCAGTATGTGTCAGGAAGCCTAATGCAGACTTTGGGATTAGAAGATCCATGGATAGTTGAGAGGTTTCCAGGCCAAGAGGAAAATGAGCAGATGCACAGTAGTGACCTCTGCATTAGCCAGAGAATGGTAGAGCCCAGGGGAGGGAACTGCCAGGTTGGCTGAGGCTGAGGGCAGAGTGGGGGTGAGCAGGTGGGAAAAGGAGTTGCACTGCGCCTAAAAGAAGATGGAGGGACAGCACAACAGTACAGACTGAGCTGTGGATGGTGAAAAATAGGAACTGCGAGGACATGTGGCGGGACGGAAAGGGAGTCCTTTTGTGGATGTGGGCTGGAGCCATATCCTGAAGGTTTTGTTTCCTATGTCCTGAAGGCAGCAGAGCAACATAAACCGGGAGGTCAGGGAAGATGTTTCTGAGGAACTGACAAATGAGGCATGCACTGAAGGACCTGTGGGAGATGGCTGGGTAAAGGAGTGGGGGTGGGGATCTTGGCAGACAGTGGGGACAGCATGATCAAATGCCCTAGTGTCCCGTGGAACCTCTTGAAGAGCTTCATCCCTATAGGCCCTCCCAAGGGATAATAGGGGAGGGCAGGGTAAGAAAGGCAGCCTAGGAATTCAGTCCCAACCTCCCTTGGCCCTTGGAAGCAAGCGTAGGACAAGTAACAGACTTGCTTCTTTCCTTAGTATCTCAGTCCTATTACTCTTCCCCTTGCTCCCCCTTATGGCAAACCCCCTGCAAGTGTTTTCTGTTGGAGATGGCAAGAGGAGCAATGGTGTTACCTAGCCCACCTCAACTGCTACTCTACTCAGTTTGAAAGCTCTATCTGTTCCCCATTTCTTTCGCAGAAGGAAGGCTTCAATTAGGTTTATTCAATTACATCTAACTTGTGTAAGGTTATAGTGATGATTCATTGATTGTTTTTCCTGATTTGGATTTAAGCCAAGAATTTAATTTTGTGTAAATAATAGACACATTTAAAAAGTCAGAGCCCATTTAAGAAATAGACTTTACATATCTCACTGAAAGCATAAATGGCAAAAAAAAGAAAGATAAGATGACTTTATCAAAATTTAAAACTTCTGTGCTGTAAACATGTCATCAAGAAAGTAAAAAGACACCTTACAGAATGCAAGAAAATATTTGCAAATCATATCACTGATAACAGACTTATATCCAAAATATGTAAAGAACTTTTACAACTCATAATAAGGTAAAAGACTCAATAAGAAATGGCAAAAGACGTGAATAGGCATTTTGGCTAAGAAAATGTACAAATGGCCAATAAGCACATGCAAAGATGTTTAATATCATTAGTCATTAGAGAAATGCAAATCAAAACCATAATGAGATACCACTTCACACCCACTAGGATGACTCTCATAAAAAAGACATAATAAGAAGTGTTGGTGGGGGTGTGGAGAAATTGGAACCCTCATACCTTGCCAGTGGGGATGTAAAATGGTACAGCAGCTTTGATAAACAGTGTAACATTTCCTTAAAATGTTAAACACAGATCAACCATGCGACCTAGCCATTTCACTCCTAGGTATAAGGTATACCCAAGAGAAATAAAAACATACATTCACACAGAAACTTATACATGAACGTTCAAAGCAGCATCTTTCATACTAGCCAAAAAACGGGAATAGCCCAAAGTCTACCAACTGGTTTTGTTTGTATGAAATGTCCAGAAAAGGCAAATATCTAAAGGGAAAAAGATTCGTCATTTCCTTTAATGGGGAGAGGGGGCCAATGGGAGGAAATAAAGATTGACTATTAATGGGCATAGGGTTTCTTTTAAGAGAGATGAAAATGTTCTAAAATTAGATTGTGGTGATGGTTATATAACCCTGTGAATATTCAGAAAAACCCATTGAATTGTATACTTTAAGTTGGCGAATTGTATACTGTGTGAATTATACCTTAATATACGTGTTAGAAAACAAAAGAAGCAAGCTAATGACCTAGAGTAGATCAATCAATATCGTCAGAGTCTGCCATGTAAAGTAAATTTACCCAGATTCTTGGCATAGTAAGCAGGTCAGGCAGAGGAAACTTCCTGAATGGAAAAGTATAGCAATAATAATAATAATAGTCACATTATTAACAGTAATAACTCAGATTGATATGATCCTTATGGTTAACAAACACTTTCTTATTTATTTGATTAAATCCTTCCACTCACTTGAATCATATGAGGGAGGCATCATTACACACATCCTACACCTGAAGGAATTGAGGCTCAGAGAGTTTAGGAGTGAGTGAGATCACCAGATTGTAAATGCTAGGCTGGGAGTAGAGCCCTGCCTCCAAATCTCGTGTCACTCCACCAAGCCTGAGAGTGCAAGGGGCCATGTTCAGTCTTGTTTATGCTGGTATCCCCTGTGTCTGGCAGGATAAACGAATAGATGAATGAGTAGGAAACTGCCACTTTTTGAACTCTGCAACCAGGTAATGCAAAGTGGACTCCAGCTCCTCCTAGAAAAAGAGAGACCAGGAAGGACAAGTTGGAGAAAAGGTGCACCACAGGATTGTAACATCACAGGCACTGGCCAGGAGCTCAGTCCAGATGTAACACCGATTCGATCCCTGTACAGATTAAAGGGACCAAGCCAGGGAATATCTCAGAACAGAAGGCTTCCTATTTCTAGCTGCCTTGTGCATTGTCCTCAGCCAACCGATGCCCTACTGGGATGGAACTAGGGGCACCCAGATCATCTCAGGCCCTTCTCTAGACTCCTGCCATCTTGAATTCTTTGTCAACATTTCCACCCCAGAGGGAAGCTTCAGCCCTCAAGCCTGGGGACTTTCCATAGCCAGTCTGTGCTGAACAGGCACTATCAAGAAGCTATTACAGGATCCCATAAAGGAGATACAGTCTCACTCAGCCACAAGTGTCTACTGCTGGAACTTGAAGGGGACAGAGATGGCTTGTTTTCTGGCTCTATGGAGGGCTCGCCCTTCTGCCTAACATGCTGAGTTGGCTGATGGGTGAGTTCGATGGGCTGTGTTTCACGTGATAGTGGTGGAAGAAGCAAAGATGCTCTTTTGCTGAGGTTTTCCTTTCTCCATGGGAAAAAGGTAAACCTCATTCAAGGGCCAGAAATTATGGAGCCAGATGTTCTGGAAGGAGATTTGGATTCGGAAACACACCAACCTGAGTAAAAAACCAATTTCTGCCATTTACCCTGGTGCCTCTGTGAGCCCAAGTTCCTCATCTACCAAATGAAAATCTCACAGGGCTGTAGTGAGAGAAGTAACTTACCCAAGGCCCACAGTCAGTAAATGGGCAGAGCTTGGATTTGACCCCAGGACTCTTGACTCCGCCTCCATAAGAGCACCATGGGAAGGAGATGGGTAAACTGCACACAGAAGCACTGGCTGTGATAACTGCAGATGCCTCCTGCCAGGGGTGGAGGCTAGGAAGGAGGAATGGCAGCAGATGAGGTTTGTGTTTCCCATTGGTCAGGGCAGCGTGTGTGCTCCATGCCCTTAAGAGGGTCCATGGCCTAGAAGAGTTCTTACTTTGCAGACTTGGCCACAGGAGAGGCTGGTCTCTGGCTCTGGCTGTACACCTTAAATGTATATGGTTCTTATTTGTCAATTATACCCCAGTAAAGCAGGGGGTGGGGAGGAAGAAAGGAATCACTTGGAGATGCTGCTCAAATGAGCATTCTTCCCAAGCACATCCTTGGCCTGGCTCCTTCCACAATCCTTCCATTTTGCAACCATTGCAGCATTTGGGCCATACCGGGAAGGGATGGGAAGCAAACAGTGACTCTATTCCCACACTGTGGTCCGTCTGGATTCTTTATGTCTAAATCACACTTTGTTCCTTTGGCGATTCTGTTTGGAAGACCACATGGAATTGAATGTCTTACTTTCCTTCTCTGGGCTGTTAACCAAGGAACCAGCCACAATGTTCCCTTAAACTAAAGCCTAATACAGAGCAAAGTTCTAAATCTCTTCAAGTTTATCAAGGCTGAGAGAGGTAAGAAATCTGCAGAAGAAGAGTTTGAAGCTAGTAGAGGTTGGTTCATGAGGTTTAGGGAAAGAAGCCATCTCTCTAACAAAAAGTCCAAGGTGAAGCAGCAAGTGCTGATGTAGAAGCCACAGTGAGTTATCCAGAAGATCTAGTTAAGATCACTGGTGAAGGTGGCTATACTAAACAACAGATTTTCAATCCAGATGAAACAGTCTGCTATTGGAACAAGATGCCATCTAGGACTTCATAGTGAGAGAAGAGAAGTCAATGCCTGGCTTCAAAGCTTCAAAGGACAGGCTGACTCTCTTACTGAGGCTAATGAAGCTGGTGACTTTAAATTGAAGCCAATCCTCTTTTACCATTTTGACAATCCTAGGGCCCTTAAGAATTATGCAAAATCTACTCTACCTGTGCTCTATAAATGGAACAACAAGGCCTGATTGACAGCACGTCTGTTTATAGCATGGTTTACTAAATATTTTAAGCCCAGCTTTAAGACATGCGCTCAGAAAAAAAAGATTCCTTTCCAAATATTACTTCTGATTGACAGTGCACCTGGTCACACAAGAGCTCTGCTCAAGATATACAGGGAGATTAATGTAATTTTCATGCTTGCTGACAAAACATCCATTCTGTAGCCCATGGATCAAAGAGAAATTTCAACTTTCAAGTCTTATTGTTGAAGAAATACCTTATATAGGGCTATAGCTGTCATAGATAGTGATTCCTCTGATGAATCTGAGCAAAATAAATTGAAAACCTTCTCGAAAGTATTTATCATTTTAGTTGCCATTAAGAACATTGATGATTCATGTGAGGAGATCAAAATACCAATTAACAGGAGTTTGGAAGAAGTTGATTCCAACCCTCATGGTTGACTTTGAGGGGGTCAAGACTTCAATAAACAAAGTAACTGCAGATGTGCTGGAAATAGCATCAACTGGAATTAGAAGTGGAGCCTGAAGATGGGACTGAATTGCTGCAATCTCATTATTAAACTTGAATAGATGAGGAGTTGCTTTTTATGGATGAGCAAAGAAAGTTGCTTCTTGAGATAAAATCTATTCCTGGTGAAGATGCTGTGAACACTGTTGAAACGGCAACAAAGGATTTAGGATATTCCACAAACTTAGTTGATAAAGCAGTGGCAGGGTTTGAGAGGATTGACTCTAATTTTGAAATAAGTTCTGCTGCAGGTAAAATGCTATCAAACAACACAGCATGCTACAGAGAAATCTTCCCTAAAAGAAAGAGTCAATTGATGCTGCAAACTTCATTGTTGTCTTATTTTAAGCAATTCCCACAGCAACTCCAATCTTCAGCTACTACCACCCTGATCAATCAGCAGCCATCAACATTAAGGCAAGACCCTCCGTCAGCAAAAAGGTTACAACTTGCTGGAGGCTCAGATGATCCTTGGCATTTTTTAGCAATTAAGTATTTTAAAATTACAGTATGTACATTTTTTAGACATAATGCTATTGCACACTTAATAGAATACAGCACAATGTAAGTGTAATTTTATACGTACTAGAAAATAAAAAAATTGTACTTGCTTCATTGTGATAATCACTTATTGTGGTGGTCTGGAATCAAACCTGCAATGGCTCTGAGTGAGCTCATGGGGTATTTGTCATTATATGCCTGGCTTATGCTGAAGCATAATGTCCTTTATGTCTGTCCATGTTGTTGCAAATGGCAGGATTTCCTTCTTTTTAAAGACGAAATGATATTTCACTGCATATGTGTCTATAGATATCTATATATCTCACATTTTCTTTATCCACTCATCCACTGATGAACACTTAGGTTGATTCTATATCTTTGCTATTGTGAAAAATGCTGCAATGAATACAGGATTGCAGATATGTCTTTTGAGTATTGATTTCATTTCCTTTTTTAAATATCCAGAAGTGGGATTGCTGGATCATATAGTAGTTCTGTTTTTAATTTTTAAAGGAATCTCTGTGCTGTTTCCCATAATAGCTGTACCAACTTACATTTCCACCAACAGTGCACAAGGGCTCCCTTTTCTCCACAGCCTCACCAATACTTAGTTTTCATCTTTCTCATGATTTCCATCCTAACAGGTGTGAGATGATATCTCATGGTGGTCTTAATTTGCATTTCTCTAATGATTAGTGATGTTGAGCACTTTTTCATATACCTGCTGGCCATTTGTATGTCTTCTTTTGAGAAATGTCTATTCGCATCTTTTACACATTTTTAAATTGGGTTATTGGGGTTTTTTTTCACACTTGAGTTGTTTGAGTACCTTACTATTTTGGACACTAACCCCATTATCAGATGCATCGTTTGCAAATATTTTCTCCAGTTCTCTAGGTTGCCTGTTCACTCTGTTGATTGTTTCCTGGGCTGTGCAGAAGCTTTTTAGTTTGATGCAATCCCATTTGTATGTTTTCGCTCTGACTTCTTTCTTGATGGCAATCCACTCAAAGAAGGAAGCTGACTTCAAACACTGTGAACCTAAGATAGTCTGTTCAGACCTGCACTGAGTTCTTTGTCATATATGGGGAGGATTTAACTATGTCTTGGATGAGTCTTAGGAGGAGAAGGAGGACTGGGAATTGTTGGGGGAATTAAAGACAAGGTAAGGAAAGAGCCAGCTGGGAGTGTGACAGTAAATGTAACAATAGTAATAGTGATAATCATGACACCTCATTTAATTGAACACTTACTATGTGCCAGACCCTGCTGTAGGAGCTACATATGTCACTTATATGTTAATGTATCCCTCCTCCTATCATCATCTTCATTTTACAGATGAAGCAACTGGATGATAAATTTCTTGATGTGCTAGTAACAGATTTGAATGTACGTGTCACTACAGTGCTCTAGAGACAGGTGTGAGGGGTGAAAACGTGGAATTTAGAGCTGTCCTATCCTGGAGATCCCTCCCATGAGAGGAGCTGGCATTTTTTCTGGTTCTTGGCTGAATCCGGTTGAGGCAGGAGGTATAGACCTCCTCAACCAGAGGGCCTGCCTCCCCGGCTCAGGCGTGAGCACCTCAAAGGCAGGGCCTCATCTGCCTGCTCTCTGGATCCGCCAGTGCGGCTCCTAGCATGGACCCATTCTGTGTTTGTCAATGAAAGTGATGAACACTATTAATACAATGTTGCCCTTTTCCTTGGGGAGTCTTTCTGAGGTGAACACGGTGATGTGTGTAGAGCATGTTATGGTTGACAAAGCACTTTCCCATCCAGTGTTCTGGAGGCCTCAGTGCCACACTAGACTCTCCACTCCCCCTCACTGCTGACCCCTAATGGGTGACCAAATCCAGCCAATTCTACCCTTAAAGTTGGACTCATCTGGTCCTTCCCCGCTGCCACCCTCTACATCCAGGTCTCTTTATCTTCTTTCCACAACATCTCTGTGGCTTTTCTCCCCACTCCCCATTCTGCCTGGCACTAAGCCCCATTTTCCATACAGTAGCCAGAGAGATCTTTCTGAAATCGAAATCTGTCCAGGTTTCTCCTCTCTGCCCTTAGGGGCAAGTCCAGCCTTGTCCACAGGGAATGAGCCCCTCTGCAATCCAATCCTCATTTCCTTGGTGCCCAGCTTCTCTTTCTGTCACCAGGCCCCAACCCTTCATCCACCCCCTTCCCGGCCACAGTGCCGAGAGAGACCCATGATGCCGCATGCCTGAGTCATCTGGAGCTGCTGTGCACATTAAAGGGCAGGCAAAGCAGGGCTCTGGAGGGACTTTCCATCTCTCCCTGCACGTCATCCTTCTGCCCGCACCAGCATGTTCCTCTCGCCTGGTGATGTCACTGGCCTGGGTGCATGTGTGGCCAAAGAAATTGGCCCACATCAGGGCTCCAAGATGGCATAGGAGGGAAATGGATGGGGATGGACGTCCTCCTGGTCTCACTTCAGAGAGATGATTATGGTGCAACAGAAGGTGAAGTAAGGCTTGGCACAGGGCACAATGGGGTGCTCAGGCCTCCCATTTTCTAGGTGCCACTAGGCCCTCAAAACCTCTTGAGTAAGAAATGAACATGCAACCTTTGATAAATAATGTCACTAATAACAAACATAACACTTGTTAAACAAAATACTTATATGGTACTGTCTTCACTTATATGGTACTGCTTCACTGTTGTAAGCAGCCCACATGACTTTAACTGATTTAATCCTCATACAATCCTATGGGGAAGGTAACTAGTTATGATTCCCATTTTACAGACAAGAAAACTAAGGCACAAGAGAAGTTAACTCACTTGCCTAAAGCAACACAGCTAGTAAGTGGTTAAGCCAAGATTTGGCTCCTGAGTCTGTGCTCTTGACCTCTATGTTATTTTGACAATTTGCTAGAGTCAGGCCTGCCATCCTGTCAAAAGGAGTGTCTTCCTGCAACCCCACACTTACGGTGATTGAGGAGTGTCTGTGGAATAGAGATTCTGCAGTGTGCGGCTAGAGTGCGGGTCTAGAGAGCCCCAGATGTACCCTCTTGGCCTCGCCTTGCATGTAATGTTATTTAGTATTTCATCACTATGAGTCTTCATACTATTTCTCAGTGAGACTTTATTGTTCCCATTTTGTGGGTGAGCAAACTGAAACTCAGGAAGATTGCCGCAAGGCAATCCACAGCATTGCTGGGGTTTGAAACCAAGTCTGTCTATCCATGGAACCGGTGCCTTTTCCAGTCCTCTGGAAGAAAGATCTGGTTTGAGGGCAAAGTGAGGCATTCTATCCATCCTATCTCAGACACGTGATATCCTAAAGCACCACTGAGGCACACAAGCAGCCACACCTTGAGGGCAACTCTAGAGAGCATGGAGCTAGAGATGGAGGTTAGGGAGTTGTCTGCCCTGGGTGATGGTTGAGTCTGCAAAGGAGAGATTAGGAATTGAAGAGAGTATAAGACAAGTCTTGGGGAAGGTTTATTCATAGGTGATGAGTTAAAGAAGAAAGAGCAGAGGTTGGTTTGGGGGTTGGAGGATGGGGATAGTAAGAGCAGAAGAAAGAGCAATAAGTCCTATTTGTAGATCAGTCCACAGTTCACAGCACTTTATCATGTTCCTTTACTCTTACCACACATAAACACACACATCCATCAGAACCCTCAGGATCCAGTGCTGGCAGCAGGCTAAGTGCTATCTATTCTTTGCACCAATTTACAGATGGGAAAACTCAAAGAGGGCAAGTGACATGCTCCAGGTATAACAACGAATAAGCAGCACAACTGGTATGGGAATCTACGTGTCCCATAAAACCGCCTCCATGGCGATGGAGCCACAGAAGGAGAGGAAGGAGGAGGCATTGATGGAAGTGGAAATCTTCCTGAGAAAAAGCCACACGTCTGGCCCACAGCAGCCTTGTAGGGGCAGGGTCAGTGGGAGTGAGTCCACACGGAGGGGCAGTAGGAGCGGGAGGTGGGAGGGCAGCGAGGAGGTGGAAAAAGCTGGAATGGATGCCTTCTTAGAGAAACTGGCGAGAAAAGGGAGAATCGGGAGGCTGCTTCAATTCCTAACCTCTTCTTTACTTGCTGTCTCTTCTCCTGCTGACCCAACCATCACCCACAGCAGACGTGCCCTAAACTCCATCTCCAGCCCCATGCTTTCCAGAGCTGCCCACTAGGCTTGGCTGCTTGTGTGCCTCAGTGGTGTTTAGATCCCATGTGTTTGAGATGTGAGGCCCTCTGCCCACATCTCCCCTCCCACTCCCTCTCTGCCTGGTGTCTCTCCCCGTCTGTCTCCTGCCTGGTCTCTCCCTCTCCTTTTCCCTCAGCACCAGTGGCCCCCATCTCTGTGTTTCCACCTCTCCCTCTTTTCCATGGATTCTTCTCTTGCCAGAGTCCTTCATTGGTCTTGCCTCTTTTCCATTCTTCTCTTTTTTCTCCTCCCAGCTATCTACATCTGGAAATCTAAGACACCTTTAGTGTCAGGTTTGCTCACCGAATAATGTTTTACCCTACTTGTTTTTTTAATTTAAAAGGCAGGAGATCTGAAATGCTCTTCCTTTCTCTCTCACAAAGAAAAACTCTCTCTCTCCAAAAGGGAGGTGCTTTTAAACTATCATCCTTGATGAGTTTCATGGGTGAACCAGTGGCTCTCAAGGGAAAAATGGCGGGCCTCTCATCTCTGTGTGAAGTGCCAGAGAGAGAAGAGAATTTCTGGATGGAGACAGGAGGAGGGAGGCCACTTTTCTTACTTTTGTTCCAAGTGAGACAGGCTCTCATAGGCTCTTCTCTGTGATGAGATCACCCAGCTTGCCCAGCAAGGTGCTAAAAAATAATTGCCCTCGATGAAGACATACAGGTAAATCATTCTACTTGGCAGAAAAAATTCAGGTGTGTTGGCAAAACGTGCAGGCAAAGTGTCTTTCCAGCTGCTGATCTCGGAGGACAGCTGTGCTGTGACCTACCTAAGGCAGACCAGGCCAGGAGCTGCAGAGCCCACCCTATGCAGCCCCCAGAGCCCCAACCTCAGTCTTGGAGGAGAAAGGAAGTGACTCTATAACTCCTCCATTCCCAGAAGCACACACTCAATAGGTGGGCATCAGACACCACCTCCTTGTGGGGGAGTTGCACAGCATGGTGCTGTCATGGCAATGCCTTAACCTTTCCTTCACCCCCTACCCTCTCATCGCTATACCCTGAAGGTGACAGTGCCATGCAGTGGCTCTTCATGGCTGCGATTTTGCTGCAGGGACAAGCCCCTTTAAACCACCCCTACCCCAGTCAGAGGACATATTAGAAGCCTTCATAGCTTTTGCATAGCTCATGCGTAGAGCAAAAGTACAATCCTGTGGGATCCAGATATGTTTGGAGGGAAGAATGAGACAATACCTTCTCTCTCCCCATCACTGCTATCGGATGCATTTTTGCTTGTCTCATCTGAAGCCCTTAAACCACTTTTGCCAACATTAAATAATGAGATAGTCACTTTTTTGATACAGCTGACAGAGAGTTAAGAGATTACTTATTATCCAATAGGAGAAACAAAAATGTCTAAGTTTTACCTTGGATTTATTTCCCAGAACCAGATTCTTTCACCTGTGAGTCATTTTGCTGTCTTCTAAGACCTGAGACAATGGCTGGCACCTTAAGGTGTGCCCACAGTATAGGGCATGCCAGCTGCTCCTGAGGGTGACTCGCAGGGCTGGGGAAGGGAGGCAGACAACCCTATCCAGGTCAGCTCCTGGCTGGGAGCCATGAAGGGAGGACAGCTAAGTTACAGAGCCTGAGGCTGTGCTCTACATGTGGGAGAAGAGGAAAAGCAGGTAAGAGGACAAGAAAGAAAGGAGGAGGAAGAGGAATGGAGAGAGAAGTAAATTCTCCTCATCCTTCCCTTGGTGTCTGCCTCTGGGATCTCTCTCTTCATGATTTCCTGTCTATACAAAACCATACACTGAGAGATGTGATGCCGGCTTGACATGCCACCCAGGAAGGCTGCCCAGTCTTGAGTCAGAGTTTGTTGGTCCGGTCAATCTGTCCACGAAATTTTCATTTTTGGCTTGGAAACTTTCTTAGTTTGGGTTCCCTTAGAAGCACTTTCTGAGACTGCATAGTGAGTGCCAGGGGAGCAAAGTGAAACAGCGGAGCAAAGGCAGCCAACAAGGCAAATGGATCTTCCTCCCTCCAAGTGGCTCTTGGAGCCAGCGTAGAATACTTGCTTCAGATTTATCCTACCCAAGGAGCCAGGGGCATGTTCCTTAGATGCCAGCTCCCATCAGTCATTGAGAGCTGCTCCTGGGGAAAGGGGAGGTTTTGATTCCCAGCACCTGATCTGCTCCCAGTGTGTTCTAGCAGTAGGAGAAAGCCTGCAGACACAGGGACCAGGTGTTGAGGTGGAAGTAAGCTGGCATGCATGGAGATGGGAATGGGGAATGCCTGCAGCCTTTGCCAAAATGACTACGGCATATAAGGAGGCCTGGCGCTGGGCAGAGTGTCCCCAGTCCAGCCAGGAGAAGCAAGACCACATTGTATTTTGGACTCACTCATGTAACTATTTTGAGCTTTGGGTCAGGGCTCAGAAACATCTCTGGTCTTCAGGGTCTCCAGCATCACTGAGGCACAGGTGGGAAAAAGGAAGGAAACAAAACAGAAAGAGATGATCAAACTAGATGAAAATGGGGAGCACAAAGAGACAAAGAAAAGCCAAAATGATATAACCCACAGAAAAGCCAGCAGAACTCCAAAGAAGCGTGAAGTGGGTCACACAGACGTGGTAGGTGCAGGAAGTTGAAATAAGAAACAAGCCTGGAGAGAGATTTCAGAGCAGTTAGTGAAAGGATTCTAGGCAGCATTTAGCCCAGGATGCTTCTCTTTCTTTTTAGGGGGCTAAATCCAAGAAGGTGTATTAAGGTCTGTCATAAAGAGAGAGCTGCATCTCTAACGTATCTATGATGGGACAATTAGAAATCCAGAATAGAAATTGCTAGAGCAATAGAATCACAACAGCCTACGTGGTTGAGAAGCCTGGCCAGCAGCATTTTTGGTCAGAGTAGTGCCCAGTGTGACACAAACCAGCAATGGCTGCCAACATCCGGATCACCATGAGTTCCAAATGCGTATCTGCAGGCAGCATGACCAGCGTGTCAGCCAAGGAAGATGGTCTCAGTGGGTCAGCGCTATTATTCCACTAGCTCTTCCTCATTTGAGAGCCCCAGGGCATTGGATTTGGTCATGCAAAATGATGTTAAATGGAACTCTTTCTTATGACCCCAAGTTTTGGCAAAGAAGCCTTGAAGTGGAAGACATATGTGAGAAGTCCCCACATACTCCAAAGAGAGGTGCTAAACATACCCATGCATGCCTTACCCAAGGTAAGTAAAAATAGGTCCAGTAACTATTAGCCCATCCAGGCTTATATAAAACAAACAGAAAAGAAAACTGAAGAAAGATATTTACGAGAGTGACTGAGGTGAAGAGTTGTCAGCTTAGTAGGGAATGTTGCAATGTTTCCCCTGCATTTCCCATCACCTCCAAACCAAGTGAAGGGCACAGATAGAAACTGACATTGAAAAAAAGGAGGGCTGGTATCCCACAGTCCTGAGGAACTGCAGAAATTGTGGGTCCATCTTGAGAGAGTTGTTGGGAGAAAGCGACGTTTGTTTCCTGGAGTTTGGAGGAATGTTTCAACATAAAGACTGGTGCCTCTTACCAGCCTTGTCCCCTGTTAAATTTGGAAGGCAAAAGAGTGACTGAAGTTATTCATGAAGGCAGGGTAGAGAGTGAGCAGAGGTAGACCACTGTTCATGTGAAAAGCAAGTATGATCTTCCTTTGGGATAAATGTACACTGGGGAAGATAACTAGACTCGAAACGTGCTAGGTCACTGCCAGAGAGGGTGACAGGGAAAGGTGGCAGGGAGTGCTGCTGCAGGAAGATGCTGAAGGAGTTGCCAGGTGTTGGCCAGAAAGTGCACCCCACTTTTGAGAACCCACAGTGGAGCCAGCCTTTGAGCACATGTGGTTCCCAGAGGGTGTCAATGCTCAAGAGTAAAGCACCTTTGGACAGGCAAGAATGAAGATGCTCTTCTCCCCTGCCCACCATGAGGAGTCAATGGCAGGGAGTGGGGAAGAAGCTCAGAAACAGGGAAAGAGTGCAGCACCCCTCTCCTCCCCACTGCAGATCTCCACGCCCCAGGGTAGGCCTGAGCCTTGAGGAAGGAAAGTAGAGAGGAGACACTTTGAATTGGATGTATGATCGAATGTTTTAAGCTTTAAGTCAGACTGCACCCTTTAAGTCCACAAAAGTGCCCAGGAAGCCATGAAGAGTAGGCAGTGTGGTTGAAGGCAGTGATGAGAGAAAAATGAATGTGTTTCCCGTTTATACAACTATTGAATTCAGCCCATTTAATAAGGTGGTTTACAGAAGCTGATGACAGATCTGCGCCATAGTTTTGCTTTATTACTGGTGCATGTGTGTCTGTGGGTGTGCATGTATTTATATACATTATACATAGTTCATCCCCTCGTGTGGGTTTATCTCTTAGCAACAAATCATTTTGTTATCTTTAATTTATGATCCTCAATAAAGAATCCCTCTAGGTATCACTAAGGAGCAGGACCTCAGCCAGGTGAACCCAATCAATATTAAAAAATAGGCCCCCTATTTGGGGGCCTCAGGTGGGCAGAGCAGGTGAAGAGCAGTTCCAAATGAACTACTAGCCGGTGCATGGGAAAATTATGCCTTTTTGGTGCCTATGGAAGAATGGCAAAGGGGCCTGAGTTCTTAACTGGGAACAAAAAGCCCATACCTTTGCTGTGACGTCTTGATTAATAGAATGAAAGAATTTTGATTCTGCATGAATCCAAGTGAACTTACCCTCCAGCCAGCCTCTGCCTCATCCAGTCTCCCTATCTGATTTCCATTTTGCCCCTGGAGAACTGTCCCTTCTGCCTGTCTACAGCTGTGGTTTTCAGACTCGGTTGCACATTAGAATCACCTGGGGAACTGGTAGTTTTAAATTGGTATTTCAAAAGTATACCAATGCTAAGGTCTTACCCCCACTGAGTCTCTGGAAGTGGGGTATGGGCACCAGTATTTTTTAAGAAGCTCCTCTGGTGATTCTTATGTATAGGTTAGGTCTAAAAGATTGAAGAGAATAGTAGCAGAGGCTGACTGTGTCCAGTTATAATATACAGGGAAGCAAAGTTCTGCGGAGCATGGCTCCAGGCTGCTACTTCTGGGTCTGGCCATATGAAATGCAGAAATTCATTCATTCGTGTATGCATACATTAATTCCTTCACCAGATATTTATTGATCGTCTACTATGTGCTTTGTACTGAGGATACAGAAATGAACAAAACAGACAAAACTCCATACCCTCATGGAGCTTCCATTCAAGCTCTAGAGAGGGTGTTCCTGATTGGGAAACACAGGTGAGGCCTGAGAAAACCCCTCCCCCGGCTCCGAGGTGAGTGATGTCTGGGGAGCACACATCAGAGTAATAACAGGCTGCCCAGGTTTGTAGAACACCCTCACAGCTGGCTGTATCCTCACACAGCTGCTCCACGTAAGGCTGGTGAGCATCTCGTGCCCAGGCTGATAAGAGTCCCAGAGGGACTGTGTGGTAAGAGAGCCTGTGATGTGGCATTCAGCCTTGGTATGTTCTCCTCCAGCTTCCATTCACAAAGGCTTATTGAACCAGTGCATCATAGAGAAGACGTGTGAAACAGGTACTAACATGTGTGTGCATTGGGATGATCCCATAGTTGGAAGATGAGGATGGGGATGGTGATGATGGTAGGGATGATGATGGGGATGGTGATGGGGACGATGATGATGGGGATGATATTGGTGATAATTAGCATCTCCTTTATTTTTCAGATCAGAAGTCTGAAGTAGCGTCAGTCCTTGACCTCAAGTTCCAATTACGCATCCAGGCAGGGTCCACTGCTGCCTCTAATTATGACACTAGTAGAAAATTCCCAGATTAATTCAACAGAAGCTGACCTTCTTGAGACCAGAAGAAGGAGGCCCTAGGAACTTGCCTGTGTCTTTGTTTACCCCAGGCTTAGTGACTTGGCAAATCTCTTCTACTTGTTTTCCTCAGGATGAGGGCAAGTGCTGTGCTTGTCCATCAGTGAAATGGACAGGAGTGTGTTTCTGATGAAAGCTGGGCTAAGTGCTGAGTAGATAGCATCAACATGGAGCAGTAAATGTCTTCCCAGCTCAACCCTGCCCACTGGGCTCAGAAGGATGGAACAGAGAGGGTGGAGGAGTTTGAAGTGCTGACCATGTCCACCTTGTCCTACGACAGAGGAGGCTTTTGGTTTGCCCCTTCTGCCTTATTTGCTGAGTGTTCCCATTCTCATTTCCTGGGCACTCCCCTCCACCACCATTCCTTTTCCTGCCTTCTTTTCCATGGATTGTGCTCATGTCTAGAGCCTTAATGCTGGGGTACTGAGCAGCATCTGCACTTTTAGTGACCAAGAGGTGGCTGGACCTTCAGGCCACTCTTCCTGGTACCTGGGAGTACAGACTCTGTCCTACCCATCTTGGAGCTCTTTAGAGTCTCCCTTCTGGGTTCTGAATGCCAGTGGGAGACAGTGAGAGCTGGGTGGAGAAAAGCCATCATGACAGCCCTCAGGGGAGCAAAGAGAAATATGTGAACACAGAACTAAAGTGCCCCAAAAAGAAAAGAAAATCCTTTTGTCCCATTGCTTTAAACCCTTTGATGGTTGACACAGCTTACTATGTGTCTGGAGTTGTGCTAGTTTGTAAGTATTACCTCATTTAGTCCTCACAGCAGATCCATGAGGTAGATCTTATTTTCCCACTTTACACTTGAGAAAACAGGAGCATAGAAATTGTAGGTAATTTTCCAAGGTCACACCACTGGCAGTTGTTGGATTCTCTGAAGCCCATATATCTGGACTGGATGAGCCAGGGGTTGAAAAAACTGTCTTGATACGAAGACTCAGGAATCCAAACCCAAGTGGTTCAGTCAGCAGCCAGCCCCAAGAGAAGGAATATGGTGGCCCACAGGCAACTTCCAAATTCCTCCCTGGGCAGTGGGCAAGGGCAAATTTAACCACATGTTCAGATTAAGGGTAGGCAAGTAGACTGGTGGGCAGAGAGATGGGAAAGAGGCTTCAGCCTTAAAGAGGAGAATGCAGTGGAATCTAGGTCAGGAACTGGGGCCTTGGCCACTGGCTGAGATGCAGGGCAGGGCCCCTGGCTAGGGAGGAGGTGTGGCTCCACATGAAGATGAAAGAGAAGAAACCTACACCGAGGCCTAGGCTTTGCAGTGGGGCCAACACAGGAGTAGGTAAACTGTTGTGTCATAGGGTATGGAGGATACACAGATGCCTAGAGCTATTTCCAGTCCAGTGGTTCCTGGGTCTAACTGGCATAAAGGGAGACCTGGAGCAGGGGGCACAGGAGACTCCATACATGGAGCTGGACACTAGATCCAAAACTCAGTTAGGAACTCCATCCTAAGCCCCTTAAGCTAGAGGCCACTGGGAAATGTCCTGCCTCATTTTGGATGAGCTCATGTACTGGGGTAGCATGGAGATGCCCAAGTTGGGAAGCTGGGAAGGGCAGGGTATGGGGCAATGAAGAGGCTTATGCCTGCTAAGATCCCAAAGGAAACTTCCCCCTAAAGTCTATCTCATTTCTACCTAATTGATGAAGGCTCCCTGTTTCTGGTAGAATAGAAAGCAAGGTAAGGTAGAAAACAGCTGAAACACAGTCTAGATCATCTGAGTTGACACAGAAAAGTCCAAGATTTTTAAAAATTGTGGCTTTATTGGCTGAGACCTCCTTATTTCAAGGTGGAGAATGACTGGTAACTTAAGCAGAATCAGCATGAAACAAAATAATAGCTAACAGAATTGCATGGTCACTATATGCCAAGCATAACAAAACCCCGTGAGTTAGGTAGTATGATCATTTTTACTGGTAAGAAAACTGAAGTTCAGAAAGTTAGTGACTAGGTCAAGATCATACAGCTCATGAGTAGGTGTCCCAGGACTTGAACTCAGACATAAGTCTATGCTCATGACCACTGTGTAATGCTACCATTCTGCAGAAACTGCAAGCCACAGGCCAGGGTCTCATAATATAATAGGTCGCTGAAATTGTATATTGGTTAGATGAATCAATGGATAAATAGATACATGCACTCTCCCAAAGAATATTATGCACATGCTGAGCAGCCCAAACAGGTCCAGGGGCAATGAGGTTAAACATGAAAACTGAGTGTTGAGCCCCCACCAGTCACATCAAAATTCACTGGAACATGTCCCAAAATGAAGTCAAAGGCCACAAACCCATCAACTGCAAAAGAAAGGAGGAAGCCCAGCTACTTTATGCCCTTGATGTTTCTTCGGTATGATTCTCTATAGAGAACATGGTCTTGGTCATTCTCAAAAACATCAGTGTTATCTTCATGATGTTTCAACTCTTGTCTTCGTTGTTCTATATTGTTAAATGTAAATGCTTAAACTTGGAGCCCCCACCAGAGTTTTAGAAGCAAACTTCTGGTTCCAGAATGGGTGAATCAGAGGAACAACTCCTTGGATAAACTTAAGCCCAAAGAAGCCTTTCTCTCTCTAGATGTGCAATTCTTTGCACAGACATAGCAATTCAGAGATGGCCAGCACTCAGAAGTCCATGGGAGATTAAGTGCACTGGGGATTCGAGTAGAGGCTGAACCCCAGGAAGACTGAAAATCAGGACCCAGCTCTGAGAAGAGGATGGGTGTGCACATGCAGGGTCTGGGATTTAGTATGGAGGATGGGCCGCCAGGCAGCATAAATGATCTGGGATTTTAGGAAGGAAGCAGATGAAGCTCAGACTACATGGTAGCCCCAAGGAGAGTGGAGTGCTCTGGGGAAGATATGCATAACGCTTGGAAGAGGAGTGGTACTCCAGACGAGGTCCAATTGCACTGAGCCACAGGGGCATGGACGAGGAAGCCAAAGCCAATGACCAGAGTCTTGTCTGGGTGAGGATTACTCCACGGCCTGGACCAGCTGCCTGGGGTACCCTGAGGCTGAATGGGTGGAGAAGGGGGTCACCTTCTCTTGTGTGCCCCTCACCACTCTTGACTCACTTAGTTTGGAGGGTTTCTTGCTTCAGAAACTTAGTCCTACTGAAAGAATATTCTTGATTGTTGCTTGTTATGCTCAGTGCTGGTGTGAGAATTTTCCTCTTGCTAGCTGTCTGTTGGCTTTTGGGTCTCCATTCTCTCTGTGGACTCTGTGATGTGGGACACATAATGACAATAAGAAGAAGGTTTTACTCCTCTTTAATCGGGAAAGGTCACTTCCTTTTTGAAGTTGGTTCTGAGAACAGCTTCCCCCAGGATATAGAACATGGCCCCTTACATTTTTGTGTCCCCTTACATTTTTGTGCATGCTGTAGGCAATTCCTCAATGCCTGGAGCTGACAGCCCAGCACCTCCCTGATTGCCAGCTTTCCATCCAGGGATGCATGGGTTATACCTGCACTGCCCACTTGCTTTCCTTATCCGCTGCTTCAGAGGACAGGTTGCTTTTTTGGTTGTCCTCTCTGCTTTGCATTCTTTCCCAGCCAGTCCGGACTTACTCCCTTTCCCTCTTCCACCTGTTGTCAAAAACCCAGACGCTTCAAGTTCTGTGTAGGATGGTAAGTATCAGAGAAAAACAAAAGAGCTTCCCAGTGCCCCGGTGCCACATCTTTAAGGATTTTCCTTCCTTCTCTTCTTCCTTTCCTTTATGCTACTTGGAGACTCTCCATTTCCCATCCAACAATTCCTCACAGTTTACAGAATATCCAGATTATTTGTTCAGAAACAATACCTGGTTCTACCTTTTCCTCCTACCCTTTTCCTCTTTCACCTCCGCTTTCCCTTCCTCCTCCTGGTTTCCTGATCACCCACAAAAGAGTCTCCTCTCAGGTCGGATGGTGGGGATCACAAGTCAAATGCCCGGGGCAGGCAGCTGTGGGACCGAAAGCTACCATAAAGGAGCTAAAGAATTTGCAAGCCTAGGATTTCTGTTTTGTTTTGTCTTACAACAAATCATCATATAACTTGATTACCCAATTTGCTAATTCCAATACAATCAGCACAGTTAATTACAGACTACACTATTCAGGTCAGAATACATGCAGGTAATCAAGGCGCTGGGGCAATGGCTCTGAGACTTGTTCCTGATTCCAGGCAATCCTACAGTTAGTTCCATTGAATCTGATTGGGCTACAGATGCCCTGTATAGTCTTGGGGCCGGTGGGGGTGGGGTTGTCCCTCTCTCTGAGTCAGTCAGAAAGAGACTAAGTCTACCAAGTCTTCTCCCCACAGCCTAAGACTCTGGGGTGTCTTAACCCCATTGGCTCCATAACTCCACAAGCCTTAATCTCTGCAAGAATCCCTCTGTAGTGGGTAGTGGGGACTCTCACCAGGGAGGATGTGGGTTAAAGAACATGCAACATGGGAAACAACGCCTAGCTGGTCTCAATGGCCTGAGCAGGACAAGCATCTTGATTTTATCTTAGTATTGCAGCATGGAAGAGACTGCTGGCTGCCTCCTAGTCAGCCAGGTTCTTTGTCTGAACCACTTTTAAAGGCTCCCTGACTGCATTCACTGTCGTCCCTCACCCCGCCCACCACCATTCTCTCTCTCTCTCTCACACACACCCACACACCCACACACACACACTAGGCTACCTCCTCACATTGGCACCATACTCATCACAGATATTTCCTTTCTTCACAGAAGAGACTCAAAAAAAATCCTACATATTTTTCTCTTCTCTTTCCCTTCATCCTGTTTTCTCTCTCCCACCTCCCAGTCTAAAACACTAGCAGGGGAAATGCAATTATACGACGTGGCCCAGAAGGAGAGCCAGGATGTTGGTAGACAGCCCATGTTCTCTATACCTAGAAAGCCCTCCCCTCTTCCACGGCTATCCATGTCCATGAAGCCTTCAAGAACCACTGGAGGGTCCTTCCAGACAACACCTGCCCTCCCTCCTTACCTCCTGCCCCAGGTTGAGGTTCCTTTTATTGCTGCTAGGAAAGCACTTTGCGTGTGTACCTATGGACATGTGGATCACTTTTAGTCACAATTATATGTGTATATGTGTTGTGAGAGCTGAACTGAATTTGTAGGCAGAGTGGGAACTGAATTTCCCAAAAGAGGGAACTGAATTTGTAGGCAGAGTGGGAATCTACTAGAATGGCAGGTAGAGTTAGAGTAGGTGGGGGATGAATTAGGGAAGTGGAGGGAGGATTGATGAAGTGGAATGGCTCTGGACAGTTTGGGGGTGGGGAGTGTGCCTCTGGCCTGGGGGAACTTTGACCCCCACTCTGTCTTGGGAGAGGACTCCCAGGGCCTCCTGGATTAGCCCATCAAGTCTTGAGCCCCTGGAGCAGCCTCCCTGACCTGAATTTTCTTACCCATTCCTGCCATTCCCGGGCTTCCTGGCCCTGGAGGCCCTCTCCTCTGTCACCAGCTGTCCACTGGGACCTCTGTCCCCTCACCACGGTGGACTTCTCAGGACCCAAGAGTTTTCCTTTGTCTCACAGACATCTATCAATATCATCAGGTGCCAAACACAAAGTCAAGGTAAGGCAGGAAAGCAGGGTCTGGAGGCAGGGAACCTAAGGCCCATTGACACTAACTTCCTAGAACTAAATCAAAAGGAAAACTCCACTTTCCACATCCAAGCTAAAAAAAGGACCAGAGGCCCTCCCACAACCAACCAGGCTCGTCACGGGCCAAGTCTTTATTTACATAGGAGTATAACTTTGTAACTTCACTTCAGCCTCTGATTGGTCAGTTTCGGCAACCAATCAAACTGATCGAGGACCACTACTTCATTTACATAGGATATACACCAAGTAACCAATGGGAAACCTCTAGAAGGTATTTAAACCCCAGAAAATTATGTAACCAGGCTCTAGAGCCCCTATGCTCTGGCAGCTCCCATCCTGTGCAGTGTACTTTCATTTTCAGTAAATCTCTGCTTTTGTTGCTTTATTCTTTCCTTGTTTTGTTTGTGTGTTTTGTCCAATTCTTTGTTCAAGATGCCAAGAACTTCAACAACCTTCACCTGTAACAAAGGTTAAGGTCTTATCCCTTGTAGGAAACGTATCTGCCTTGTGCTAGAAGCCCGATGGAGACATAATGCCATAACCTCAAGGTTTAGTTCAGTGGGAAATATTCCAGATTTGGAATCTGCAAGGATTTATAAAGTGCCTACTTTAATCTGATCCCTGGACTGAGATATTTCTCAAACATTATTTCATTTCATGCTCACAGCAAACCTATCAGGTAAGCTTATTGTGCTCACTTTAAAAAGGAGAAACCAAAACTCAAAATTTTCAGCAGTTCAGATTGCTTCCTCTGATCCCACAAAGCAGCACTGGCTCTCTTACTGAGCCTGTGCTACGCCCTGGCCTTCTGCCATCAGCTCTGCCTAAGTCTAGGGCACTCTCAAAGGAAAGAGGCCTAAGGCTTTTGGTTCAACCTCAGCAGAAGTAGATGGAGCACCCACTACATGGCTGTCTCAGTTGTTTTTCAGGCTTGGCTTCATTTGATGCTCACAGCATCCCCAAATGGACTTATTCTACCCGGGTCTTTCAAGCAAGGTGTGCAATGGTGAGTAGAGCGTATGTGATACCACAGGAGAACCATCCTACAATTTTCTTAGCCTGTCAATTTTATTTATATATTGTTTTATACAAATTATATATTAATATGTATTTGTATGCATATTTGTACATTGCATTATATACACAAATATGTGTATTATACTATATATTTGTATTCATGTAGAAATATAAATATATACCTTTATCGCACCAAATAAATGTGCAATGAAGTAGACAGAAAAATGAACTTGGGTGTGGTAGGCAAAATTCTAGGATGTCCCCCAAGATTTCCTGGCCCTGATGTATGTGTCCTGAATAATCCCTAGAACTGTGAATAGGATAGATTTTACTCCTGGGTTTAAATGATGTTACAGGGCACAGTTGGCCTTAAGATTGGGAAATCATCTAGGTTGCTTGATGTGTTTACCTGAGCTCTTTAAAAGTAAAGCTAATTGCAGAAGGCAAAGTCAGAAAGATTCAAAGTGTGAGAGGGATTCTATGTGCAGAAGGTTCTTCATTGCAGAGGAAGAGAGCGCCACATAGTAAGGACCTGGGTGTGGCCTCTGGGAGGTGAGAGCAGTCACCAGTAAACAGCTAGTAAGACAGCAGGGACTTCCATCCTACAGCCATAAGGAACTGAATTCTTTCAACAACCTAGGAAGCTTGGAAACATATCTTTCCCTAGTTGAGCCTCCAGATGAGGACATAACCAGCTGACACCTTCATTTCACCCTTGTGGGACCCTGAGCAGAAGATTCGAATAAAATATGCCAAGCTCCTGACCCATGGAAACTGTTAGAAACTGTGAGATACACATTTGTGTTGTTTAAAGCTGCTAAGTTTCTGGTAATTTGTTACACAGCAATAGAAAAATAAAACATTGACTTTTTAGAATAAAAAATATATTGATGTCTGGCTTGCTGTGGGCTATTTGGGCTCATATTTCATGACACTGTGGGGTTGTTTTTGGTATAGACCTCCTGCAGAGAGAAACTTCAGGAGGAAAGCTTGAGAAGGGCTGGATTATTGCTATGCATTTTATTCAATTAACAATTATTTCTTGAATGTCTGTCATCTGTCAGGCACTGAACTGAGGGCTATAGCAATAAATAATTCAGGTAAAATTCCCTGCTATAATAAAAGCTGTATTTTAGAAGACAGGAGACTAATCCTAAGTAAGAGAATAAATAAATGAGGTAATTTCAGGAATGTTCAGAGCTGTGAAGATCATAAAAGAGGGTGAAGTGAAGACATGCCTGGGGTGGGGCTGAGGTTGCAGGTTTTGGGGTTTGCTGTGGTGGACAGGGAGGCTTCCAGAGGGTAGCATTTGAGCTGAGACCCAAGCAATAAGGAGCCAGCCATGCAAAGAGTGAGGGATGACAGATCCCTAGAGTTGCAAGCCTGCCTGATGTGGGTACTGCTAGCACGTGCCAGGTCCAGTAACTGAGCCAGCAGGAGCCCCCAGGCAGGCCCTTCCAGCACCCCAGGGTGCCCCTTTGAGGTCTTCCTGGTGGCCATGGGTGAGTTCAGCACTCAGCGCTGGTGAGTCTCCAGAGGCTGCCTGATCCCACCCCAGGGCTCTGAGCTCCCAGTTCCATTCCCATTGCCCTTTAGGGCTATTAGGTGAGCCTTGAAGGACTGGAGGGCCACTTCAAAAGTGTTTTCCAGATAATCTTCACTGTTCTGGCTTTGAAGATTAGATCCCTGCCCGGCAGAAGGTTCTCTGTTCTCTCTATGACCTGCCCTCACCTGGGAGAGGTTTTCTTGGAGTGTTGGCCTTCCCTTGGGGCCTGCTGTTCAAGGCCCTCGGGAGCCTTTTGGGTTGTCTCACCTCCCCATGTGGCCAGTGCAGTTTCCTTCCCACTGCCCATCTTCCCAGATCATTACAGGGCTCTGGTTTTTCCAAGGTTTAGGAAGACCCTCCCGCCCCCGATTTTGAATGAGAAGGAGGAGAAGATGGCAGTGCCAGACCCATGCAGGCAGCTTCTCTAGGCTTCCCACTCCTGCTTACACCCCCAAGCTGGAGACTTAGGGAAAAAGCACAAATGAAAGCCTATATACGATATGTCCAAATACTTAAAAGTTATATGTCAGGCTAGCAAACTCTATGTGAAATGAGTTTTAGCCTCTGACTTAGACAAACACTTTCACAATGACCTACAAGGTCAAGTCTGAATTTAGACTTCTCAGACTCCTTGGAGTTCCACACCAGAACAGGTGGTATGGGAGAGCTGGCCTCTAGCTCCCAGCCTGCAGCCTGCTCCCTTCTTGTTCCACTCCCAGCTCCATCCTGCACTTCAAGGGGTGTGCTGTGAATGCATGTGGACACTCTGGCCTGCATGTCCAAGCTTCATGCAATGTCCCCCTTCCAAACATCTGTCCCTCAGGCCTGGGAGTGTGCTCACCATCCGTGTGTTCTGCTCTCAGGAGGATGGACCCAGGCAATGGACACATGCAAGTCTAAAAGTGGACTCTGAGTCATGTGGCAGAGGATTCCAAAGTTCTGGGGATTTGAGGTATGCACTAGGACAGGGTTGGTGAGTTCTGAGTGGGTATATCCCTTTGGTCCCGTAGATTCCTCTCACTGTGTGAGGGGCTGGGAAGGTGGGGGAGACAGGCAGGAACAGCTGGAGAAGGGTAGAATGGGGCCCTCTAAATTGCAAGGCTTAGGGCAGGGGACCCCTTTTGCCTGGATCTAAGGGTGCTACTGTTTACAAATAAGATCTATCTAGCATTTTCCACAATGCTGCATCTCATGTGCTTTAAAATACTTTATACTTAATTTTTTTAAACATTTTACTTCCAAAAATTTTCAAATTTATAGAAAAGATGCAAGAAGAGCTCAATGAATTCCCACTTGCTTTCTCTCTTTACATATACAGGTTGAGTACTCCAAATCTAAAAAAATCCAAAATCCTAAACTGCTCCAAAATCAGAAACTTTTTGAGCACTGACATGATGCTCAAGGGAATTGCAAACTGCAATATTTCAGATTTCATATGTTCAGATAACAGGTGCTCTACCAATAAGTGTAATGCAAATATTTCAAAATCAGAAAAAAAAACCTGAAACACTCCTGTCCTAAGCATTTCAGTTGACGGATATTCCACATGATGGATACTCCACCCGGATACATATACATGTATATACCTACAGTAACTTTTTTTGTTTTTCATTTTCTGTTTTTTTGATTATGTTTTATTTTATCCTTCTACTCATCTGAACCTACAGTAACTTTCGCTGAGCCATTTGAGTAAGTTGCAGGCATTGTGACGCTTTACCTCCACACAATAATTAAAATCAGGAAGTCTGACATTAAGAAGATGTGATTATCTATTATACAGTTCATATTGAGATTTTGCCAAGTATCACAATAATATCCTTTACAGCATTTAAAAAAACATAGCATTTGGTTGTTATGTCTCCGTAAACTCCTTTAATCCACAACTATTTCTCATCTTTCCTTGTCTTTTACAATGTTGATATATTTAGAGAGTGCAGGCTAGTGTTTTGTAAAATGTTCTTCAATTTGCGTTTGTCTGATGTTTCCTACTGATCAGATTCAGGTCATATATTTGAGGTAAGAATGTTTCCTGAATGATGTCAGTTTGCCCCATTATCAGTCTATGTGCTGATTTGCATATGATATTAAACCATAAAAAATCCTGCTATGTAATATTGCTTGAAAACATGCTTTTCCCCATTTTGTAACTTTTATCGAGAACAGTGTTGTCCAATAGATATATGCTGCAAGCCTCATGCATTAAAAAGAGCTGTAAAAAGTTTTTTTAAGATATATACTATAAGTCATATATTTTTCCACCCAATATGAGAACACCCAGATTCATAAAGCAAGTCCTTAGAGACCTGCAAAGAGACTTAGACTCCCACACAATAATAATGGGAGACCTTAACACCCCACTGTCGATATTAGAAAGATCAACGAGACAGAAGGTCAACAAGGATATCCAGGATTTGAACTCAGCTCTGCACCAAGCAGACCTAATAGATATCTACAGAACTCTCCAACCCAAATCAACAGAATATACATTCCTCCCAACACCACATCGCACTTATTCTAAAATTGACCAAATAATTGGAAGTAAAACACTCCTCAGCAAATGTAAAAGAACAGAAACCACCACGAACTGTCTCTCAGACCACAGTGCAATCAAATTAGAACTCAGGATTAAGAAACTCACTCAAAACCACTCAACTACATGGAAACTGAACAACCTGCTCCTGAATGACTATTGGGTAAATAACGAAATGAAGGCAGAAATAAAGATGTTCTTTGAAACCAGTGAGAACAAAGACGCAACATACCAGAATCTCTGGGACACATTTAAAGCAGTGTGTAGAGGGAAATTTTTAGCACTAAATGCCCACAAGAGAAAGCAGGAAAGATCTAAAATTGACACCCAAACATCACAATTAAAAGAACTAGAGAAGCAAGAGCAAAAAAATTCAAAAGCTAGCAGAAGGCAAAAAATAACTAAGATCAGAGCAGAACTGAAGGAGACAGAGACATAAAAAACCCTTCAAAAAATCAATGAATCCAGGAGCTGGATTTTTGGAAAGATCAACAAAATTGATAGACCGCTAGCAAGACTAATAAAGAAGAAAAGAGAGAAGAATCAAATAGACACCATAAAAAATGATAAAGGGGATATCACCACTGATCCCACAGAAATACAAACTACCATCAGAGAACACTACAAACACCTCTACACAAATAAACTAGAAAATCTAGAAGAAATGGATAAATTCCTGTACACATGCACCCTCCCAAGACTACACCAGGAAGAAGCTGAATCTCTGAATAGACCAATAACAGGCTCTGAAATTGAGGCAATAATTAATAGCCTACCAACCAAAAAAAGTCCAGGACCAGATGGATTCACAGCCAAATTCTATCAGAGGTACAAGGAGGAGCTGGTACCATTCCTTCTGAAACTATTCCAATCAATAGAAAGAGAGGGAATCCTCCCTAACTCATTTTATGTGGCCAGCATCATCCTGATACCAAAGCCTGGCAGAGACACTACCAAAAAAAAAAAAAGAGAGAGAGAGAATTTTAGACCAATATCCCTGATGAACATCCATGTGAAAATCCTCAATAAAATACTGGCAAACCAAATCCAGCAACACATCAAAAATCTTATCCACCACGATCAAGTCGGCTTCATCCCTGGGATGCAAGGCTCATTCAACATACACAAATCAATAAATGTAATCCATCACATAAACAGAACCACTGACAAAACCACATGATTATCTCAATAGATGCAGAAAAGGCCTTCGACAAAATTCAACAGCCCTTCATGCTAAAAACTCTCAATAAACTAGGTATTGATGGAACATATCTCAAAATAAGAGCTATTTATGACAAACCCACAGCCAATATCATACTGAATGAGCAAAAACTGGAAGCATTCCTTTTGAAAACCAGCACAAGACAAGGATGCCCTCTCTTAACACTCCTATTCAACATAGTGTTGGAAGTTCTGGCCAAGGCAATCAGGCAAGAGAAAGAAATAAAGGGTACTCAACTGGGAAAAGAGGAAGTCAAATTGTCCCTTTTTGCAGATGACATGACTGTACATTTAGAAAACCCCATTGTCTTAGCCCAAAATTTCCTTAAGCTGATAAGCAAATTCAGTAAAGTTTCAGGATAAAAAATCAATGTGCAAAAATCACAAACATTCCTATACACCAATAACGGAAAAACAGAGAGCCAAATCATGAGTGAACTCCCATTCACAATCACTACAAAGAGAATAAAATACCTACGAATTCAACTTACAAGGGATGTGAAAGATCTCTTCAAGGAAAACTACAAACCACTGCTCGATGAAATAAAAGAGGACACAAACAAATGGAAGAGCTTTCCATGCTCATGGATAGGAAGAATCGATATCGTAAAAATGGCCATACTGCTCAAGGTAATTTATAGATTCAATGCCATCCCCATCAAGCTACCAATGACTTTCTTCACAGAATTGGAAAAAACTAAATTTCATATGGAACCAAAAAAGAGCCTGCATTGCCAAGACAATCCTAAGCCAAAAGAACAAAGCTGGAGGCATCATGCTACCTGACTTCAAACTATACTATAAGGCTATAATAACCAAAATAGTATGGTACTGTTACCAAAACAGATATATAGACCATTTGAACAGAACAGAGGCCTCAGAAATGACACCACACATCTACAACCATCTGATATTTGACAAATCTGACAAAAACAAGAAAAGGGGAAGGAATTCCTATTTAATAAATGGTTCTGGGAAAACTGGCTAGCCATATGTAGAAAGCCGAAACTGGATGCCTTCCTTACACCTTATACAAAAATTAATTCAAGATGGACTAAAGACTTAAATGTTACACCTAAAACCATAAAAATCCTAGAAGAAAATCTAGGCAGTACCATTCAGGACATAGACATGGACAAGGACTTCATGACTAAAACACCAAAAGCAGTGGCAACAAAAGCCAAAATTGACAAATGGGATCTAATTAAACTAAAGAGCTTCTGCACAGCAAAATAAACTATCATCAGAGTGAGCAGGCAACCTACAGAATGGGAGATAATTTTTGCAATCTATCCATCTGACAAACGGCTAATATCCAGAATCTACAAAGAACTTAAACAAATTAACAAGAAAAAAAAAAAAAAACAAGCAACCCCATCAAAAAGTAGGAGAAGACACGTCTCAAAAGAAGACATTTATGTGGCCAAAAGACATATGAAAAAAAGCTCATTATCACTGGTCATTAGAGAAATGCAAATCAAAACCACTATGAGATACCATCTCACGCCAGTTAGAATGGTGATCATTAAAAAGTCAGGAAACAACAGATGCTGGAAAGGATGTGGAGAAATAGGAACACTTTTACACTGTTGGTGGGAATGTAAATTAGTTCAACTATTGTGGAAGACAGTGCGGCGATTCCTCAAGGACCTCGCACTAGAAATAACATTTGATCCAGCATTCCCGTTACCGGTTATATACCCAAAGGATTATAAATCATTCTACTATAAAGACACATGCACAAGTATGTTTATTGCAGCACTGTTCACAATCGCAAAAACTTGGAACGAACCCAAATGTCCATCGATAATAGACTGGATAAAGAAAATGTGGCACATATACACCATGGAATACTATGTAGCCATAAAAAAGGATGAGTTCATGTCCTTTGCAGGGACATGAATGAAGCTGGAAACCATAATTCTCAGCAAACTAACACAGGAACAGAAAACCAAACATCACAAGTTCTCACTCATAAGTGGGAGTAGAACAATGAGAACACATGGACACAGGGAGGGGAACATCATACACCGGGGCCTGTCAGGGGGTTGGGGGCTAGGGGAGGAATAGCATCAGGAGAAATATCTAATGTAAATGATGAGTTGATGGGTGCAGCAAACCAACATGGCACATGTATACCTATGTAACAAACCTGTGCATTGTGCACATGTACCCTAGAACTTAAAGTATAATAAAAAATTTTTTAAAGATATATGCTATAAGTCATGTTTTAATTTTTCCAATCACTACATTTACAAAATAAGGAAAAGAAGATCAAATCAATTTTAATAATATTTAACCCATATATCCAAAATACTATCATTTCAACATGTAATCAATATAAAAAATGTTAACAGTACATTTCATTTTTTTTTGTTCTAAGTTTTCAAAAAGCCAGTGTATATTTTATATTAATACCACATCTCAGTTCAGACTATCCACATGGAAAGTGCGCAGTAGCCAGATGTGACTAGAGCCTACCTTACTGGACAGCACAAACCTAAAACATGCTTTTCAAGTCCTATAGCTGTACTGTAATTTATTTAATCAACCACCCCATTGCTAGAACTTATCATTTTTACGAAATTTTGCCATTATAAATAATAATGCAATGAAAATTCTTGTATTTACATCTGTGCATATTTTATGATTTCATTAGTATACACTTCTTGGGATGGAACCGATTTATCAGGGTTATCAAAGTTATAAGGCTTAAAGCTCTTAATGCTGCCAAATTGCTTTCTACAAACATTTTACAGATTTCCATTTGCACCAACAGTATACAAGATTCCCACACTTCCACCAACACTGAGTGTCACCTCTATCAACACTGAGTGTACCCCAGAACTCCCAGTCTTCTACTGTTTCAACTTGCAATGTAACAGATAACCAAGGACCACTGCTGTGCCAGCTACCTTCTTCCTGTCCCTCCAGATCTACTCTCTGCCCTTCTCCTCCCTGCTGTGTACCCAGGAAGCTGGCAATTGTGGACTGCATCAATGGTCTTGATTGCACCCCAGCTTCCTGTTGGGTAATGTCAGTGGAAAGTACTAGTGGGAGATGGAAGGAAGCAGGAAAAGTGAGGTCAGAATATTGATTTCCCTGGGTCCCCCACTTCTGAATTGCTGTGGGTTGGCTATGTCCCTCTAAAAGAGGCCACAGCTCCTGTCACATAACTCTCCCTATGCAGCTACCTGCAGTGGCTTCCTGGAACTCCCTCCTCTTGCCCTTTCTGGCCTGAGGAAGGTAAAGAGGCTTCTAGCAATTGCTAGCCCCAAGACTCTGCATTATCTATCCCTCATTGGTTTCTCTACACTTTCCTCACACCTTTGTACATATTCTCTTTATTAAACCCTCCTTGAATACTCAGTTGAAATTCATCATCAGTTTCCTGTGAGGACCATGAATGACGCAGCCAGACAGACATTAAATAACCTGACATTAAAAAGAAAGGGCCAAGATTGACCAATAAACTTACTTCAAAGGAAACACGTACTTTAGAACAGAAGAAAACTTGCTATAAAAAGAAAATTCTAATTCTAATTAGTATCTTCAAAAAATATTGAGACAATGTTATAGCCATAAAATAATTATTTTAAGAGTAACATTATGAAAACAACAACCAGAAAGAAAGATTTTGGAAATGAAAACAAAATTAATTGCCAAAACAAAAAAAAAGGTTAAGGTTAGATGATAAAGTCCAGAAAATATTTTAAAATGTGAGAGATATTAAAATTATCACAAATATGAATGAAAACAGAAGAAATATAAAGAATCGACACAAATGATCCAGTGCCCAACCAGTGGGAGTCCTCAAAAGAGAACAGAAAAAAAAAAACAAGGGAGAGGGAATTAATAAGGAAATAGTAAAAGGAAATTTTCCCTAGTAAACGGAAGACTTGAGACTTAGAATTCGAAGGCCCTGGAAGCTCAGAACAAGACAAAAACTAAAAACCCACACCTAGAAACATTATAAAAAAAAACTTCTAAAGAAATGAAACAGCCATAGACAAAGGAATAAAAGTTAGGCCAACATAAGACTTCTCATCAGCAACAATGGATGCTAGAAGATCTTGTCCTCTAGCAAGCCATCATCTACTCTGCAACCAGAGTCACCTTCCTTGAATTCAAATATCATCAAGCTACTTTCCTGCTGACAAATTTGCAATGGTTCTCTTTGGCATTAAGCTGAATTTGGAGTCTTCAGTTAGCTCATGTGACTCTCTATAATCTGCCCAGAGCAGCCTCTCCTGCCTGTTCCTGCTTCTTCAGCCTTTGCTCCACGTTGATGGGGCTCCTTGTGGTTTCCTGGACACATCATGCTGTTTCATGCCTTGCTGTATTTGCAAATACTGCTTTCTCCTCCCAGCAAGCTCATTCTTCTATTTTACCTAACGAATTCTCTTGTTCTTCAAAACTCAGCTAGAGTAGCAGCTTTTCTGTGAAGTTTTCCTTGCTTTGATCCCTGCCCTAGGTGAAGCCCACAGCTGCCATTTGCCTGAGAAGAGAATTTGGGCAGAAAGCAAAACCTTTTTCAGTGACTTTCATGTGCCAAGAATTGTGCTGGGGACACGGAGTTTACACAGCTTCTCTTAAAGCTTACAGTTTTGTAGGTGAACCAGAAAAGCAAAACAAACAATTACATCGGTGTGGAGTTGTTGCAATAAATATTTGGTGCTAATGGAATACAGGAGTGGAAGCCTGGATAAGTAAGAAAAAGCATGACAGGAAGGATTAGGGTTGAGCTCACTTTGAAGTAGGCTTTGGTAAATTTGCATTAGAAGAAACTGGAGAAGTTGGAAATGATAGAAAAGTTAAGACTCCCCTACAGCCAACTACATTAAATGCCTGGCATTTTGACACCACTTCTTCCTTTCATGCCCATGCATCTCTCTCAAATGAGTGACACGGAGCCCAAACTGACGCAGGACTCATCTTCATATAGATGTGCCAGGCATTGACCATTGACTGATCACAGTTTCTTTACTAGATGAACCCCACCAACATCGTTTATCAGATTTGCATTTGAAAATGGGTCTCTGGCAGAAGGGTGGGTCCTAAAGCCATAGGCCTACAGCTAGCCTCAGTCTCCAAACACTACCTTAGACATTGGAATGTAAATGATAAAGAGCTGCCACTGCTAGGCATTGCAGTTAGTCACTGCAGAAAGAACCCAAGCCATGGTGGCCTGGTGTGCATTGCCCCATTCCTGTATCATGCCTCTTCACTGGGTCAAGCTCAACCAGAGGCTATCATGAGACTCTCGTGTCATCTTTGTCCCGGGTGTGGATTTATTTTTCTTTTTTCTTTTTGAGACGGAGTCTTGCTCTGTCGCCCAGGCTGGAGTGCAGTGCTGCAATCTCAGCTCACTGCAAGCTCCGCCTCCCAGGTTCACGCCATTCTCCTGCCTCAGCCTCCCAAGTAGCTGGGACTATAGGCGACCACCACCAAGCCTGGCTAATTTTTTTGTATTTTTTTAGTAGAGACGGGGTTTCACCATGTTAGCCAGGATGGTCTCAATCTCCTGACCTCGTGATCCGCCCGCCTTGGCCCCCCAAAGTGCTGGGACTACAGGCGTGAGCCATGGTGCCTGGCCAGATTAATTTTTCTCATTTAGGATGAAGAAAGATCCCTGTCATTCATTTTCCAGGTTACTTGGGCTGACCTTCCATAGTCAAGACAAGTCAAGGATGTAATATAGTGAGGCTATTATAAAGGAACCTCAGCTTAAATACCAGTTGCCAATGCAAATATAAATAAGCTGTGAGTTTTTACTCATTTTTATGGCAAAGATTTTAGCAATGAAAGAGATGACAAGGATGTAGTGAAACAGGACTCAGCTGGTGGGAATGTACATTGGTATAGCCATCTTGGAGAGTAAATCTATAATGAAATCTTTATTGAATAAGCTAGACTCAAGAAGGTACAAGCAGAGATTATCTTTTATTCTTCCCCACGGCTCCTGTTGAACCTGCTTTACCAAACAGTCATTTTTCTGCTCACAGAAGCTTCAAACACAATGGAATACCAATACTAAACCCAATGCTGTTGGCTGAAATGTGTTCCCCCAAAATTCATATGTCAAAACCTAATTCTTAGTGTGATGGCATTTGCAGGTGAGGCCTTTGAGAGGTGGAACCCTCATGGATGGGATTAGTGCCCTTCTAAAAGAGGACTCAGAGAGCCTTTTTCCCCCTTCTGCTATTTGAGGAACAGTGAGAAGACAGCCATCTATGACCCAGGAAGTGAGCCCTTGCCAAACACTAAATCTACCAGAGCCTTGATCTTGGACTTTCCAGTCTCCAGAACTGGGAGAAATAAATTTTTATTGTGTAAGCCAACTAGTCTGTGGTATTTTGTTATGGCAGCCAAAGCAGACCAATATACCTAATAAAAAATGTGTATGGCCTAATAAGAAGAAAATGATTAATTTTTCAGAGAGAGATAAAAATGACCCAAATAACCCTGGATTGGGGGGTTCAGTATTGTGAAGATGGGGATTCACTGCTAAAATAATAGATATTTAATAGAATCCTACTTAAAGTTACAAAGGAGTATTCCTTTACCTTGACCAACTGATTCAATAATTTCTCAAGAGAAGTTATGTTGGAATAACAAATATTTTTTGGACAAGAAAACAAAAAAAAAAATACGAATGTGGGTGGGCTAACTCTAATCCTAACTCTGACCCTGACCCTGACCCTGACCCTGTGTGCCTATGTTTATATGTGCATGTGTGTATGTATATTGAAGGTGGCATTTCAAATCAATAACATAACAATGGCATGGTCAATAAATGGTATTTAAGTAATGAGATATTCATCAAACAAATAGAGTTAGATCCTTACCTAGCACCATACACAAATAAATAATTTCAGGCAAATAGATATTAAAAATTTAACAAAGTATTTGTGGTGATCACTGTTTTTTTGTTTTGTTTTGTTTGAGACAGGGTCTTGCTCTGTTATACTCATGGCTCACTGCAGCCTCAAGCTCCCAGGCTCAAATGATCCTCCTGCAGCCTCCCACGTAACAGGTGTGTGTCACCCCACCCAGCTAACTTTTTTGTTATGTTTTTTGGTAGAGGTGAGGTCTTACTATGTTGTTCAGGCTGGTCTTGAATTCCTGGGCTCAAGTGATCCTCCTGCCTCAGCCTCCCAAAGTGCTGAAATTAAAGGCATGAGTCCCTATACCCAACTGATCACTGTGTTGTATTCTCCCTCCTTCTTCTGACATTAATTTATCCCAAAGGATTAATCTAAGGCAATCAGGGTAATCACATTTCCCAGGGAAGGAATTGGGCAAATACAAGAGAAATTTCTTGGAGCTTTGGAAAAAAATTTCCTTGTTTCTAAGAAGGAGGTAGAGGAAGATACAGTGCTTTTTTCCCTCTGGATTTGCTGTGAAGTCTGCATATGAATTCTGCACCTGCTGATATATAAATGATAGGAGACTAAAAAGATAAACACCAAAATGTTAGCAGTGCTTGCCTTTACTACTATTTAATTCTATATCGTTTGAACTTTTTACAACGAGAATATATTCATTAACTAGTTGTGTCAACATTTTTAAAATTGTAATTATGCTATTTAATCTTTATTTCCTTAAATCCTGCATGCTTTCTTGTTTTAAATATTTGCCTGACATATCACTGTCCCATCCTTTTATTTTCGACCTTTCAGCTTCATTTTAAGTTATCCTTAGTATACAGTCATTGGATTACTTTGTTGTTTTTGCTCCAACTGAGTCTGCCCGTTATGAAAGGGAGTTTAAAAGTGTTGACATTTGTTGATAAAACTGTTGCACTTGGTGTTGCTTTAGTCATCTTATTTTATGCCTTACGTTTTCTTTCTTTGCTATCTTGTCTCTTGCTATATGTATGGTATTTTGTTTGCTTTTATCTTCTACAGTTATTTGGAAACTACACTTACTGCTTTAAATTCTATGAGTAGTGACTAAATTATAAACTAATTCTTTTAAAATATATCAGCCAGGATTCAGTCAGGAAAATGATGGTCCAGGTATTCCAGGAATGAAAGGTTTAATATAGGAACTAGGGGCTGGCACACACGTTGGACAATCAGTTATGCTAAGGTCAGCAAATCCACCATCAAGAGCTGGGCCGGAAGGTCTGAAGCACATGGTTCTCGGGACTCACTGGAAAGCCAGTGTGAAACCGCAGACTGCCCACTGCTCTCAGGAGGAAAACGACTTCTCCTTCCAGACTTCTCAAGAGTGTCTCCCCAGGGCAGAAGCTACCATATAGGGAAGGTAGTTCTAGGAAAGGTAGTCCCAGGCTACTCTTCAGCAATGCAGAATGTTAGCAAGTTGACAAGAGAAAAATAGAAGAGCATACTTATCATTTTACTAAAAAATAAATGCTAATTTTTCTCCTCTTTACATGGAATGAGGAATCAAATGTTCTTGCTTTCTCAACTATCATTATTTCTAGTAATTTTTTAACTGAACAAATTAAAATATAATTATCCTTTTCAGTTTATTTTTTATTTTATTTTTAGAGACAGGGTCTTGCTCTGTTTCCCAGGCTAAAGTGCAATGGCACGATTAAGGCTCACTGCAGCCTCGACCTCCTGGTCTCAGGTGATCCTCCCGTCTCAGCCTCCAGGGCAGCTGAGACTATAGGCACGTGCCACCACACCTGGCTAATGTTGGTATGTTTTGTAGAGATGGGGTTTCACTATGTCACCAAAGCTGGTCTCGAATTCCTGGGCTCAGGTGATCCACGTTCCTCAGCCTTCCAAAGTGCTGGGATTACAGGCACACTGGCCTCAGTCTATTTTTATATCAAGTCCCTACAAACACATTGATAATAATTGTCTGTATGAATAACTGGTTTTAGTATTAGTTTTCAGTTCTTTTCTTCTACTTGTCCTAACATCTTACCTTGGGCTCATTTCATGATGTTCTGGTAAGCATCAGGAAGAGTAAATGAGACATACGTTTTCTTAGTTCTTGCATTTTTGAGAATATCTTTCCATTTTTATATCACATAAATTAATAATTTTCCTGATTTTATAGGTAAGGACCTCATGTCTATAGATCTCTGTGGACCTTTCTTATTACCTTTTAACATTCATTATTGTGACAGGAAGGTCTAGAAAATGCCAACTTTTTGTTTTTGTTTTGCCAATTGCTTCTTTATTTTTTTAAGATTAGATAATTCTTTATGTTGAAAAGGACTTTTGAAGCTGTTGATTATTTTGGATAAAATGCATTGAATACAAACTCAATTAGGTTGATTTTGCTTGTAAGGTCAAGATTATTTTCATTTATTATTGTTTAGCTTCCCTTCCTCACTAGTATTAATAAGATAGATCCTGGGCTCTCTTTTCTGTATTAGCTATTTCTAATCTTTTATTTATATTTTTATTATGCTTCTGTTATAATTTTTCTAATTTATTCTTTCATTAGGGCTGGGCATGGTGGCTTATGCCTATAATCCCAGTACTTTGGGAGGCCAAGGTGGGAAGATTGCTTGAGGCTTGGAGTTTGAGACCAGCCTAGGCAACATAGTAAGGTCCTGCCTCTACGAAAAATATAAGTAAATAAAAATAGCCAAGTGTGGTTGTATGTGCCTGTATTTCCAGCTACTCTGGAGGCTGAGGCAGAAGGATCACTTAAGCTCACGAGTTTGAGGATACAGTGAGCTATGATCATGCCACTGCACTCCAACCTAGGCAATAGAGTAAGACTCTGTCTCTAAGAAATTTTTTTAAAATTCTATTATTAATATACTTTTTCTACAGTGTTATATTTGTTAATTTTCTACACCAAAAATGGCTGCCATTGTGCACTGCATTTTAAGTCCTATAAAGTCACTTCTAATAATAATACACTAATTTAGCTAGTTGTATTTTTAATAAGCCTTGTTCCTAGTTAGTGAAAACACTAGGCAAATAGTTTCCCAAAACATTTTTATTTTATACAAAAAAATCTGCTTCAGAGGGAGAAAAAAATCTACATTTTACTGCAGAATATTCTCCCCTTTTCCTGCTTCTCTTGAATTAAAGCTTATTTTCATAAGCCTGTGTTAATTCTTTTCTCTTTGGGCATCTTTTTAGATGAGTTATATTCAGGCCAGGGCTGGAGACATGAATGTAGTTCACCCAGTTCCAGTTTGGAAAGGGAGAGGACAGTAGCTTTTTTTATTCACTGAATGACCAGGCTCCATATTGTAAGATCTGTATTTATACATTTGACTTACTTTAAAGATTCTTGGACTCTGTTAAAAATGGATGCTTTGAAGAAAGACTCTCCATGAAGCACTTAATCCGTTAAATGCCCACAAATCGAATGATGAGTTCTGTCCTTGAGTAGAAAATAAAATACCTTGAGTGACTAGAGCTAGATATCCACCATATACTGAAGTGAGAAATTATGAAAAAGCTCAATGCCGACTGCTGTCTCTCAAGAGGCTAGATGTCAGTTCTGACCCATTGTTAAGGACATTACTTCATTTTCTTCAGAATCTTGAGAATGCACAAATCTTGCTTATATATAACAAGGATGGGCTGGGGTAGTATAGTGTCTGAATTCTTGGGTCAAATGTGAAAAAGATGTGATTGCCTTGGAAGCGATGTATGACCACTTATTCATGCTCCTAGAAATACGAAAAACAGGCAGAAAGGATTGAAAACAAAAGTGGAATCATTTCCAGGCAGAGACTGAGCCAAGAAAGGGGCCCAGGTCCTCTCCTTTACCCAGAGTACCCTTCAGCTTTGGCATCCCGTCCCTTGAATCACAGTCATTGTCTGGCTCTAATGCAAACACTGGCTCCATTGTGATTCTGCAGGGGCACAGCCCCACATGCACTGCTTTCTACCTGCCTGGGGCTTCTTCGGCTTATCCCATTGAGCTGTGACTCAGGCAGTCAGCCAGAAGAGCCTCTATGTAGGGTGGTGCCTGGGGATTTGTGCTGATTGCACAACGGCTGCCATCCCATGGGAAATGTCAAATCAGGGGCAAAGTATGGGTGCTCTGTTTGAATCCAAGGATTTGGGTCAGAACAGATGGTGGTGGGAATTTTCATTCTTACTATCTGCCTCTGAGGACACTTGGATGGACCTCAGACTGCCTGGAAACTTCTAGAAAAATTCTAGGTTCCACAAGTCAAGTGTCAGAGGAGTTCTCACGAAGTCTAGGGGATGGGGAAGAATAGTCTGAAATACATGAGGTTCACAGGTGGCTTCCTGCAATACTTCTCAGGCTTCCTGTACGTTAGACTTATCTACGGAGCCTATAAACATGCAGATTCCTGAGACACATTCCCTGGGATTCTAATTCATAGGTCTTGGAGTTGGGATTAGTAATCCACATTTTTATGAGCATTCCAAACTGATTCTAATGCAACAAGGTCACATAACAAACTCCACTTAGAAAAACACTGATTTATGAAGGTGTTGGCAAAGTAAGCACTTAAATCAATCTGTTATGATAAGTATCTGGGCCAAGAATGGGTTCCTCAGGAATTACAGGAGGATGACTATAAGCAGCTTCCCCTGGTTGAGCACTGCCTTGTGCCTAAGCAGACTTCCTCAGCAACCAGGCTTCTGACAGCCTTTAATCATATGCATTCCTGTAGTTAGGTGAAGCTATCCTAGAGGTCAAGGATGGTAGCAAGTAAAGGGAGGAAACCTACTTTCTGTTGGGGCCAGACTGATGAGCTCAGTTGGGAAATCCTAGCGATGGAGAGTGAAATAGAGCATTTCCATATGAACCAGTATGTCTGGCCACACCCCTCTAAGGGAGACTAACTCACGGGCAGCCCCTCATTTCTAGGTGGCCATATTGAGTACCATAAGAGGGGCTTCCCTAACCACAACTGATTAGACCAAGGGTGGGTTGAACCCAAGGCAGCCAATTATCAATTATAGGATGTGAAGTGGCATGAAAAGACATTAATTAGGCCAATCAGATTACCACTGTTGGGAACTGGGAAATGTGGAGAATCCAAGCCAGTCATCAGTAGGTCAGAGTTTATCAAAAAGTCATGTCATAACAAAAGAGGCTGGGGAAGCCATAGTGAAGTATGTATGCAGAGAGGATTCTGGTCAGCCAGAAGAAGAAAGTGGAGCAGATGTGTAGAGAGAAATAGAAAGTCGAGAAATTTTGAGAAATAAGAAAGATGGACTGGGCATGGTGGCTCGTTCCTGTAATATCAGCACTTTCGGAGGCCAACAAAGGAGGATCACTTGAGCCAAGGAGTTCAATACCAGCCTGGGCAATATAGTGAGACTTTGTCTCTACAAAAAAAAAATAAAAATAAAATTAGCCGTGTATGGTGGCATGCACCTATGGTCCCAGCTACTTGGGAGGCTGAAGTGAGAGGACTGCTTCAGCTCCGGAAGTCGAGGCTACAGTGAGTCGAGATCACACCATAATACTCTAGCCTGGGCAACAGAGCGAGACCTTGTCTCTAAACAGAAAAAAATAAATAAATAAAAGAAAGAAAGAAAAGAAAGAAACCTGGTTAACAGCATCAGGTAAAAGCAGGTTATAAATGCTCTCCGGCTCAAGGAACACGTAGCCTTATTTGAGCAAGCTTAAGAGGGCAATGAAATACCTGTCAACAATGAAATGGAACCAATATTTAATGAGCCTTTATTGTATGCAAGGTACTTGAGTAGCATTTCATGTATTCTCTATAATTTTTGCTCACAATAGCACTAAAAATATGCATTATAGTGCCTATCTGCTGTACTTTATCATCTACTTTTCCTTACTGTAGAGGTAAGAAAAATTAATGGACTGTCTAGCACCTGTCCAAATTATAGCCACCTGTCACATGTGGCTATTAAGCACTTAAAATGTAGCTAGTGCAAATTGAGATGTGCTGTAAGTGTGTAACACACCAAATTTTGAAATAGAGTACAAAAATAAAAAAGAATGTAAAATATCTCATTAATAATTTTCAGTTGGTAACATGTTGAAGTGATATATGTTGGATATAGTGGGTTGAATAAAATAAATATTAAAATTAATTTCACCTGTTTCTGTTTACTTAGTGAATGTAGCTACAAGAAAATTAAAAATTACATATGTGGGTCATATTTGTGACTCACATTATGTTTCTTCTGAACAGTGCTGGTCTAGTTTGTTGTTTTATGAAACCAAAAATGGTGACACATGAAAAGAAGAAAAGTGTAAGCTTCCTTGATTAGGCCATATTCACCACTAGTCCTCATATTGGAAAATAAATTCCATAAATATTGAGCAAGTACATTGTGCTAGTCTCCAAAGATGGTGGCCATAATTCTTCCCCTCCCAATATAAGCATGCCCCTCCTCCCATCAAGAAACAGAGCCTATTTCCCCTTCTCTTGAATCTGGCCTGGCCTTGTAACCTACTGTGACCAATAGAATGTGATGGAGGTAATGGTTATGCCAGTTTTGAGTGTAGCCTTTAAGAGGCCTCGTAGCTCCTACTTTTGCTCTTAGATAATCTTCAGGCTGGAAAGAAGCTTTGGCTAGACTCCTGAATGGAAAGAAAGGCCAAGTAGAGGAGTGCTTAAATGCTAGACATATGAGTGAGGCCTTCGAGACCCTTCCAGCACAGCCAAAGTGGCCAGCAACACAGCCTAACCAGTGACCCAGCAGATGTCATGTAGAACAGACAAACTACTGTGCCAAACACAGCCAAAAGGTAGAAGCATGAGAAACAATAAACTGTTTCAAAGCCACTAAATTTCAGGGTGGTTTGTTACACAGTAATAAATAATTGAAGTGTGCCTTCTGCGTGCAAAATTCTGTGATACACAGACCCCGGGAGTGACAACATAACCAAGAATGCTTCCTGCCCTCAGTATGCTTAGAATCTCAAGGGAGACATCCTGCACGTATTAAAAATAACTGTAGCATGGGATGGGGCAGGTGTTTGAAGTTTAATATTGCAGTGGTTGTTTGGCCTCACACAGAATTTCATACTTTCTTGGGCCCTGGCTTGCTTTCTAGGCTCTCTTTGCTGACTTACAGCAGGTCCCAGGGACTCAGACTTGGCCTTTTCAGCGGTTGCTTCCACTTATTGGACACCTTACGGCCCTTTTCTTCCCCGTGTGAGCCTGGTGGGGAGGGAGGAAGCAATCTCTCCTGGCTCTCCATAAGGACAGATTCACGAGTCTAACTGCTGCTTCCAATAGAAGCACAGGCAGAGAGAAAAAGAGTTACAAATATGGGGACATAGCACAAATGCTGGACTCTGTAAGACTCAGTAAGTAAAACTATGCAAGGTTTTTATTTTCTACTGGGCCAGACTTCCTGGCCTCTCCCAGAATGTGGTGAATAGACTCTGTAGGGCTTTTAACCTCCACTCTTATTCCAAGGATGGGGTTCAGCTTCCTTCTTTTCCTTTTTGTCTATATCAAGGGTCCCATGGGTTGTTTCTTTCCATTGTGGTCTCACTGCCCAGCTTTAAGGCACCATCCTGGCACAGTGATAGGTTTACCTTTGTCTAAAAGTGTCCATTTGCATCTCTGTGGCCTTCTTGCCTGGGTGACACCCACTTGATTAGGCATTTGCCCAGTGTGAGATCAGAGTCCCTCATTTACATTTCCCCACAATAGTGAATGGCTTACAGGCTGTTCAAATACAGTTTCTAAACAGTGAATAATTCAGCCAGAAAGCCAGCCTTTTAAGGTTTGGATTTGGGGCATTTCTGAGAGCTCTAAACCCTTCGCACTGACACTGTGGACTACCATTGGCATAGAAGCCGAGCAAGAAAACTGAGAGGAGCTCAGCTTGACTACTGCAGACCCTTCACTACTTCCCACGCAGGGCTTCATCAATAACTCAGGGAGAAAGGCTCTGCTAGTTAAAACCAAACCCACAAAGAAGAGTCACTGTTTAGATTCTAAATAGGGTGCATGCAAGAGACAAAAATCACATGTGGTCAAAATTATCCCTCAACATCATTTACAGACCGCAAATAGAGAAGACATTGTTGTGCATTTACAACCCTGGACAGTAATTCTTATGGCCATTGGAAGTGTAAGAGCATTGAGTGACAAGCAAAAAAAAAAAAAAAAAACAAAGGAACAAAACTAAAGTCTACTGAAAGATGTCTGCTTTCAAAGTATTTTGCCTCTGAGATAACTCCTAAATCCCCAGCCATAGTTATTCTTCACACATCCCTAGTAGGGAGTGGGGACTGAGTAGAAAATAATAACAGCAGGCAATGCTCATAACAGCAGGCACTGTTCTAACTGCCTTATATTAGCTCATGCAATCTTTACTACAATAGGAAACAGAAGAGTTACTCTATTTACGGAAGAGTAAACTGAGGCATACAGAGCTGGTGGAAATTATCTGAGGTTTCTCACTAGAATACTCAGTGAGACCGTGTTCAGGAGTGGGTGGCTGACAGGATTAACATCCCACAGAAATGGCATAAAGACTATTTTAAAATGAAGATATTTGAAATACAGAAGATACAGAAAGAAGCCTTTTCTGAGCTTCCCTTATCTGACTAAAGGCAGAGCTCCTTGAAAATGAAATTGCCATAAATCCCCTCTCCAGGAGAGCTGACAGCCAAGGAGACTGGTCATTAGCACAAGGGAGAGAAATTGCATAAATACACATTATCACCAATTGTCATACCCTCCATTTGTCTCCACTGAAAGCTCATTTATCCTCTCACAGAAGCCCTTTCTCCCCACCCCCTTTCCCCTATGAAGCTGGTATATAAACCTTTATTCCTCACTGCTCAGCTATCAATGCTCCCACATGCATGTGGATTTAAAAGAAAGTTTTTCTCCCAACAAGGTGAATGGGTTACTTGTGAAAGAAATGCAGGATTTCAATAAATGAAACTGAGAGGACCAGGTGTGATGGCTCATGCCTGTAATCCCAGCACTTTGGGAGGCTGAGGTGGGTGGACGGCTTGAACTCAGGAGTTATTGAGACCAGCCTGGGCAACATGGAGAAACCTACCTCTACAAAATATACAAAAATTAGCCAGGTGTGGTGTTGTGCGCCTGTGGTCCCAGCTACACAGGAGGCTGAGACATGAGAATCACTTGAACCCGGAAGGTGGAGGTTGCAGTGAGCCGAGATTGCACCACTGCACTCCAGCCTGGGCAACAGAGTGGGACTCTGAAAAAAAGAAAGAAAGAGAAAAAGAGAAAGAGAGAGAGAGAGAAAGAAAGCACTCCAGCCTGGGCAACAGAGTAAGACTCTGAGAAAGAAAGAAAAGAAAGAGAAAAAGAGAAAGAGAAAGAAGGAAGGAAGGAAGGAAGGAAGGAAGGAAGGAAGGAAGGAAGGAAGGAAGGAAGGAAGGAAGGAAGGAGAGAAAGAAAGAAAGAAAGAAAGAAAGAAAGAAAGAAAGAAAGAAAGGAGAGGAAAGAAAAAGAGAAAGAAAGGAAGAAAGAAAGAAAGAGAAAGAAAGAAAGAAAGAAAAAGAAAAAAAGAGAGATGTTTGAGATGGAAGCCATATGAGCAAAGGAATAGAGGAAGGAAAATACAGGGCAGGTTCGGGGAATGTTCTGCTGTGACTGGAGCAAAGGGTGAATGGAAATCCATTATAGGAAACTAAGGCTGGATAACCAAATTAGAGCCAACTTGTGGGAGAGTCTTAGAACTTGAGATTTGGAAGGATCCCTAACTCACCTTCATTAGAGCAACAGAAGAGAAAGAAGACCAGTGTCTTGGAGAGTGTCAATGGCTGATCAATACCAAAAGACAAGTAAACAGCAGAGATGGAGACTAAAGCTCCTGACTCTGAACTCCCTCCCCAGTTTCTTCTTCGCTGCCTCCTTTGAGATGGACATGGGAGGCAAGTGGAGTTGGTGAGGGGACAGAGCTCTCCTGTGTGTTGCCCAGCCTCATTGCCTGCTTTCCTTCTCCAGACACAGTGTAATATCAATGCTGGCTCCAAACAGCCAGGAGTGGCCAACATGACACATACCCCTCTGTCCCTATGCTGTGCTGTCAAGCACCTTGTATATAGGCTGTTCCCAAGAGCAGCCCAGGAGTGAAGTGGGGCAAGGGGCTCCATTCTTCTCAGCCCAACCAGCACTGGCCATTTCCTCTCCTGGCATGATTTTAGGATTTCCCATTCTCCTCCCTACTGCATTTCCTGATCAAAATAGATTTTTTTCCCAGGTCAACTCAGCTGCTCTCTGATTCGGGCAAAACTAGAGATGCAGAGAAAAATGAGAACCGGTTGGGGTTATTTTGGCCTATTGTTCCACACTACAGAGACATTAGATAATGACCTGATCCTGCACCTCTCCCACTCTGCCCCTATCCCACGACCCTGGAAGGCATTGTTTGAGTGTTTTGTTTGCATTGTTCAGAGGTTCTCTTAAGCAAGTTCAAATTTAAACCTTCTTGATGAAAAAGACAGGTGCAGGCAGCTCTGTGGCTCTCAGCTATTGACCACTCTGTGCAAAAGCCCACACCATGCACACACGTCTTTGCACTGTCCACCATTTGTCCCCCACTTCCTCTTCCTCCCTGTTTGTCTTTCCCACTGTTAATCCTTTGCTCCAATCCAGCTGGTCTCTGGATTATTCCCTGAACTTGCCTTGTGTTTTTCCACCTAAAAGCCTTTGTCTCCACCACCTGTCCCCATAAAATGTCCTCCCCACTTTTTTCCATCCAGCCAGATCAGATTCATTTCACCCTCATTCAATGCCAACTGTTGGTCGGCAGTGGGCCAGCACACGTTATCTCATCCTGCAAGGCCCAGCATACATTTATTCTTATCTGGGAAGCTTTCTGGGGCTACCCAACTGGAAGTGACTACTTCTTCCTTTCTCTCACTCTTATTGTCTGTACTGCTCAGTTGGTGCTTAATACATCCTAGTACTTTACAATTAATCATTCACTTGCTCATTCATTCATTTAACAAGTATTTACTGAGTGATTATTATTTTGCAGACACTGTGGGAGATGCTGGAGAGATGCAGATGAAGGAGACACCCTGGTTGTCCCCTAGAAACTCACTCTAGTGGTCAAAATTGGCACACCAGAAGCCGCTTGTCATAAAATGATGAGTACAGGTCACACTTCAGAAGTCCAGCAGTGGGGCTCTGTGATGAATGAGTAAACAGTGGCCCTGTGAAGGTGGAGAGAAAGCACATTTTTGAAAGGTAGAGGAAGAGCAGGTGCCCAGAGCTGAGGAGCATTGGAATAGGGTTACAAGCAGCACTTGCTGCTGGACCAGAGAATGTTGCCAAATTATAGCATGTGCAAGATATCATTGGAGGACCTGGAGTTCCAGGCTTAGAGCTTGGCTTCATTCTGAGAGGCATGTTGTGCCATTGAGGGTTTTAAGCAAGGGATTGATTCAAGCTTTGTGGTTTAAGATCACTCTGGCTACATTGTGAAGGGTGGATAAAACCAGGGAGAGATTTGAGGCAGGAAATTGTTAGGAGGCTGTGGCAATAACCCAAGGCAAGAGACATGAAGGTGGTAATCTCTGCCTGAGAAATGAAGAGACTCGATTTGAGAAATATACAGGATGTATAAAATCATACCCCAGTCACAGCTCTGGAGGCCCTCACAACCGAAAAGTGTGCATAAGTACAATGCAATGTATAGAACCTGTCATGGATTCAAAAAGTGCTACCAGAGCACAGGAGAGATGGCAGATGACATTGTCTAGGAAATGTGGACCAAGTCATGGACTTGTCATTCCTATAACTTGACTATTTATGCACATGTGTCAGATCTCTTCTCCTAGATTTTAGGCTCACTAAAGGCAGGGGACATGGAAAAGCTAAAGGACATCAGCTCTTGTCACAAGCAAGGCCTCTGCTCTCCACATTGTGGGAAGGGGTATCCCAGGGAACTACGTTTGTAGCAGGCAGGTCAGGAGTTTCTGCAGCAAGGGCAGGGCAGGGAAAAAGCATCAAGACATGCTATGAACAGGCCACGAGGGTGATGCCCAGAGCACAGAATTGGAGCCAGGCTAGGCTAAGTTTACGTTTCTGCTCCACTGTCAGCCAGCTATGTGACCTTGGGCAAATAACTTAAACTCTCATAGTCTCAGCTCCTTTGTTTATAAAATGAGTACCCCCTCACTGAGTCAATTTCAGTATTATGTGAAAAATAAATGGAAATCCCTAGGCATGTACCTAGTACCTCTAGAGTACTCTTTGTTATAGATGTAGGTATCACTGATGTTGGCATCTCTTTTCTTATCCCTTCCCCTCACTAATCTGGGAGATCGCTGAGTGCAGCAGAGACTACGTCTTACTCATATTTTACCCTCATTTTCTGCCACAGTACTTGCCGCACAGTAGCTGCTCAATCGATGTTTGTTGAATGAGTTCATATGAGCACTTACAATGTTACTTCGGAGCCCAGTAAAATTCCTTAATTTAGATTCACTGCCTACCCCTGAGATAGCACAGAAAGGAAACAAATTTGACAAAGACATTGTTCCTGCCCTCAAGGGGCAGAGATAATTTAAATCAAAGAAAAACTTTAGGTTCTTCAAGGCACTGTCCTGTATGTTCTTCTCTGCCCACCTCATCTCTTCTCTTTCCTTTCCACACTGTGGTTATCTCATTCATTCACAAGACTTAAATCTATAGTTAATGGCTTTCCAATGTATGTCTCCCACAGTGACCTCTCTCTGATCTAGATCAATATATCCAGCTGCCTACTTGACATTGCAAGTAGATTGACATTATCTACTTGCAATCTAATGTCTTAAATTGCACCTTGGACATTTCCATCTAGACTTGCTACTCCTCCAGCATGGCTTTTCTCACTGGGAGGCAGGTTCATCCACCAGATGAATGGTCCAAGCCATTCATCTGGGAGTAATCTTTAACACCTACCTCTCCCTCATGTCTACATCTGATAAAATTTCAGGCTTCCAAAGTAGATCTAGATCTGGGTTCCCTCCTCTTCTCCCGACTCCCACTGTCACCACCATCTCTCATGTGGAGATCATATGACCTCCTCTTGGCAGCCTCATTTTTACTTTTGCTTCTCTTTTTAGATAGTGGCTATAGAATTATTTAAAACCATTATTCAGACCATAGTACTGATTTAAAAGCCTTTAATGATTTATCTTACACTTGGGAAGAAATTTGAAATGCTTACCACGACCTGCTGGCCCCATGTTACTGGACTTCCTGCCACTCTCTTGCCTCCTCTCGCTCCACTTTGCTTCTTCACTGTTTCAGCTATGCTAGCCTCCTTGCAGTTCTTCAGACACCCCATCCTCCCCTGGCCTTGTGGGTTTTGCATCCCCTGTTTTTCAGAGAAGGCCCTTGGCTCATCTCTTCTCTTAGGTAACTGACAACTCACTGATCCATTAAGCCTCAGTTGAAATGTTTGTTCCTCTGGAAGGCCTTTCCTGGTCTCCCTTTCTAAACTAGATCCTTCTTTAAAGTACACATTCTAATTTTTTTATCCCTTGTTCCTTTATTGTACTTATCACAATTTGTATATGTATACTTTTTTGTGCAACTATTTTGTTTAGCATCTCTGCCCTCATTCTTACCCCAACATGTGCACACACATACCCATCCAACTCTGTTGTTTACCATTGCATCTCCAGAGCCTAGCATAGAGCTTGGTCCATAGAACACAGTAGGTCTTTGTTGAATTAATATGTTCAAGGCTGTGAGGAAGAGACAAACAGGGGCTGGGAGAGTTCAAAGGAGTTGAACCACCTCTGAATGTGGTTCAGGCAAGGCTTCAAGGAAGATAAAGCATTTGGTGAAAGATTTGAAAATTGGGTGGAATGAAAAAGGCAGAGGGGAGTGGTGCTGAAGGAATGGGTGGAGGGAGGGGCTTTCCAGGTAGCTGGACAACCTGGCTGGAGAAAGCTGGGTGGTGTCTGAGAAACAATGAGTAACCAGGGTGTCTGGAATACAGGGCTTGTGGAGGGAAGAAGGCCAGAAAGGGCCTTACAAAAACTAGCTTTTGGACCTATTCTTGAATCTCCAGGAGGTGATGATAGCAGGAGGAAGCAGACAAACCCCTAGGCAGATATTTCCCCAGTGAAACCTGACCTTCAAACCAAAGACAGTTTAAAGCTTGAAAGCCAAGCTACTAGTCTCAGATAAATCCACAGACCAGAAAAGAACCTCTCTTCCCATTTGGCACACTTTCCTCTGATTGATTCCCACCCATCACCTATTTTAAAAGTACCTATCCTTCCCTAATTGGTTTTTTACACTGTTGTGCGCATCTTTGGGTGGTGCCTTAGTTTTAGCCTTTTTTGCATACTCACAAATCAATCAGCATGCACACCCACATTCTGAGCCCATAAAAGCCCTGGACTCAGCCACGCTTCAGGGAACTACTCACCTTTGGGTTGGGGAGACTACCCACCTAGAGTCCCCTTTCTGCTAAGAGCTGTTCTGTCACTCAGTAAAACTCTTCTCCACCCTTCTCACTCTCTGGTTGTCCAAATAATATCATTCTTCTTGGATATGGGACAAGAACTTGGGACCTGCTGGACAGCAGGTGCCAAAGGAGCTGCTGTAACACTGTAGCCATCCACCAACAGTAGGGAGCCACCCCCAGCAATGGGAAGCAGCAGGAGGGCTGGAGCCATGGGGTACCTCCTGCAGTGAGCCCAGATCCAAGTGGGGCCCAGGCAGGGACAATGCAGGCTGCAGAGGTCTCTGTCTGGTGAAGCAGCACCAAGAAAAAAAAATAAATCCTGCATCAGCGATAGGTGGCCAAGAGGCTTCCCTGAAAAAAGTGACTCTTCTCTTCCTGGAGTGTAGGTACCTGGTATATTTCATAAGCATATGTTTCCTTTAATAAGCTCCCACCCATGAGTTAGGGGACAATACACCCAATACTTTTCAACATCTTCTGCCTCCTGTCCCACCCCTGCCCCAGGCACCTGGCTGGAAGGCTTGAGCCATTCTTATTAGGATTGGAAATGGAATGCTTCTGCTTCTGTCATGTCAATGGTCTAGTCTAGTTCCACATTAGAAAACTTGGGATTGTGGACAATTTATAGGGAAAAAGAAATTAGGACAGAATTCAAATAATTCCTCCATAGACATTTGACTCATACTTGAATCATGTCCTTTTGACTCACTGAGGCCACTAAAAAAATGCTTTCAGCTTCACACATGACTTTCTGAGCCTGTGACCCTCTGTTGGAACCACATACAGGGCTCCTCTATTCAATAGATTACAGTTTTAGCCTGGCGTGGTGGCCCACACCTATAATCCTGGCACTTTGGGAGGCCGAGGCAGGCAGATCACTTGAGGTCAGGAGTTCAAGACCAGCCTGGCCAATGTAGTGCAACCCCATCTCTACTAAAAATACAAAAATTAGCTGGGCATGGTGGCGCACACCTGTAATCCCAGCTACTCAGGAGGCTGAGACAGGAGAATCACTTGAACCTGGGAGGCAGAGGTTGCAGTGAGCTGAGATCATGTTATTGCACTCCAGCCTGGGCAACAGAGTGAGACTCCGTATCTCAAAAAACAAAATAAATAAATAAATAGATTACAGTTTTAAAGGGAGTGCTTATCATCCACTCTGTCAGGTGCTTTCCATGAGTTACTTCATTAGTCCTCATACCCACCTCATACTCACTCATCAGAGAAGCAATCAGATTCATCTTCTAGATAAGAAAACTGAAGCTCAAAGAGATTAAGTAATTTGCCCAAGAGGTGAAGGCTGCATTTGCATTGAGGTCTGTCTGGCCTAAAGCCTATACTTTCAGCAATTATGCTATGTGGCTTTTTCAAAGACAAGACATAGTGACTGGGTTTGGGGGAACCATTAAGATTACTTTAAAAAAAAAAGCTTTACTTTAAAATAATTACAAATTCACAGAAAGTTGCAAAAAAAAAAATGTAACCTTCATTCAATATCCCCAGTGGTAATATATTGCATAACTACAGCACAACATCAAAACTAGGGAATTGACATTGGTACAATCCAGAGTTTATTTAGATTTTGCCAGTTTTACTAGGAGAGTATTAGGGTTACTTTTAAAGTCAAATGAAGTTGGGAAGGGGCGGGACAAGAATTCACCTTTTGCAAGGTCCTTTGGAGTCCCGACTCCCCTGAATACTTTCACCCAAAGTCCTGGGTTACTTGAAACAGCAGCTCTGAAGAAGGAATGAATCAGCAGATATAGAAATGTCCATTTTTGCTGTTATAGGCCGCAGGAAATGCTATATTCTCAAGGGAGCTCATAGAATTTGTGTTTTTTAAATAGAGAGTGACCTGGTGAGAGTGCCTGAGTCTGCTTGTCTGGAGGCCTCTCAAATCCCCTGGGGCTACCTGAGGCCTGGCTCAGCCAAAATGCCTCTCTGCCCCCATTGTCTGTCTCCTGGCAGCTGGAGATAAGCGATAAGCCTGAGAGATGAAGCAGGATTGGAGTCTGAATCACTGCTTACCCATTAGGAGGTTTGAGGCTCTGAACCTGTCTGAATCACTGGCAGCCAACCAGGACAGTTTTATCTGGAAAAACTCTCCCCAGGACAGCCCCAGCCTGACTGAGGGAACAATGGCGGGAAATGGAGGCTCAAGCTTGGGTGTTAGGGCCCTGCCACCCACATTGCTTTGCACTGTTATTCCTGGCCAACGCAGGGATTTGCTGTCGCTCAGAGAGACACTGTGGGAAGAGGTGCAAATGAGGCTTGGAAATTAACAGGAAGTGGTATGATGACAAAGAAAGTGATAGGAGATTGTTTTCCCAGCTTTAGAGATTTAATTATGAAATATTCTGAGAACAGCCTCCCTGGATGTATAATGGTTGTTATCCCAGTAACTATGACAGTTCCTTGACCACCAGGCCAAATGTTGAAGCCACTTGGGGCTTGATTTTCTTGCCAAGATATTTCACTTCTGGATTTTAGAGATCCTGAAACACATGAGAAATTAGACCTCACAGTTAAGTAGACAAACATATATCACCCTTTGGTGTGGTCTTGGTCTTTGGCCCCTTTCCTTCTGTCACGTAAATCTAGTTACTTATCTTTAACCCTAGGATAGTGGTGTGGGGGCAGAAAAAGTGTGATACCTTTCCTTCCCATAGTAAGGGCCATGGCCGATGCTCCTATAACAAAAAACAGGTTAACAAGAGAAAAGCGTGACAGATTTACTTAATCAAAGTTTTATGTGATACAAGAGGATTCAGAAATGAAGACCCAAAGGCACCATACTTTGGGGTATCGTGTTCTGAGCCCCAACAGTAGGCAATCTGCTTAGATTGACAGTTTGTTCTTAGTGTGCTCAGATTGGTTTCTGGAAATGACTGGTTGTTTTACCAAATGCTCAAAAGCTCTCAGCTATGGTTGTGTTCCCCCAAAATTCAGAGTTGAAGCCCTGAGCCCTAGTGCCTTAGAATGTGACCTTATTTGGAAATACGGTCAGTGCAGATGTAAGCACTTAAGATGAAGTCGTACTGGAGTAGGGAGGACCCCAATCCAATATGACTAGTATCTTTATAAAAAGAGGGAATTTGGACACAAACATACATACACACAAACAGACAGTGTTATGTGAAGATGAAGGCTGAGTGCAGGGTGATGCTTCTACAAGCCAAAGAATGTCAAAGACTTACAGCAAACCACCAGAAGCTAGGAGAGGGCAACCCTGCTGACACCTTGATCTCAGACTTCTTGACTCCAGAACTGTGAGACAATAAACTTTTGTTGTTGAAACCACCCAGCTTGGTACTTTGTTAGGGAACTTAATACAATATCTTAAAATTTTTGTTTCAGAATCTTTCTCAGAATTGATTGCAAGACCACTGGTCTACTCTCTGTGAAACCCACCTCCTTTTCACTTTTAATATTAAATGGATCTTACCATATTTATTATCCCAACATTTTTCCTTTCTCAATAATTCCTATAAGCAAAATCAAAACAACAAAAAAATCAGTAAAATGTTTGCAAGCAATTGTGCTCAAATCAGTGCCAATTTCCTCTTTCTGAAAAAAAAAAGCAAAAACAAAACAGAACTAAAGCCTGGCTGCACCCAACCTTTCTGACTGTTTCTTAGTTCAAATGGATGAGTAAATTGATGGTGGCAAAATACTACCATGTTTTCAGCAGACACCTGAATTGGGGATAAATGGCTTCTTTTCCTCAGAACTCGGGTGCATGGACAAGGGGGAGTCACCCTAGAAACACTGCAGAATGACTGTTGCTGGCAGAAAGAGGACCTGAGAAAATGAAAGAAGCTAGGCCGGATGTGGTGGCTCACATCTGTAATCCCAGCACTTTGGGAGGCCGAGGCGGATAGATCACTTGAGGTCAGGAGTTCGAGACCAGCCTGGCCAACATGGTGAAACCTCGTCTCTACTAAAAATACAAAAATTAGCTGGGTGTGGTGGCACATGCCTGTAATCCCAGCTACTCAGGAGGCTGAGGCAGGAGAACTGCTTGAACCTGGGAGGCAGAGGTTGCAGTGAGCTGAGATGGTGCCATTGCACTCCAGCCTGGGCAACGAGAGCAAAACTCCGTCTCAGAAAAAAAAAAAGACAATGAAAGAAGCTGTGTAAATAGGATCCACAGCCCTGTTGGAGGGAGGGACCCTCTTAATGAATCTAACACAACAGTGTACTTCAGACAGAGATAACTGGGACACTGAGCTCCAGGGGGGCTTAGCAGAAATCTCTGTGACCCACGGGTCACTGGGACCTGGTGCACATGTCTCCCAGTCACAGGGTCCTGGAACTTCTGTCCCAGCTCCGAATCCTACTTGCTGTGGAGTACTGGCTACTATAGATATAGGTCAGTTAATCTTGATGAAACAGCTCAGAAGCTTCAGAACGTCTTCTCTTGTTTTGAGGTCCTCTTGGGGCCTCCTGTCACAGTGTAGGCTAGGGCTTGGGCAGTTGGCTGCAGGGTTCAACAGAAGGGAAGGAAAGCATTCGTCAGGTTTCCCTCATCCCTTGCTTGGTCTTTGCAAGAGCCTCTACCTTCCCTGCCTAAAAGTGGTTTTGTTCTAGGTGGGAGGAGAGAGAGGGTACGAGGATGTGGAGTATAGGGAGGGCGGTTTGCCAGGAGTCTGGGCCTGTATATTCCTACAAGTGGTACCAGGTTTAAAAGACCCTAGTGGGTTCTTTGAGGAACCAGCCAGAATTAGGCAGCTTCTCGTCCACACTGCAGCTGCCTTGACCCAACTTATCCATACTGTAACCCTCAGCTAACACATTCTCTAAAGGGTACCCAGAAGGTAGGGAGGAAGCAGCAGATGGGGAGTGTCTGGGGAGCTGCCTGAGGATCCCAGATGCCAGGCACTCACCAAGTGGGGGACTGAGCTCCTTAAATGATGCCATCCCTTTGGGCCATAAATTCACTCACTGATCAAACAGGGTCCACCTTGGGGACATTCAGAAGCCCTTCTCTGTTTTCTTTCCCACCCTCATCACCTCCCCCAGAGCCACCTCAGTCTTCTTCTCCCCGTCTCTTGTGCCTGGCCCCAGCTCTGTTTCAGGAAGGCATAGATTGTATCTACAGTTCCTGGGACCTCTAAGAAGAGGTTCTGGTCTTTCATAGTCTTCAGAATATGACATCCTAAAAACAAACATTTCTCTTGCTAATATCAATTGCTTCCTAGCTCAACTTGGATGACTTGTCTTGCCTACAAAGCCTGTTTGTTTAAGCAGCCACAAAAAAACCCAGGAAGAGGTGAGAAAAAAACTGTCCTGCTGCAGCAGCATAGCAGAGAAGAAACCATCTGAGTCCAGCTGCACTCTAAGGAGAAGGGGAGAACCTTGCCAGAGGGTCAGAGTGCACACTCTTGCTGAACTTCCCTGGCAGGGGACACAAAGAGTTAAAGAAATGCATTTAGATGAGCACTGTAGCTTGAAACCCAAGCTCCCAGGCCTCTTTCAGAATCTGGAGCCAGGGAAGTGTCTATTGTCAACAGATGCCACCACTGGGCCAATAGTAAGCCAGAGTGTGGCTCTGAGAGAGGGGCCTCTGGGTGTCACCAGGCAACAGGCACAAAGGAACCTGGATCAACTGCCCAGCAGATTATGACACCGTTCCACAGCTCCACCCACTGTCCCCCAGCAGCTTCTGCTCCAGCACAGCCAGGTGGGAGAACCACCTGCTCCAGATACTCCCAAGATCAAATGACCATCAGTCTTGGGCTGTGGGGGGGAAAGCAGGTGGTACGAAAAGGCTTTATTTGGAAACTTTATTACAGTTTATTGAAAAGGCTGGGCTGATGGCAAAGGTGAATATTTGTAAGTAAAAAGGAAGTGTTGCTGCAAACTAAAGCAAGATGCATATGTCTTTCTTCTGTTCATGTTCTTATAAGTCAAGAGATGGGCATGACCTGGTGGCTTTCCCTAGATGCTGAGTGAGAAGCTCTGGGCAAATTTTCTAAATTACACTGAAGGAGACTGTAAAGTGAAACCTAATGATGCTTATTTCTCATTGCCACAAAGTACACTCCCTTCAGGTCGCAGAGCCAGAGGAGTGTAAGCAATCGCCCATGCAAAGCCTTCTTATCTCAAACTAATGAAAAGTTGAAGAAATCCTTTCATTCCATCAAGCAGTTTTTCACTGAACCTTTACAGCAATAGCAGGGCCTGGGCTAGGTGCTAGGGTTGCAGAAATGAATTGCTCCCTTTCCCTTCAGGAGGTCTGGCCTTTCCCAAAGGTTCACTGTCTCATCCACCCTATAAGCCAAAGACTCTCAAGTTTATATTCCCAGCCCATTCCATACCCCTCTTTTCCAAAACACCAACCCAATATATTAAATACTTTTCTATCTATCTTCTCACGGGTTTCCACAGGCTCCCCAAGCACAACATGCCCCAAGCTCAAGGATTCATCTCTCTATCGGCAAACCTGTTCCACTGCATGAGCTTTCCTTTGTGGGGGTCTTAGGGAATAACAGTACCTTTCCCCATTTTGTGGGTTGAATTGAAAGCTAGAAGACAGGCCTGAAACAGATCCTTCCTTAGTGCCGTCAGAAGGTGTATGACTCTGCTGACACCTTGATTTTAAACTTCTGGCCTCCAGAACTGTGAGACAATAAATGACTATTGTTCTAAGCCACCAGTGTGGGGGACTTTGTTATGACAGCCCTTGGAAACTAACATACTCCCACTAAACATTGTTCAAGAAAGGAGCCTGAGAGCCTCCACCCAGTCTTCCCCTCCATTGCCACCTCTATCCTTCTCCTGCAGCCATAATCAATAAGCCACCAAACCCATCCATTTCACCTGCAGGATACTGCTGCCAGTACCCACTTATCTTCATTCCCGCTGTACCCCTGTGGAGCAGACCACCGTCCCTTCTCATCAGTCTTTCCTAACTGCTGTCCCTGCCTCCAACAATATCTCCTGCTTGTCTGTTCTTTGAGTTGCAGCCAGAATTATCTTTCAATGTGCAAATCTGAGATGCCATTTCCCTGCTTAAAACCTTTCAGAGGCTCCTCATTGCTCCTAGGACGAAGTTTAGTCTTCTCAAAGGGCTCAAAAGATGCAGAATAATGCAATCCTTGGTCTCCTCTCTGCCCTCATCTCTTGCCAGACTCTTGACAGTATTATTTTCTGGTAATACTGAGCATCTCTGTCTCCTAAATGTAGTGATATGTGAGGAATGTTTTCTCTTGCCACCAGCATTCTCATATGCTGTTCCTTCTGCATGGGGCACATTTCCCTGCCCTCTTCATCTTCAGAACTCCTACTTCTCACATTGCATTGCAATTGCCTCTTGATCTGTTGGCATTGCACTCCAGATCCCAGCTCCTAGGGGAGAGAAGTCCTGTCTATCTTGCTCATGGTGTATTCCCAGTGCCCAGCACAGTGCCTGCGATAGAATAGGTACCGAAGAATCATTTGTTGATGAACTGACTGATCAACCGACTGACTGAAATATGACTCCTGCCCCCAATGGGTTCAGCCCGGAGAGGAGACAATAGTGTGGCAAAGCAGTTCAACAATGCAGAAATAGGACTCAGACTCAGCTTGAGGAGAATATTTCACAGAGGTGATGAGCCTTCAAGTTGGGCTTTAAAAATGTGTAACTGTAATAGGTTCATTACCTGACGTGCATGGCAAGTCAATACACTGAGACCCTGGGTTACAGCAGAAAAAGAGGTTTACTCGTGAGGCTGCTGGACAAGATGAAGGGAAGAAACCTCAAATCTGTCTCCTTGAGGAGTTTGGGCTAGGGTTTTTAAGAGTTTTGGAGTGGGTCAAAGTGTGGTGATTGTTGATGGGTGAAAGATTGCAGGCTGAAATCATGGAACAAGGAGATAAAGAAACCATATTCTCAGGCTGTTTTGGTTCTTCTGTGGGGTCTTTAAACTGGATGATGTCAGCTGTTTCGCTGGAATTCGGGATGTGAAAAACATCTTAAGCAATTCTTAAACAAAAGCCTTAAGATTCTAATGTCAGAAACCCTATTTTTAGGAACAATAGGAATGCAAATGGTGAGTATCTAGTGTTATCTCACTTTCAGCTACAAGGAAGTGTGTCAAAGTGCAGCATGATTAATGCTTAATTGTAACTATATTCTGTCCAGTTCTTGTTCATCCTGCGAGGACAGTTTCAGGTGAATAGGAATTGGTCAGAATAGAAAGGGAGCAGGGTGGAGAAGCCCATTTTACGCTAAGAAGATGCTGTGGATAAAGAAACAGGTATGTTTGGGAAATGGTGGGAATATTTTTTGTGCCTAGAGTATGGTCTGCAGAAATTGAGCTAATGTAGCCTGGGATTGAAATGTGAATCCTCCAAGGATTTTTTTTTTTTTTTTCATAAAAACCTCAATTACTTTCCCTCAATGTGAAATAGCATAAAGCAAGTTAGTGATTCCCTTTTATAATCAGGAGAGTGAAGACACACACTGACTAGAAGAATTGCTCTGTGGTTGTTAGTCTTTTAAGACATAAGAATAATTTGTCTATATCCCCTGCATAAAATCATTGCTTATCCTTGAAGGCAAGAATTAAACTGCCCACTTGCCTTCTCTTCCTGAAGAAAACAAATTTGATTCCTTAACTGTCTTCTTACCAAATCCATTCCCTCACTCTGAAAACTTAATTCCCTGAGATCATTTTAATCTCTCTCTCTCTGTCTCTCTCTCTCTCTCTCACCATGAACCCTGTGGTCCAATTGCATGAACCAGAACTGAAGAGGAAACATAAAAGCAAGTGAGTCTTTCCTAAGATTGGTGAGGAGGACCTGTGGGCAGAGCAGGAACAGTGATCTATCCCATAGGAATGTCTGCCAAGGCCCAGCATACCTCGAGACCAATCCAAGGGCGCAGAAGTACCACGTTGGTTGGAGGCAGGAGAGAACATCATTGATCAGACAGCTCATCGATCTTGCAGAGCAACAGTTAGTCTCAAAAGCCCTCAGAGGAGATAGGCTGCCAACTCATGTGGTGTGAAGCCTAAGGAGGGTGCACTGCTAAGAAAAGCCTGCACCACGCGCCACCCTTGCATCTGTAGTCTGGAGGTGGTTTTGTGGTCAGAACATGGGCGGGCAGGAGCCTAAGCACAGGCACACACACAACTTAAGCCTGGGGGCCAGTGGCAGCCCAGAGCCACGAAGTCACCCTTTGTGGTATAGGAGTGAGATTCACTCAGAATCAGCATGTCGGTACTGTTCTTGCAGCTCAATCAGTCTCACACAAAAGACATGTCGTGCCAGTCAGCAGGAGCAATCAGATTGCCAAGTCGCTTTCCTGGAAAGGGGGCATCTGGTAGACTCTATGCATGGGGTACTGGGTCAGAGAGTGACCCTGAGGGACAAAGCAAGGACAGGGCCCACACAGGTCCCATCTGGGATCAGAGCTCCCCATCTAGGTAGCACTGCCAGCTCTGTCCATTCCAAGCACCACAGAGGCACTTATAACATTTTGAGAAAATGTCTCTAATGTGTGTTTGTGGTGACCAGGGGTGGAGGGACGGGGAGTTCTTCCTTAGGTGAACCATAACTTGGAACCTAGGTACAAGGCAGTATCACTTCCCGGCAGTAAAGGGCTGGGATGCAGAGCATATGGGGCAGAATCTGTTGAGCAGACCGGAATCAGGGAGAGACCAACTCTGGGGCGGGGCAGAACTTGGAAGAATAAATTGACGATTAGGGTTATATATGTGTCTATTTCCTCCCCTACGCTGTGAGCTATCAAGGGAGAGACCATGCCTTATGTCTTGTCTTATCCCTTCATGTCTTAACAGTGCCTGTCTCCATGTGCATGCTGATAAATGAAAGGATAAAAAGATAAATGCCTGAAAAGCCCTGACTTTGCCTATTGAGATTGGCTCAGAATTTGGGACAGGCTTGATTGACCCTGCTGTTAGAACCATCAGCAGAACAAGCTGCAAAAGGTAGAGAAAGTAGAAAGAGGAGGCAGATCTGAGAATAAATGTCCCCTTCTCCCACACCCCAGAAACATCCGATCACAGGTTTCACTTCCTCAGTGGTTGTGACTCAGTGTTGCCCTCCTGCCACCACCCTATTTTCTCAATAACAACAGCATTGCCCAGGGGCAACTCTGCCTCCCATCAGGACACAAAACTCCTATGTTTCCCATTGCACCCCATCGCTGTCACAGCAAGTCACTGATGAACTGTGGAACAATCCAATAGATCACTCTTGCTTTTTAAAATGGTTCCCTAACCAGGTGTGGTGGTGGGCACCTGTAATCCCAGCTACTTGGGAGGCTGAGGCAGGAGAATTGCTTGAACCCAGAAGGCAGAGGTTGCAGTGAATCAAGATCGTGCCACTGCACTCCAATCTGGGTGAAAGAGTGAGACTCTGTCTAAATAAATAAATAAATATAATTAAAAATAAATAAATAAATAAAATGGTTCCCAAGTGGGTCCTCCAACCAGTAATAGTAAATTCATGACCCATGTTGAGCCACTCCTGGGATCTATCAATTGCTGTTTGCAGTTACTCAAAATCTCTAGGTTCAAATAATTAACAGGTCCCTTGGAATGCTTACTTTTGCAAAATACTGCATGCTCATTTGAGCATAAAGAGGCTCCCTAGAGGAATATCAGAATTGCTTTTGAAAACTGGATAATTTATGGGTATGTTCATACCCTTCATTAAGCTCTAGGTGACAGCTTGATATGAAATTAACAAAGCAAAGCAAAACCTGGCCTCTGATCTGTTAAAAAGCATACTGAACAGGCCTATCTCACAGATGGTGACTCTCAGCTGAGAGCGGTTTTTGGGAGGAGAGTGTCATTGGAGAGGAGATGCAGTAAATATGAAGGCAGCTGCTACCAGCTGTTTTTGGAAAATGAGATTTAAAGCCCAAAGCTGGTGTCAGGCTGGGGTGGATATCAGACCCTATAGCTGGTTTTGGGGGGAAGCTAATACCTTACTCTATGAAGTCAGCTTCTCTGAGTTGTAGGGTTATAGGATTCCTGCCGTGACTGTGCCCACCCAGTTTAGTAGTGCCTGCAGGCAGACCTCAGGACAAACTAGCTATAAAGTACTCCCCTGTAGCAGTACTTTGGCCAGTAATCAGCTCTACTTTTATATCAAAATTCCAAACAGTTCTAAAGCTGGATAGTCCCTGCCATGTTCCTCCAGGCTTCTTTTCACAGGTAGAAACGTCTGTGTGTCAACTCCCTCACCCAAAGATAATAAGACTCCCTGGAAATAATATTAATAGTAACAGCTAACATTAATCATGCCCTCAGTAAGTATCAGAAACTATAGTAAGTTGAAACTACACCAAGAAGCTACACTAAATATTTCTGTAATTATAACTTACTCAGTATGTGCCTAGTTCTTTTGGCAGTGCATTACACCATTATTACTCATTCAATCTTTACATTAAGCCTGTAAGCTAACTCCATTGTTATTCCTATTTTTTCGATGAAGATTCTGAGTCACAAAGAGGTTAAGTGATTGCTTAGGACACATAGCTAATGAGTGGTGAAACCAGGATTTGAACCCCCCACAGTAAACCATGTTTTGTAGGGCCTTTAACACCATTCCACATTGTCCTAGTCTTTGCATTCATTGTATCACATATTGTGAACTCTGCCTATTTTTTAGCTCTGTCTTGAACCATCCTCTGCCCTAATCTCTGCATTCTAGCTGTATTGGCTTTTTTATTTCCCAAACCTGCCAGGCTTCCGCCACCATAGGACCTTTTATATACTATATGAGACAGGGATTTAATTTCATTCTTTTGCATGTGGATATCCATTCATTCAAGCACTATCTGTTGAAAACACTATTCTTCCCTCCACTGCATTATCTTGATATTCTTCCCAAAAATCAGTTGGCCATAAATGTGAAGACTTACTATATTTCTGGACTCTTAATTCTATTCCATTGGTCTATATGTCTATCCTTATGCCAAAATCACACTAACTCAATTACTGTAGCTTTGTAGTAAGTTTAAAATTGGGAAGTATGAGTCTTCCAACTTTGTTCTTCTTTTTCAACATTGCTTTGTTTATTCTGGAAACTGTGAATTTCCATAGGGATTTTAGGATTAGCTTATGAATTTCTGTAAATAAGCCAGCCAGAATTTTGATAGAGATTGTGTCCAATCTGTAAATTAATTTGGGGAGTAATGCCATTCCAACTTTAAGTCTTCCAATCCATGAACATGAGATGTCTTCTCATTTATTTCAGTCCTCTTTAATTTCTTTCAATAGTCTTTAAAGTTTCCAGAGTATATGTTTTATTTATTATTATTGTTATTTTGAGATGGAGTTTCACTCTTCTTGCCCAGACTGGAGTGCAGTGACGCGATCTCGGCTCACTGCCACCTCTGCCGCCAGGGCTCAAGCAATTCTCCTGCCTCAGCCTCCTGAGTATCTGGGATCACAGGCACACACCTCTGCACCCAGCAAAATTTTTTGGTATTTTTAGTAGAGACAGGGTTTCACCACGTTGGCCAGGATGGTCTTGAACTCCTGACCTCAGGTGATCCACCCGCCTTGGCCTCCCAAAGTGCTGGGATTATAGGCATGAGCCACCGTGCCCAGCCCAGAATATATGTTTTAGACTTCTTTTTCAAAACTTTTCCCAAAGTATGTTATCGTTTTTAATGTTATTATAAGTAGAATTATTTTCTTTATTTTGTTTTCAGATTGCCTATTGTAAGTGTGCAAAAATACAATTGATTGTTGTACATCGATCTGGTATCCTGAAACCTTGCTGAGCTTGTTTATTAGTTCTCACAGAGTCTTAGCGAATTCCTTTGGATTTTCTACAAGATCAAGCCATCTGCAAATAGAGATAGTTTTACTACTTTTTTCCCCACATGAATGCCTTTTATTTCATTTTCTTGCTATCTCAGGCTGAAAGCACTGTTGTTATACAGAAGTGATGAGAACACTGTTCTTGGTCTTGTTCCTGAATCTCAGGGGAAAGCATTCAGTCTTTCACCACAAAGTATAATGTTAGTTGTAAGGTTGTCATGGGTGCCCTTTATCAGGTGAGAAAGTTTCTCTCTATTCCTAATTCATTCTTATTATGATGACAGGATGAATTTGTCAAATGCTTTTTCTGCATGTATTAAGATGATCATGTGTTTTTTGTTCTTTATTCTACTGTTATCATACTATATTAATTGGCTTTCAGATGTTAAATTTTGCCTTCCTGGGATAAATTTCATTTGGTCATGGTGTATAGTTATTTTTATATGTTGCTAGATTTGGTTTGCTAGTATTTTGTTGAGGACTGGCTCTTTTGTTCTTGTTTTTGCTTCTTCTGCCTGGCCTATGTGTTCCTTGTCTGATATGTCTTCTTCAGAACAGTAAGAATCCAAAGACTTAGATCATAGCTGGGTTGAGAAGCCAGGCAGGTTGGTAGTTGTCAGGAGCACAGCGTATAAGAGGTACTGGAGTAAATACAAAATACAATAGCAGTTAACTCAGATTTCTACAGACTGCTTCTTACCTCAGTTGTTCTCAGACTGTAGTGTGCAAAAAAAAAAAAAAATCACCTGTAATACCTATTAAAATACTGATTCTTGTGTCCAATCCCCAGTTTCCAATTCAGGAGGTCTGAACGGAACTCAATATTTGCATTTCTAATAAACTTACAGGTGATGCCAATGTTGATGGTCCATGGATCATACTTTTGGTAGCACTCTCTTACATGATTGGCTAATTGTAAGTTGCTTGATTTCCCTCTGGTATACATAGCACCTTCCTAGGGAAGTAAAAATACCTCTCATATCTTGAAGCAGTGACACCCACTAGCAAGGAGCACACTCATTATCCAGAACTTGGTTTCTAAGTACCATTCTCCAATACAAGGGAATAAATGGCTGACTTTAGGGCTGGAACATAGAAAATGCAAGATGAGCTTAGAGCATCTTGTAATGCCAGAGAGTAAGGAAGTGCAAAAAAAAAAAAAAAAAAAGAAAAAGAAAGAAAAAAAATGGGAGCATATCAAAAGAATAGAAGATCTAACCTGAAAAAACTCCACATGGCCAAAACTGGAACAATTTAAGCAAAAAAATAAAAAACAATAGTATTAGATTACAACCTAACAAATTAAACAAATATTCATGAGTCCAAGCTGATATAAATAAGTGAATGAATAAATAAATAATGGGGGAGAAGGAAAAACTTTCTTACAGAAGAATTTAAATAATATATGGTGATATTTCTCCTTCCAGTAGGTAGAATTTAATTCTTCTCCCCCTGAGCACGGACTACTCATAGAACTTCCAAGTAACAGAGTTTAGAAAGGGTATAAAAGACTTTATAGGGGAGCGACTTGGAAGATACCCCCATAACCAAGTGGTCAAGACTGCTGTGATCTAAATGTTTGTGTTCCCTTCAAATCCAGAAGTTGAAATCCTAACCTCTAAGGTGTTGAAATTGGCAGGTGGAAATTTTGAGAGGTGATTAGGTCATAAAGGTGAAGCCCTCATGCTTGGCATTCATGCCTTTATAATAGAGACTCCAAAGAGCCGGCTAGTCCTTTCTACCATGTGAGAACACACCTAGAAGATACCATCTATGAACTAGAAATGAGCCCTCACCAAACACTGAACATGCCAGCACCTTGATCTTAGACTTCTCAGCCTCCAGAACAGTAAGAACTACATTTCTGTTGCATATAATCCACCCAGTCTGTGGTATTTTTCTATAGCAGTCTGAACAATCTAAGACAAATGTTGACATCGCCATGATAAGTCATGTCGATATCGTGTATTCTGTGATATGATGGTAACAGAAGGGTACCTCATCTCTGTGATATTCCCCCATGATTCCCATAATCTTAGTTTGATCATTTAAAAAATCTGACAAAATCTAACTGAAACTATACACTGGAAGAAAACATTTGCAAACTATATAGCTGATAAAGGACTTGCTTCTAGAATACATAAAGACCTCTCAGAACTCAGTAAGAAAAAAATAACCTTGAGAGTTACAGAAAGCATACTAGTGATCATCTGGGAACAGGAAGTTGAGGGTGGCAGCGAAAAGCAGAAAGGAGTAACTACAAAGGAGCACAAGAAATCTTTGGGGATGATAATGTATTTGCTACCTTGATTGTGGTGATGGCTTTACAGGTATGTACATATGTTAAGGTTTATCAAATGGTAACCTTTTAATATGTGCAGCATGATTTACTCCCCATTGACATTTTCCTAACTCTTTCTAGTTTTCCACAGGACAGGAATGAGGGATGTTATCTTACTGGTTAGATCCAATTGACCATGACCTTTTATCTAATATGAGGGTCTTCAATAAGTTCATGAAAAATGCATATTGTGAAAAACTAGGCATAGAGTTCCATTTTTTCTACAAAAATAAACTTATACTAACTTGTTATAACATACCTGAACAGAATCTAGTTTAAGGCACTAAGGAGGATAAGACCTAAGTTTGAAAAGAGCCTCTATGAGAGCAACATTAATTCTGCTAATATTGAAGCAAGAACAAACATCATATTTATAGTGAAGTTTGGGCGGAAGAGTGGTGAAATCACTGATGCTTTATGAAAAGTTTATGGGTATTAAGTCATAAAGAAATCAGCAGTTTACAAAAGAATAACTCATTTAAGAGAGGATGAGACAATGATAAAGATGAAGTCTGTAGTGGCAAACCATCCACATCAATTTATAAGGGAAAAAACTCATCTCGTTTATGCTCTAATTGAGCAGGACAAACAATTAACATTAGAAACAATAGCTGTCATCATAGACATCTCAATTGGTTCAGCTTACACAATTCTGACTGAAAAATTAAAGTTGAACAAACTTTCTACTTGATGAAACTCAAAACTGTTGCATCCAGATCAGCTACAAACAGCAGAGCTTTCAATGAGAATTTTAAACAAGTCAGATCAAGATCCAGAAACATTTTGTCAAAAAATTGTAACAGAAGATGAGACATGCCTTCACCAGTATGATCCTGAAGACAAAGCACAATCAAAGCAATGGCTACCAAGGGGTACAAGTGGTCCAGCCAAAGCAGATGAGTCAAGAGTGAACATCATGGCCATAGTTTTGGGGAATGCTGAAAGCATTTTCCTCATTGGCTTCCTGAGGGCCAAAGAATGATAGCATCTGCTTATTATGAGAGTGTTTTGAGAAATTTAGTCAAAACTTGAGCAGAAAAGTGCCTTGGAAAGCTTCACCAGAGAGTCCTTCATTTACCACAATGCTCCTGCTTATTTCTGTCATCAAATAAGGGTAATTTTGTGAGAGATGGGAAATCATTAGGCATCCATCTTACAGTGCCGATTTTGTTTTTTCTGATTTCATTTTGTTTCCTAATATTAAAAGATCTTCAAAGGATACCCATTTTTCCTCAGTTAATAGTTTCAAAAAGACTCCATTGACATGGTGAAATTCCCAGGACCAGTTCTTTAGGGATGGACTAAATGGCTATCATTGATTACAAAAGTGTCTTGAACTTGATGGAGCTTATGTTGAGAAATAAAATGTATAATTTTTATTTTCATCTTTTAATTTTACTTTTCCACAAACTTTTTGAAGCCCTCCTATACCATATTACTGGGAAGGCAGAGCAACCAGCATTTATTGAGTAGTTATTATGTTCCTAGGACTTTCAACAATAAACTTGGTTGATCCTCACAGCAACCCTGAGAGTTAGATGACAATACTGCTGTCTTCTAGATTAGGAAAATGAAACTTAAGCAGTCAAGTAACATTTTTTTTTGTCATACAGGTAGCAAATCATGAAAAAAGGATTCAAAAGAAGTTTATTCCAAACCCAGAGACAGGAGAGGGTTGGGTAAGAACTTGTGTAACTATGTTATCGTAAATTACCTCAATCCGTGACAAGTAACCTAGTGCTATCCAACTAGGAATGAGAGAAAAATCATTGAAACAAAAAAACACTTAAATTAAAATAAAATGTTATGTGTTTATTATATAACAATGCTTTGTTTTAAAACTAAAGAGGAACCTTTAAGTGCTGTAAAGCACTGGCTAGGTCACTCCGGGTGGCACTGCATTAACAAACCTCAATGTCAAGCCCCAATCTGTGTTTCTCTGAGTAACCATTCATGCTTTGCTGACAAGTACAGTCATGCACCGCATAACAACGTTTGTGCAATATCAAATGATGGGCACTTCCAATGGAAATAGAGAGTGGCTACCGTCCAACTCAGCAGAGAGGGAGAGAAAGTCTCCCCCCATTTCATGTGGTCAGCCGGAACAAAGCCTTCACCACTGGTTAGTTTACAAAGGGCACAACTAAGACAGACACGCATATTTGCCTTCGTCACATGGTGTTATTGTAAGCACAGTCAGAAATGCTTCGGGCTAGGAGGAAAATGTAATTTTATTACTTCCCACTGTCAAAGAAACAACCCACAAATGAAAGAGACCTCACCTTGATGCACTAAAAGCAAACCACTCATTCCTAAAGATGAATTTGGGCAACAACATTTTGCAAAACTTACTGTAACACAAATGATTCCTGCCCTAAAAGCCCATAACCCTAAAGCCTATAACACTTCATTTCAGTGCCCAAATAATGATGGCATTAACCCCAAAAGCTTGATTGTGAGTGTCCCTTTGGTCAGGAGGCTGAGGTGGGAAGATCACTCATGCCCAGGAGTTTAAGGCTGCAGTGAGCTATGATTGAGCTACTGTACTCCAGCCTAGGCAAAAGAGTAAGATCCTGTCTCAAAAAAAAAAAAAAAAAAAAGAAAAGAAAAAGAAAAGTGTCTCTTTGGTGATTTAAGAGAGCTCCCAAAGGGCTGCCCCAATCCAGTCTCTCAGCCAACGACATTGTGCAGCAGGGCCCCTCTTCCTCTCCTGGTTGGCTGCCCACTCTTCCTGAAGCTTCCCTGAGCTTCCTGCCTGTCAGGATAATGCCCTTTACTCTACCTACGGGGCTTTCCCTTGGAGTGGCCAGAGAACTACAGTCATGCCCAGCATAATGACATTTCAGTGAACTACTGACCACGTATACGACAATGGTCCTATAAAATTATAATGGAGCTGAAAACTTCCTATCCCCTAGTGACATTGTAGCCATTGCGACATAGTCATAGGGCAAGGCATTACTCATGTGTTTGTGAGGATGCTCGTTTAAACAAACCTACTATGCTGCCAGTTATATAAAAGTATAACACATACGGTTATGTACAGTACACACTTGAAAATAATAATAAACCGCTGTGTTACTGGTTTATGTATTTGCTGTAGTATATTTATATCATTATTTTAGAGTATACTACTTGTACTTATAAAAAAATAGTTAACTATAAAACAGCCTCAGGCAGGCCCTTCGGGAGGTACCCAGAAGAAGGAATAATATCATAGGGGATGACTGCTCCATGTGTGTTACTGCCCCTGAAGACCTTGCAGTGGGACAAGACATGGAGCGAAGGCAGTGATATTGATGATTCTCACCCTGTGTAGACCTAGGCTACTGTGTGTGTTTGTCATTGTTTTTAACAAAAAAGTTAAAAAAGTAAGAAAAACGTGTAAAAATAGACAAAAGTTTGCAGAATAAGAATTTAAAAAAAGAATATTTTTTTTACAGCTGTACAATGTGTTTGTATTTTAGGCTAAGCTATTACAGAAGAGTTAAAACATTTAAAAAATTAAAAACTTTATGAATTACAAAAGTCACAGTAAGCTAAAGTTAATTTATTATTAAAGAAAGAAAATATATTTTACATAATTTTAGTGTAGCCTAGGTGTACCGTGTTTATAAATCCTACAGTAGTATACAGTAACATCTTAGGCTTTTACATTCACTCACCACTCACTTACAGACTCACCCAGAGCAACTTCCAGACCTGAAAGCCACATTCGTGGTAAGTGCCCTATACAGGTGTTCCATTATTCATTCTGAGTACCGTATTTTCACTGAACCCTTTTTATGTTTAGATATGTTCAGATGCACAAATACTTACCATTGTGTTACAATTACCTACAGTATTCAGTACAGTCACATGCTCCAGGTTTGTAGCCTAGGAGAACTAGGCTACACCACACAGCCCAAGTATGTAGTAGTCTGTATCATCTAGGTTTATGTAAGTACACTCTGTGATGTTCACACAAAGACAAAATCGCCTAGCGATGCATTTCTCAGAATGTATCCCCATCTTTAAGCGACCCATGACTGTACTGAGATTCACAACTCCCTAGTCACAGACTTGGTTCTCTCATCGTTTCTCATCTAGTGGTCACAATCTTAACTGAGCAGCCTCCAGCCAGACTGATCTTTCTAAAATGCAAAGTTGATTGTGAATTTTCCCACTCTAAGCCTTTGTAGGTGCTTCATCACCCATGAACTAGTGCCCAAGCTCTTTGCTTGTATACAAGCATCTTCGAGATCTGCATCAACCTTATTCTAGTTTTACTTTCTGTGGATCTCCCCATCCCATACAGCCTCTGGTCCAGCTACACCCACCTCCCACCACCTCGAGAGCAAGTCTTATTCTCTCTAGCCCTTTATCTCTTCCTCTGCCAGGAAGGCCTTTTCTCTCCCCTCTCTTGGCAAGCACTCCCTTAACCTTCAACATGAAACTCAGAGGTCACCTTCTTCACAGTGACCTCTCTGACTCTTCCAGCAGTTTTCTATTCCATGCTCACCTAACAGTTCTCAATATAAGCTCCATCAAGTTCAAGACACTTTTGTAAGCAATGATAACCCTTTAGTCCATCACTAAAGAACTGAGGGTCCTGCAAATTTAGCCATGTCAGTGCAGCCTTTTTGACACTATTAATTGAGGAAAAATGGGCGACCTTTAAAGATTTTTTTAAGATTAGGAAACAAAAAGAAACCAGAAAAACCCAAATCAGAACTGTAAGGTGGATGCCTAATTATTGCCTATCAAAACTCTCATAAAATTCCCCTTGTTTGATGAGAGAAATGAGCAAGATCATTGTGATGGTGGTGAAGGACTCTCTGGTGAGGCTTTCCCGGGCACTTTTCTGCTGAACATCAACGCGAAAATCCTCAATAAAATACTGGCAAACCAAATCCAGCAGCATATCAAAAAGCTTATCCACCATGATCAAGTCGGCTTCATCCCTGAGATGCAAGGCTCATTCAACATACACAAATCAATAAACGTAATTCATCACATAAACAGAACCAATGACAAAAACCACATGATTATCTCAATAGATCCAGAAAAGTCCTTCGATAAATTTCAACACTCCTTTATGCTAAAAACTCTCAATAAACTAGGTATTGATGGAATATATCTCAAAATAATAAGAGCTATTTATGACAAACCCATATTCAATATCATACTGAATGGGCAAAAACTGGAAGCATTCCCTTTGAAAACCAGCACAAGACAAGCATGCCCTCTCTCACCACTCGTATTCAACATAGTATTGGAAGTTCTGGTCAAGGCAATCAGGCAAAGAAAGAAATAAATGGTATTCAAAGAGGAAAAGAGGAAGTCAAATTGTCTCTGTTTGCAGATGACATGATTGTATATTTAGAAAACCCCATCGTTCCAGTCCAAAATCTCCTTAAGGTGATAAGCAACTTCAGCAAAATCTCAGGATACAAAATCAATGTGCAAAAATCACAAGCATTCCTGTACATCAATAACAGACAGAGAGCCAAATTGAGGGAACTCCCATTCATAATTGGTACGAAGAGAATAAAATACCTAGGAATCCAACTTACAAGGGATGTGAAGGACCTCTTCAAGAAGAACTACAAACCACTGCTCAAGGAAATAAGAGAGGACACAAACAAATGGAAAAACATTCCATGCTCATCAATAGGAAGAATCAATATAGTGAAAATGGCCATACTGCCCAAAGTAATGTATAGATTCAATGCTATCCCCATCAAACTACCATTTGACTTTCGTCACAGAATTTAGAAAAAACCTACTTTAAATTTCATATGGAACCAAAAAAGAGCCTGTATAGCCAAGACAATCCTAAGCAAAAAGAACAAAGCCAGAGGCATCATGCTACCTGACTTAAACTATACTACAAGGCTACAGTAACCAAAACAGCATGGTACTGGTGCCAAAACAGATATATAGATCAATGGAATGGAACAGAGGCCTCAGAAAAAGTGCCACACATCTACAACCATCTGATCTTTGACAACCCTGATGAAAACAAGCAATGGGGAAATGATTCCCTATCTAATAAATGGTGTTGGGAAAACTGACTAGCCATATGCAGAAAACTGAAACTGGACCTCTTCCTTACACCTTATACAAAAATTAACTGAAGATGGATTAAAGACTCAAATGTAAGACCTAAAACCATAAAACCCTAGAAGAAAACCTAGGCAATACCATTGAGGACATAGGCATGGACAAAGACTTCATGACTAAAACACCAAAAGCAATGGCAACAAAAGCCAAAATTGACAAATGGGATCTAATTAAACTAAAGAGCTTCTGCACAGCAAAAGAAACTACCATCAGAGTGAACAGGCAACCTACAGAATGGGAGAAAATTTTTGCAAGCTATCCATCTGACAAAGGGCTAATATCCAGAATCTACAAAGAACCTAAACAAATTTACAAGAAAAAAACAAGCAACCCCATCAAAAAGTAGGAGAAGGATACGAACAGGCACTTCTCAAAAGAAGACATTTGTGCAGCCAACAAACATATGAAATAAAGCTCTTCATCACTGGTCATTAGAGAAATGCAAATCAAAAGTACAGTGAGATACCATCTCACGCCAGTTAGAATGGTGATCACTAAAAAGTCAGGAAACAAAAGATGCTGGAGAGGATGTGGAGAATTGGGTATGCTTTTACACTGTTTGTGGGAGTGTAAATTAGTTCAACCATTGTGGAAGACAGTGTGGTGATTCCTCAAGGATCTAGAACCGGAAATACCATTTGACCCAGCATTCTCATTACCAGGTATATACCCAGAGGATTATAAATCATTCTACTCTAAAGACACATGCACACGTATGTTTATTGCAGCACTGTTCACAATAGCAAAGACTTGGAAGCAACCCAAATGCCCATCAATGATAGACTGGATAAAGAAAATGTGGCACATATACACCATGGAATTCTATGCAACCATAAAAAAGGATGAGTTCATGTCTTTTGCAGGGACATAGATGAAGCAGGAAACCATCATTCTCAGCAAACTAACACAGGAAAAGAAAACCAAACACCACATGTTCTCACTTATAAGTAGGAGTTGAACAATGAGAACACATTGACCCAGGGAGGGAAACATCACACACTAGGGCCTGTAGGCGGTTGGGAGTCTAGGGGAGGGATAGCATTAGGAGAAATACCTAATGTAGATGATGGGTTGATGGGTGCAGCAAACCACCACAGCACATGTATACCTATGTAACAAACCTGCATGTTCTACACATGTATCCCAGAACTTAAAATATAATAAAAAAAATTTTTTTTTTAAAAAGCTTTGACTTTCTTAAAACACTCTCATAATAAGCAGATGCTATCATTCTTTGGTCCCCCAGAAAGTCAACAAGCAAAATACCTTGATCATCCCCAGAAACTATTGCTGTGACTCTTGCTCTTGACTGTTCTGCTTTGACTTTGGCTGGACCACTTCCACTTCTTGGTAGCCATTGTTTTGACTGTGCTTTGTTTTCGGGATTGTACTTATGAGTACAAAAGCCACATTTTATCTCCTGTTACAATTCTTTGAAGAAATTCTTCAGAATCTTGACCTTGCTTATTTAAAATTTCCATTGATAACTCTGCTGTTATATGTAGCTAATCTGGGAGCAATGGTTTTGGCACCCACCAAGTAGAAAGTTTGCTCAACTTTAATTTTTCAGTCAGAATTGTGTAAGCTGAACCAACTGAAATGTCTGTAACGCTGGCTATTGTTTCTGATGTCAATTGTTTGTCCTCTTCAATTACAGCCCAAACAAGATGAATTTTTTTCCTTACAAATTTATGTGGAAGGTCTGCTACTGCAGACTTTATCATTGTCTCATCCTCTCTTAAAATAAGTTATTCATTTGTAAACTGCTGATTTTTGTGGCATCATCTCCATAAACTTTTCATTAAGCATCAGTGATTTCACCATTCTTCCACCCAAACTTCACTATAAATGTGATGTTCATTCTTGCTTCAATTTTAGCAAAATTAATGTTGCTCTGAAAGAGGCTCTTTTCAAATGATGTCGTAGCTTTCTTAGTGTTTCATGCTAGATCCTATTCAGACATGTTACAAGAAGTTAGTAAGAGTTTATTTTGGTGGGATAAAAAAAGAACTCTATGCATAGTTTTTTCATAATATGCATTTTCCATCAACTTTTGGAAGATCCCTGTGTTTGTGTGTGTGTGTTTGTGTGTATTGCTATTTATAGTAACTGATTTTAAAAGTGCAAACAGAACATAAAGGTACAAAATAAAAGTACCCTTTTCCTTTACACCCAGTGCTGCTCCCTAGAAATGACTGCTTTGAATGGTTTCTATTCTGAGTTCTTCTGGTGGTAACCATCATAACTTTTACTTCCTGCTTTATCCATCTTAGATGGTATCTATTGACTCCTTAATATGAAATATGGTGAAATTAGCATACTTGCTTCATTTTCCACTTCTTTTTTCTATTCCCTCTCCTCTTTCTGGATCTTTGTAAATGATAGTCTTAATTTGAGTTCTGATGGTTATCGTTAAATAATGTACTTAAACCTCTTTATCCTGCTCCATTAAATGTATACAAATTTATATATTCACTCTCTGTTAAATGTACCTCCACTGTCATCTACTTCGCTTCTTACATCCTCCTTATTTTAGTTAGCTAAACATATGCTAACATGTCAAGAAATTCATAACATTTGTTTACTGTAGAGTAAGTACAGTTAAATTTGCTTGGCCTATGCATTGATTTTTAAAATAGAAAGCCAATAAATAGAATACAGACATTATACCTAGGTAACTCTTTGCTGTAGGAGCAAATGGTGTATGATCAGGTTATGAGAGAGGGAAATGGAAACCTCTGTTACTAACCTGTGAACCTGTCTGATCCTAGGAACTTTTTCAATTGCACATCTTCAATTGCCTTTCAAAATCATGCTAATTGGCCCATTCAAGTTTTCCTATTCCTCTTGGGTCAGTAATTAATAATACACACTGTACCAAGCTGTCACCTTTTTCCTCTAAATTCTTGAATTTGTTGCCACAGGATTGGGTCTCCATTTTGTTTTCTCTCTTTCTTTAACACATTCAGATTTTTGAAGGAGTTAGCTATTTCAAGGAACCAGTTTTTAAATAAATGTTATATTTATTTAATGCAATTTTAATAAGTAAATACATTACATTATAGTTAACTCATTTAATTAATTCTAGCTTTTATTTTTACAGATTTTCTTTTCCTAGCTTCAGTTGGCTTATTTTATTGTTATTTCACTAATTCCTTAAGACAAGTACTTAGTTCTGTGACTTTTAATTTTCTTCTCCTATAGCAAGGAGGAAAATTATAGGTCATATATTTTCCTTTGAGTCCAGCCATTGCTGGGTCATTAGTTTTCACTTTTATGTTTCTCCTTTTTATTGCCTGTTAACAAATAAACACCTCCCTTTTGATTTCTTCCTTGAGCCAAAGATTTTCTAGTGCATATTTCTGAAATAGTTTTCTCCTCACCTTTTAGTAATTTATTTTTAATGTTATTAGATTATAATAAAAAATGTTGGCTATAAAATTGCTACTTTAAAAAATTTTTCAAAGCTATCTTATTAACCTGACAAATGACTGTAATCTGTTTCCTATAAGCATGATCTTCAGTGAATCAGGTGGGAAAATAGCTTTCATTGTTCCCAGGATTGGGCTTCATCGCTAGCAAGTGACAATTGTGGGGCTCAGGCTCAGTCAGGCAAACAAAATGGACAGAGCTAATTTGCCACTAAAGGAATGTGATATCAGTTGATGGCGACTCTATCTATGTTAGTTCTCAGCCCGAGGACTTGGTGTCATCCTTGACTCCTCTTATTTTCTTACATTTCACTCAGGTAATCCCACTGGTTCTACAGAATCCAGAAATCTACCACACGTCACCACCTCCACTGCCACCACCTAGGTGCAAACCCCATTTTCTCTCACCTGCACATCAGTGGCTCTAATGGGTCTGTCTGCTGTCACACTCACCCCTGCAGTGTTTTCCACATAGCAACAATGTGACCCTGTTAAAAGGTGAGGCAGAGACTTGCTTTTCTGCTAGGAACCCTCCAATGTAGTCATACTTTGCTTAACAAGGATACGTTCTGAGAAATGCATCATTAGGCAATGTATATACATTTATCCAAACATAGAAAAGATGCATTAAAGATACAGTGTAAAAAGTTTATAAATGGTACACCTGTGTAGGGCACTTACTATGAATGCAGCTTGCAGGACTGGAAGTTGTTCTGGGTGAGTCGGTGAGTGAGTGGCGAGTGAATGTGAAGGCCTAGGACATTACTGTGCACTACTGTAGACTTTATTAAACACTGTACACTTAGGCCACACAAATTTATAAAAGTATTTTTCTTTCTGTAATAAAAAAGTAACCTTAGCCAACCAGAGGAGGAGGAGGAAGAGGGCTGTGCTGCCTGGTGTCCACAGCTGAGAGACTGGATTGGGGTGCCCCTTTGGGAGTTCTCTGAAATCCCCAAGGGACACTTTGAAGGGAGCTACTTATCCATAATCAAGGAGTTGTGGTTAATGCCATCATTATTTGGGTACTGAAAGGAAGTGTGACCTTCTTCAGTGGTTACAGGCTTTTGGGGCAGGAATCATCTATGCTACAGTAAGTTTTGCAAAATGTTCTTGCCCAAATTCATCTTTAGGAATGAGTGGTTTGCTTTTAGTGCATTAAGGTAAGCCCTTCTTTGTTTGAGAGGGAAAAATAACAAAATTACATTTTCCTCCTAGCCAGAAGCATCTCTGACTGTGCTTACAATAACACCATCTGATGAATGCAAATGCATGGGTCTGTCTTAGTTGTGCCCTTTGTAAACTAACCAATGGTGAAGGCTTTGTTCCAGCTGACCACATGAAATAGGAGGAGGCTTTCTCTCCCTCTCCGCTGAGTTGGAGGGCGGCCACTCTCTATTTCCATTGGAAGAGCATGTCACCCGATATTGCACACACTGGGATGAACACAAGAGGCCTTTATCTTGGTTACTCGATCACAGTCCTGTGCAATTTTCATTACCTGATTGGCTGCAAGAGAAGGGAAGAGTTTCCCAAGGAAGCCACAGATATGACAGCACTCCTAGGAATTTAAAGACCTCTTAGTTAGGGGCACTGGCCCTCCCTATTGTGAGCAGAGACCAATGCCATTTTTTACCTAACAAAGCTCACACTAGTGTATGGATGGTGTGTGGGGGGTGGCATGTGTATGTGTATGTGATACTCCCAGGATCTATATAGTTTATCCTCTTTTTATACTTCAAAAACATTTTGGAAAGGAACTTCTCTACAATGTGCCTCGGGCTGCTTCCTGTTCCCATTTCCCTGCATAAACACAGGGTTGCTTCTGTGAATAAAACAAAAACCACCTCAGAAAGCAAAGTCTAACAGCACAGGAACCTCAGTCCAAGTGCCAGCTGCCTGCCTCCCACCAGGAGGGAAGGATATATACCCCATATATATTGAGCATTTATGGTGAACCAGACACTTTGCATGTTACTTACCTTAAACTTTGAGTCTTATGATCTCTTCTATAGGGTGCACTACTGAGATAGGTTATCTGAAGCTGCAGAGCCCCTTCCCTAGCCCAAGCTTCCACCAACTTCTTGCCTGGATTTTTGCAATGGCTTTCCAAGTGATCTCCTCACTCCAAAATCTTTTCACAAGACAGCTAAGATGAAGTTTTCAAAGTACGTGTCTGGTCAGGTGACACATACATACTCTTCACTCCCACCCCTACTGCTAAAATGCCTCTCATGTTATCCAATTCTTTTAGCACAAAGACCAGATCCCCTACAGTAGCCAGAGCAGCCTGTGTGATTTGATCCCTTCTCTGTCTTCAGCTTCATGTGGTCCTGCTTTTTCTCAACTCACTGAGCTCCAGACCCACGTTGCTGTGCTATGCTCCTGTCTGGCACAAGACCTTCCCATGAACTATTACTTCTGCCTGGAGAACCACGCACAGGCCCACCTTCTCTACCCTATCCCAGCCTTCCTCAACCCTGTGCATCCTTAAGCTCACAGTTACCATGTCACTTCCTTGTCATGCCTTGGAGTCCTGGCTATGCTTCCTTTGCAGAACTTTTCACAATTTTTAATGAACGTTTGATTATCTTCTGACTTTCCTACTAGACTGGGCCTTTTGTCTTTCTCACCGATTGTATTTTGAACATTTAGCACAGTGCCTTATGATTGCATATGAATTAATAAATGAATGCTTGAAAGAATGACAAGCTGGGATTTAAATATGGTCTGTGCTCACCTCATTGCCACACACTCATCTCCTAAACATTGGCCTTCTTTCTTTAAAGCCATTGGTTAAAATTCCTCCCTCGGCCAGGCGCAGTGGCTCATGCCTGTAATCCCAGCACTTTGGGAGGCCGAGGTAGGTGGATCACGAGGTCAGGAGATCGAGACCAGCCTGGCCAACATGGTGAAACCCCGTCTCTACTAAAAAAATACAAAAATTAGCCAGGCACGGTGGCAGGTGCTGTAATCCCAGCTACTCGGGAGGCTGAGGCAGGAAAATTGCTTGAACCCAGGAGGCAGAGGTTGCAGTGAGCTGAGATAGCGCCACTGCACTCCAGCCTGGGTGACAGAGCAAGACTCCAACTCAGAAACAAACAAAATTCCTCCCTTGATTAATCTCCTTCCTTAGTTAATGCTAATAAACACATAGAGTCACTTTTATCTCTTCCAACTGCCTTAAAAAAGGCTGCTGATACCAAAACGTTCCCCTTGGATATTTCTCTTATTGGGAACTTATGTCAACTTTGAATAAAGAAATGCTTTTTCTTTTGCCCCTACTCTTGCCCCTACTCCTCATGGGCTGAGAATGTCCCTTCTTCTTCTGATCAGGAGTCAGAGCTAAGGCACATGTTACAGCAGCTCTCTCCCAAGAGGCAGGGGAGCTGGAAGGGTAAGCCATTATGTACTACAGGTGAGCAGACACTTGTGAGCTGGAAAATTAAGGTGCGGATCAGTAAGAGATCTGAGGTTGGAGCACCATCTTCATGCTATGTTTAGGATATTATGTGACAGATTGAAAAAACAAAAACAAAAAAACAAAGGCACAGTGGACCCAGTCTTCTAGTTCCAGCAGTTTCCTTGAAAGCATTTAAGTCTTCAAGTCATTATATATTTGCAGCTGGAGCATGACTGCATTGAATTCAACCCAATCAATACTTACTCAATACCTCCTGTGGTTCAGACACTGTACAAGGCCCTGGGGACACAGGGCTAAACAGAATACCAGCTCTACCCCCAGTGCAGAGGTGGAGAGGACCCAAGACCAAGGTGTGTTGTACACTGTGCTAGAGAAAGGGATGACTGCTATAGGAACATGGAGGAGGGAGAACATAATGAGATCTAGTAGAGAGTAAGGGTGAGGAGACAGCCCAGAGAATGAAGAGAAGGTAACATCTGAGTGGATTTTAAGGAAAAGATAATTTCATCAGATAAGTAAGGCAGGAGAGATTAACCCAGACTAAGGGACCAGCAAGAGCAAAGTGCAGAAGCTGGAAAGGAGAAAGCATTTTTGAACAACGAGTATTTTGCATTGCTAAAGCATTGGGTGTATGTTAACAAAATAGCATGACTGTATAATTTATTGTCCAAATTGGATTATTTTGAAAGCAAAGCAGCATGCTATTAAAGATGACAGGCATGAACCAAGACTATCCCAGGCAAATTAGACTTCGGGGCTTCCTCGTTAGATGGGAGGAAGTTCAAAGCGGGACATCAGACTGGAACAGGGTGGAACGGGGATTTGAAGGGCTTAAACGTGCTAAGGAGTCAGAATAGGATCCCCAAGGCATTGAAATGTCATGGAGGGGTTTTAGCAGGGTAGTGACGTGATTGCTCCTGTGTTGGAGAAGCATCGTCAGGATGGCTGTATTAGTCCATTTTCACACTGCTATAAAGATACTACCTGAGGCCAGGTGTGGTGGCTCATGCCTGTAATTCCAGCACTTTGAGAGGCTGAGGCAGGTGGATCACCTGAGGTCAGGAGTTTAAGACCAGCCTGGCTAACATAGTGAAATCCCATCTCTACTAATAATACAAAAATTAGTTGGGCATGGTGGCACATGCCTGTAATCCCAGCTACTTGGGAGGCTGAGGCAGGTGAATTGCTTGAATCTGGGAGGCGGAGGTTGAAGTGAGCTGAGATTGTGCCATTGCACTCCAGCCTGGGTGACAAGAGAGAAACTCTGTCTCAAAAAAAAAAAAAAAAAAAAAAGAAGATACCACCTGAGACTAGGTTATTTATTTATTTATTTATTATTTTAAAATTTAATTTTACTTTAAGTTCTGGGATACATGGGCAGGACATGCAAGTTTGCTACATAGGTAAACATGTGCCATGGTGGTTTACTGCACCTATCAACCCATTACCTAGGTATTAAGCCCCACATGCATAAGCTATTTATCCTGATGCTCTCCCTCTGCCCCCTGCCCCAACAGGCCCCAGCGTGTGTTGTTCCCCTCCCTGTGTCCACATGTTCTAATTGTTCAGCTCCCATTTATAAGTTAGAATGTGGTGTTTGGTTTTCTGTTCCTGTGTTAGTTTGCGGAGGATGATGGCTTCCAGTTCCATCCATGTTCCTGCAGAGGACATGATCTTGTTCCTTTTTATGGCTGCATAGTATTCCATGATGTATATGTACCACATTTTCTTTATCCAGTCTATTATTGATGGGCATTTGGGTTGATTCCATGTCTTTGCTATTGTGAATAATGATGCAATAAACATATTGTGTGCATGTTGAATGATTTATATTCCTTTGGGTATAGGCCCAGCAATGGGATTGCTGGGTCAAATGGTATTTCTAGTTCTAGGCCTTTGAGGAATCATCACACTGTCTTCCATAACAGTTGAACTAATTTACATTGAGACTGGGTATACAAAGAAAAGAGGTTTAATTGACTCACAGTTCCACATGGCTGGGAGGCCTCAGGAAACTTACAATCATGGCGGAAGGTGAAGGGTAAGCAAGCACCTTCTTCACAAGGCATCAGGAGAGAGAGAGAGCACAGGGGAAACTGCCACTTTTAAACCATTGGATCTCAGGAGAACTCCCTCACTGTCAAGAGAACAGCATGGGGGAACCCGCCCCTGTGGTCCAATCACCTCAGACCAGTTCCCTCCCATGACATGTGGGAATTACAATTCAACATGAGATTTGGGTGGGGACACAGAGCCAAACCATATCAGTAGCCATGCTGAGGAAATTCAAGGTGTGCAAAAGGGAGATAGCCTGTGAGCCTTGCAAGGGCAAGAATCACATCCTGATATATAATTTATACCCAATGTATACCCAGTTGAGGTGAGCACATTGTCTGGAAGCCTTAGGAGAAGGAGCTTAATAAAAATTTCAAATGCAAGGGCTTTCCTGACCTTTGTCTTTAAAACTGCAGCTCCTTCTGCACCCATTATCACCAATATTCGCCTTTTCCTTCTTGCTTAATTTTTCTCCATGAAATTAACAACTCTGCACGCTATACAGTGTGTCTGTGTCCTCCCTCTAGAGCATAAGCTCTGTGAGGGCAGAAACTTTTTATCTGTTTTACTCACTGCTGCTTCCCTAGTGCCTGGTGCAAGGAAGACACTAAATACATATGTGTTGAAGGAAAAGGAGGCAAGGAGATTTGTTTGGAGTCTCTGACAACGGTATGGGGGAGGATGAGGATCTGGAAAGGGCAGGCAGTGTGGTAGAGAGAAAGAGGAAACCTGGAACTAAACATGCAAAAGCCTAGGCCATCCCCTGGGACCATTCTGCACAGGGCCTTTTCATCTTTGTGGTTCTTTCTGCGGGCCCCTGTGCCCGTGATCTGCCATGAGTCAGCGTCTAAGGATCCCCCAGGCCTCCTGTCTGTAAATTATTAACACCTCTCCTGTCCTCTGTTTAACTGCTTAGCCAAGGTCACCATCATTTCCTGCCCAGCCTGACTCCCCAGGTGCTCATAACTTGCCTGTGAATGTTTGATGAAGGATGGCATTTGCCACGTGAGCAAGGGAAAGGAACCTAAGTTCACATAGTTCATTTTCAAGCACTCTTTTTTTCAGTCCAAGAGGTTTAAGTGCCTTTTCTCTGCTACTAAATAGCCCCTTTCAATGGCTCCCTCCCCAGGCCTGCTTTGAGGGCCCTCCCTGTGAGTCGGCAGGCTCCTCTTCCACAGGTGCCTGTTTCTCTTCAGCTCTTTCATTTTTTTATGTGACTTATTCTTTCTGTGTCTCACCCTTACCCCCAAATAAATTGAACAAGTGGGTTTTGGGATCCTCCCTCAGGATAACTCAGCCATGGCCAACCATGCCCCTAAACCACAAATGACTAAGAATGTGAGGCCCTCCAAGCTGCCCACGTCTCCCTCCAGGCCAACTGTCAATTCTAAGCCATCCTTGCGGTTTCTTCTGGGAAAGCTATGGACTATCCTTCATGTCAACAAAACCCCTGGCAACCTGCCTGGGGCCTGCCTGGTCGTGCTGGGGACTGTGCTGTGGTAACAGACAGGGCTTCTCTGTCCCATCCACATTCTACACTACGCTCGCACTGGGTGGGGACAGAGGAGTGGGCTGGGGTTGTTGTAATTAGAGTCCAGTGCCCCAGATCGTGCCATCTGGAAAGGGCAGCCCCTGGGGATTACTTGGAAACTAGGGACACCTGGGGACAACAATTAGCAGGTCTGAGAGGGGGAATGCAGGGCTGAGGGCGGAATTTCAGGATATTTCAGTTTTCAGGAATGAGCTAGAAGCTAAGAGATGAATGTAGACCCTGTGGTAGAGTCTAACATGCCGATTCTGCAGGGGACGACCGATGGAACATAGACGCACATTTTCCAGAGTGAGGCCAGCTGGGAAATGAGATTGACAGCCAAAGGCTAAGATTGTGCTGGTGAATGGAGGCTAACAAGAAGGGCACAAGAAAGAAGTGGTGATTCAGGTCCTAGGCACAGCTACTGGGGTTCCCTAACACTCTCACTTCATTTTCAGGAAAGCATAGCGTTCAATTTCCATTTAGGACCTGTGCTTCCTTAGAGGTGCCCAGATATTCTCCTGAGTTCACCCTTCTATTGGGATTGATTCTGAAAGCAGCCGTTACTGGCTCATTCATTCATTCACAAGTTCCCATTGAGTCCATTGGCAGGTCCTGAGATACAACAGTGAGCAAAGTACAATCCCTAGCCTTCCAAAGTCCCAGGCCAGTGGAGAGGGCCGACTAGCAAACAGGGAATTACAGCTCATTGTGATGAGCGCTATCAGTGGACAGTTCCTCTGAAGGAAAGTCCCAGCTGCAGGAAGCAAAAGCAGCCCCACAGGGTGCGGGAAATGGAAGGAAGCCGGGAAGCCAAAGAGGCACAGAGACTAACAGTAAAGGAATGTGAGGGGATTTGGATGGAGCGTCCAAATCCCTGACAGCAGCAGCCAATGCAAGCTTCCTGGTGAAGAAAGACTTCATGAGGCGGTCACACCGCGCCCTGGAGCCGGGCGGGAGTTACCCACGATAGGTTGAGGGGACTGAAGGGTTGGGTTGGGAAGACGGTAGAAGAGGAAGGGCAGCGCAGGAGCAAATGCCTGCTCAGCAGAGCGCTGTGGTCCCTCGTTCAAATGGACTCCTCCCACACCTTGGGCGGCTGCTTTTCCATTTGTGAATAGCAAGATAACAACCTCAGGATATCTAACTTTTTTTCTTACAAAACAAAACAAAAACATACGATACTACCTAGTTCCCTTTGAAGTGTTGTTGAGAATAACGTCTGCTCCAGACCTTGGTGGGCAGTGGCGGGTCATGGCCAGCTCCTTTACAGAAGACGTTGATGCTGCAAGTCCCGCAGCGTGTCTGCCTCCGCGCGACCACCCATGAGCACCTGCCGCAGCCCGCTGCCCTGGGATCCAGGGGAAGTGACCCCTTTAGAGGAAGAACTGCTCCTTTATTGGCCACACCACCCAAATTCCGGTTCTGGGAAGACTGAAGAGGCTCCTGGCTGGGGGAGGAGAAAAACCTCCTCAGAATTTCCTTTGAAAACATTTTCTAAGTGAAGACAAATTAGCCTGAGGGGACATTTCTCTTGCCTTCTTTCAACTCCCCTTTCAAATTAACATAAATCTATACTTTTACACCTTGGTGACTGCAGCACTGGATGGTTCTGCCTCTGGAAAATAAATCTAATATTTCTATCTCTTTCTTGAACAGGGCCACTTAATTTTGTACCCTGTAGAATGTCCAAATATCAGTGAAACTATAGAGTGTAAAGTGAGACCAATGCGTTTTCCAGATAGGGAAACTGAGGCACAATGTGGGAAAGTGGTTTATGAGGGGCAACAGGGACAGATCTAGAACATGGTGTTTAGTGGCCTGGTGCCCTTTCCCTTCCACTGTTCTGGGCAGGCCCTTCCAGCTCCAATGTGTAGATGGGAGTGAGAGGTGTAGGAGGGGCGGAGTCCCCACATCTCCCAAGCTAAGCCTTGTGTCCACAACCCCTTTCCCTAGAGCTGCTTTTCCCCATTGTGGCCTGGGCCCTGACTCTCAGGGCCACGGTGGCAGGTCTGCTGGCTCTATTGGGTAGAAGGCCAGGGTTAAGTTTCCTTTTAAGAAGTGTTGTGATGAAGCAGAATGATGAAGGGGTCTTGGTGGCAGAGTCCAGGGTCCTGTTCTTGGAACTTCTTCTGTGACATGGGCAAGTGCCTTCTCATCCCTGGACGTTAGAGCTCCCACCTGGAAAATGGGAGTACAGGACCAGAAGACTCTGAAGGAACTAGCTCTGATTGCCAAGGCACCCCTGACCGTGGTGTCCCCTCACTCCTCTATGCCTCAGACAACCTGGGCTTGTCTCCTTGCTTCACAGTTTGCTTGCTGTTCTTGTGATGCTGGGTTCACAGTGTTGGTCCCTCCTGACCCTGGCAGGCCGGAGGCTAAAACTGAAATCTGAATTGAAGATGCAGACATTGGAGTGGAGAGGAAGTGGATTAGCTACATTTCTCCCGCCCAGAGTGGGCTGCAATCCTGCCAAGGGACAGGGACCAGGCAAGCCAGAGAAACCTGCTTTGCAGCCAAGCCTGCTTATCTGCACTTCCAACTCATAAAACCTACACTTCCTTCTTGTCCAGGAGGTCATGGATGCTGTTGAAAATCTTACTCCATTAGTAACGGGGTGAAACCCTTCAAGCTGAGCTGGCACTGGGGAGCTGTGGCCATCTCTTAACCAGTCTTCATAATCCACATCCCCTAAATGGAAGTATTCTCTTTACTGCTCTACTAGAAGCTAAGTTTATGCTGAAAAACCCTAAATATAGTTTATGACCAAATGAAACTTCTTGTTATGCTAGGTACCTCTTTCACAGGTATTTTCTTCAACTTTTTGGGTCATGTAGTTGGTTCTTCCTCCATCCTTTTCTCAGAAATGTGTAGTTGAGAGGCAGGGAGATCAGTCATTCACTCCTTAGTGTGCAGACATGCAAAAGTTGTGCCTCGCCTCTGGCATATGAGTGTTTTTTGTCCCCTGTGTATTAGTCAGGGTTCTCCAAAGAAACAGAACCAATAGAAAGGAGGTGTGTGTGTGTGTGTGTGTGTGTGTGTGTGTGTGTGTGTGTAGAGAGAGAGAGAGAGAGATTTATTATAAGGAATTGGCTTATAGAATTATGGAGGCTGACAGTTCTCAAGATCTGCAGGGTAAGTCATCAAACTGGAGACCCAAGGGAACCAATGGTGTAGTTCCAGTCTAAAGGCTGGCAGACTTAAGATCTGGAAAGAACTGATGCTACAATTCAAAGGCAGGGGAAACAAACAAACAAACAAACAAACAACAATGTCCCAGTTGGAAGGCCATCAGGTAGGAGAAATTCCGCCTCATTGGGAAGAGCGTCAGCCTACTTGCTCTGTTCAGGCCTTTAACTGACTGAATGAGACCCACTCACATTAGGGAGGGCAAGCCGCTTTCCTCAGTCTACTAATCTAAGTGTTAATGTTATCCAAAACATCCTTACAAAATAATGTTTGATCAAATATCTGGGAATCCTGTGGCCTAGTCAAGCTGGCACATAAAATTAACCATTACACCCCACTAAAGAAATTCAATTAATTTGTAATCCAGGGGAATGGAATTTGGGGGAAATTTTGGGGCCAGCAAAATTACACTATACGGAGATTAGTAACAAAAGTCTTTCTTACCCTAATGGTTGGACAGCCTCATCTCCTGAAACATTTTGCTAATTGAGGCTTAATGGCATGATTATTCTCATTTTCCTTATTTTGCTGTCTGTGTTTGAACTTTGAAAGAATGGCCTATTGAGCTAAGATGCTTTATAGGCACAAGTTTTATCTGACGTTAATCCAAGAATAAGCCTTTTTTGAGTTTTTCAGTCATTTACAATTCCTTTAATCAAGAAAGCCATAGCAAATGATTAACATTTCTCTGTGATTCCAAGTTGACTCCCCAAAAAAGAAAAAAAAAAATGCTCAGTTGTGAGAATGTTGAACAAGGGTGTGATTATGCTAAAGAAAATTATCATGTAAGAATCATTTCAAGGAAATAAATAAAAGGCAGATGCACTCTTTTCATCCCCACCTAAAGGAGAAAAAAAGTGCTATCCTAACATCTATATCAAGGTAAGGAAAGCTCCAGATGAGTTTGTTGTGGTTACATTACTGAAGCAGTAGGGTCATGATGCTGCTGGCTCTTCATTTAAGTGACTCTGTCTGATTAGATGTGGGTGACTATGATCTTCCCAGGCAAACAGCAGTAGGAAATAAGCAGGTATTGAATTCCATATTATTAAATATGGGGCCAGAAGTCTAGATGAGGGTCCTCAGACTGTCTCCACTACCAAATAGAACAAGAGAATTAAAGCACAGGCATAGGTAGAGAAGTAAACTCAACCCACCTTGCTCCCCTGAATCTTAACTATGCTGCCCCCTGGTATGTGAAGACATAATACAACTGTCAGTGTTCAATTGCAGAAAGAGGAGCTCTCCATCTATCCGGGTGGAAGGGTATTAAATTTACAGAAACAATGGCAGGACTGAAGAAACAGACTCCTGGTTGAGCTTCCAGGAATGACACCCAAAGCCACACTGCAGATCAAGATCTCAAGGGGCCCGCTGCTCCTGTCACAATCAGGAGGCCATTTCTGCGTCTGCACCTGCTGGCTCCAGAACTATCATGCTTCTGCTGTGGCCTGCATCAGCAAAATAAAATGCTTTGTGAAACAAATGAAATGCCACCTCTCTCCCAGAGGGATTCAGTTCCCAACCAGTATCATGAGCATCAGATTGAGGGTACCTAAATCAAACCCAGAACTCAAGCTAGAAGGAGTCTGGGAAGTGTAGTGTTTAGTGATCAACCTATGCAGTGAAGAACGGCACTCAGGAGAGAGACAATTTACAACTACGACACAGTGCAGGCACTCGTGGTGTAGCAGGAGAGCACAGGTTCAGAAGCACACGCTTTACCTCTTTGAGCATCAATTCCTTACTCCTTAAAAATGGAGATAAAACTTACCTCGTAGAATTAAATGAAGTACCTATTCAAAGTTTTCATACTACTACTACTAATAGTAAGTCCCATAAATGTCAGTTTCCTTTTAAACTTGAACTAGAAATCCAGGTCATGACTAATGTGAATCAGTCAAATTGATTTCTTTTAGGGAAGTTTGTTTAATATTTGTTTTTGTTTTTGTTTTTGTTTTGTTTTGAGACAGAGCCTCACTCTGTTGCCCAGGCTAAAGTGCAGTGGCACGATTACAACTCATAGCAGCCTCAACCTCCTGGGCTCAGGTGATCCTCCCACCTCAGCCTCTTGAGTAGCTGGGACTATAGGCACAAGCCACCATGCCCAGCTAATTTTTGTATTTTTTGTAGAAATGGGTTTTTGCCATGTTGCCCAGCTGGACTCAAGCGATTTGCCTGCCTTGACCTCCCAAAGTGCTGGGGTTACAGGCGTGAGCCATGGCTCCCAGCTCTAATAGTTATTTTTCAGCACAAATATTCAATTCTCAATTCAGCCAACACTGGCTGAATTCTTACAGTGTGCAAGGTGCTGCACAAAAGTCCGCTGGGCTACACGGATGGGCAAGCCGTGTCTCATCTCTGTCTCTCAGGGTCTCTCACTTATAGAAGGAGGTTGGGGGATCAGAAAAGCCATCGAAAAGAGAATGGTTGAGATGAGCCTTAACTAAGGTAACTATCTGATGTATCATTCAAGTCAGTCCCTCTGAGACCAATCTGGGGACTGCTAATAATTACACGAGAGCGACAGGTGTAAACCAGAGCTGTCCTGAAAAAACCAGGATATGGAGTCACTCTAGCCTTAAAGGATGCAGCTATCAAGTCTGTCAGTTTTGCAGTAATCCCATAGGTCTTTTTTTTTGAGAAAGAGTCATGTTTTGTCACCCAGGCTGGAGTGAAGTGGCATGATCTTGGCTCACTGTGACCTCTGCCTCCTGGGTTCAAGCAATTCTTGTGCCTCAGCCTCCCGAGTAGCTGAAATTACAGGCCCATGCCACCATGCCCAGCTAATTTTTTTGTATTTTAGTAGAGGCGGGGCTTCACCATGTTGCCCAGACTGGTCTCAAACTCCTCCCAAGCTCAGGCAAACCGTCCACCTTGGCCTCCCAAAGTGCTAGGATTATAGGCATGAGCCACCACGGCCGGCCCCATAGGCCTAACTTAAAATTGCTTATTTCAGGGTCATGTACTGTCTTGGCCTTAGGCTGAAAATAATCAATAGAAAGAAAATGACATGTACTACACTAGACTTGGTTATAAGTGACAGAAACCCAATCCAGACTAGCTTGAGCAACAAGGAGACCTTTTTGGATCACATAACCATGGGGTGACCTGGGCTCTGGAATTAGAGAACCGGGCACATGAACTTCATCAGTGCTCTATCACTCATATGCTGTTCTCTGTTTCTTGTCTCTGCATCTATCAACATGTGAACCTTATCCTCTCAAACAGACTGTATTAGGCCATCCTTGCATTACTCTCAAGGAATACCTGAGATTGGGTAATTTATAAAGAAAAGAGGTTTAATTGCCTCACAGTTTTTTAGGCTGTACCAGCATGGTGCCACCATCTGCTCAGCTTCTGGGGAGGCCTCAAGGAGCTTTTACTCATGGCAGAAGGTGAAGCAGGAGCAGGCACATCATATGGCCAGAGCAGGAGCAAGAGAGAGAAGGAGGATGGTGCCACGTATTTTAAATAATCATATTTCACAAGGACAGCACCAAGGGATGGTGCTAAACCATTCATGAGAAAGCCACCACCCCATGATCCAGTTACCTCCCAACAGGACCCACCTTCATCACTGAGGATTATATTTTAACATGAGATTTGGAGGGGATATCCAAACTATATTACTAACCTTCTTTCCAAGGATGAGCCAATGTTCCCAAAAGTTGCAAGCTCATATCTTCCCTGCATCACCATCTGAGAAAAACTCTTCTCAGCTCCAGTTCAAAAACTCCCAGCAATTATTCTGATCGGTCTGCTTTGGGTCATGTGCCCAGCCACTATGGCCAAGGGGAAGGATATCAATGCACCCTAAAACTACACTGGAGTGAGGGAGTCAAAGCAGTAACCATTACCCCGTTTTCCTAAAAGTTATCTTTACCTTTTCTCTTTTTCCCTGTGTGTTCAACTCTTACTTAGCTTTTTATGAATGCAAATGTAAACTTTACCCTTTCTCTCTGCTGCCCAGACCACCTGCAAGCATTGCTAGCTCTATGTTTGCTTAGAAGTTGGAGGGACGAATTCTTCGAACCAAACCAGGCACCTTCTGGAATTCTCTCCCACCAGGAGATTGTCTCAAGATGGCAGTTAATCCATAATCTGCCCATAATGGCACTGGCCAGACCACCGGATGACCCATTACTAAAGATAAGTTGTGGAGCAAGTCATGTAGACCCTACACCTCCATGCCCTTCTACATACCCCACATACCAAAATTTCTCTTCTTAAAACCCTGCTTTCTACCTAGAAAGCTAAAGTGGCTTAGATATGAATCTGGCTCTTTCCCATTGCTAAGCTCTGGAATAAAGTCACTTTCTTTATACCACCTCATGCTTGTTATTTGATTTTGCCAAGTGGCAAGCAGCCAAAACCATGTTTGGTAACCAAGGGGCTATTCCTGGAAAAGGAAGGGAGGCTAGATGAACTGGAGAATACATTTACAACAGGGGCTTTGAAAAGATCTGCATTTCCTATGTATAAACCACTTATCTGGATATCCTCATTTCTAAAGCAAACTCTTCAGTTTAAGTTTCCTTGTTTGATTGTCTACACTGACCAAGTACTCAGATGATTACCAAAGATCCACTGTGCTCTGGCCTGCCTAGCAAACTTACAGCAAGGATCAGTCATTCACAAAGTACAGAATAAGGAATAAATCCCCCAACAAGCAGACAAGCATTTAAAGAGGACAAATAAATAAATTCAGCCAATGAAAAATACATAAATTTCATAATAATTTCAAAAACATCGCAGAGAGGGAGGCATGGGTAGAGAATGATGGACATACTTAGCATCAGAGAAAACAGACTTATTTAATTTATTTATTTTGAGACAGGGTCTGATTCTTTTGTCCAGGCTGGAGTACAGTAGCATGATCATAGCTCACTGCAGTCTCCTTCTGTCAGGCTCAAGTGATCCTCATGTCTCAGCCTCCTGAGCAGATGGGACTACAGATACACGACCACGATTGGCTTATTTTATTTTTTATTTTTGCTGTGTTGTTCAGACTGCTGTCGCACTCCTCAGCTCAAGCAATCTTTTGCCTCAGTCTCCCTAAATTCTGGGATTATAGGCATGAGCCACCAGCCAGAACTATTTATACGTTGTTAGATTTTGGAAAATTTCAAATTCTCTGACCCTCAGTATTCCCATCTCTTAGATAGAAAGATTAATACCCTCCTCATGGGTACTGAGAAGGTTAAATAGGGTAACATCAATAAAAGGATTAAAAAGTGTGCTTTCTTTTCTTCTGCCCCATGCCAGTCAGGGAGTTTATTTATTTAGAGACGGAATTTCACTCTTGTTGCCCAGGCTGGAGTGCAATGGTGTGATCTCGGCTCACTGCAACCTCCATCTCCTGAGTCCAAATGATTCTCTTACCTCAACCTCCTGAGTAGCTGGGATTCAGGTGTCTGTCACGATGCCCAGCTAATTTTTGTAGTTTTAGTAGAGACAGGGTTTCACTGTGTTGGCCAGGCTGGTCTTGAACTCCTGACCTCAGGTGATCCACCCATCTCAGCCTCCCAAAGTGCTGGGATTACAGGCATGAGCCACCACGCCCGGCCCAGTCAGGAAGTTTATATGAGCAATCAAGGAAAGCTTCTGGAATATATATGTATGTCCAGAAAAGTGCTTTGAGAGAGGTAATGCTCTGTTTCCCAGTAAACTGGCATTAGGGACAACACATGAAGATGACTGATTTTTTTTCATTTATCACAAAGGTGGTTTGGAACCTCTACCTTTTCTGTTTACACCCCTGTAGCAATTACCGTGTGCACCACTCCCCTGGCACGGACCACAGATGGCATCGTTCAATTAGCTATTGTTTGGTGTATGTGAATTCCACCCTAACCAGTGACCTAAGGCACTTAATTTAACCTCTCAGCCTCATTCTCCAAGTTTAAAAACTGAGTTTAATAATACTTCACAGAGTTGTTGTGAAGACTAAAGATAATGTATGAAAAGTACCAGGTAGTTTGCCTGGCACATAGGAGTCCTAACAAGCATTTCTCTGTCTGTTCTCTTCTCCTGTACCCAACCCTAACCAGAGAATGGAGGCTATTAGAAATCCATGCTCCATTAACATGAAAAATTTGAAGCTTGTTTTACTAACAAGTCCAATATGGAATACCTATGTTGAGAACTAGGGACCCGCAAGTCCCTCGAGTCACAAAATTCCCTATGCCACACATTTATATCTAGCCAGCATGGACAGGTTTTTGCCTTGGATCATGTCAACCAGCCACTAGATGGATCCTGACCTAAACTCAGCGAACCTTGTTGCGATTTCCAATGGACTTTGATATTTCTCTTTGAGATAAATGTAGGAGCCTGTGTTTATCTCCTGTTTGGGATCCTGCTATGTAGACTGTTGATTTTCTCCACTTGGAAGTCAGTTCCTACATTACCATTTTCTTAGTCTATTTTGTTCCAGCTTCTTTTTCTTGTCCACAGACTGACCAGCCTCTGAAGCCCCAGCAATGCCTAGTGACTCAATTCCTCTAAGTTTTAACAGTGAACTCTAAGTTTAGACAGATAGGATAGTGCATCATATAGGTTTTTGAAAGACAGTTATTGTGGGATTGCTAACTCAGTGTATTTTTATACTATTTGGACTGAAAAGATCATCTGTCAATATTGATCAAATCAGTTTCTTCCTTATCAATTGCCTTGGATCAGCTTCTTTTTTTCTCTTTCTCTCTTTTTAATGAGACAGGATCTCACTCTGTGCCCAAGGCTGGAGTGCAATGGCGTGATCACAGCTCACTGCAGCCTCAACCTCCCAGGATCAAGTGATCCTCCCAGTTCAGCCTCCTGAGTAGCTGAGACTACAGGCACATGCCACCATACTGGGCTAATTTTTACATTTTTTTGTAGAGATGGGGTCTTCGTATATTGCCCAGGCTGGTCTTGAACACCTAGGCTCAAGTGATTCTCCCACCTCAGCCTCCCAAAGTGTTGGGATAGGTGTGAGCCATCATGCCCAGCAGGTCAGCTGCTTTAGAAACAGACCCTGAGTCAAGCTTTTGTGTGCAAGGGATATATTAAAGAAGTATTCCCAGGAGAAACTGGTAAGAGAACCAGAGAAGCAGAAAAGGGAAGGAAAAGAGGCTTGATCAGGCAGAGACTTGAGACCAAGTCACAGAGTCAGTTTGATGCCACAGGGGAGCCTCAGGGGAGATAAATTACATCTTAGAGTTTATCCAAACTCAAGGTAAGGGAACTGGGGTCCCCACGACTGCATTATTGGCACAAGAACACAGAAGCTGGAAGCAACATTTGAGATGGTAAAGAGGATGCAGGGAGATCTGGGTAGAGCCTTTGCACTGCCCTCTACTCCAAGATTTCCTGCTGGAGGATCATATATTAAATATATCCTGCTTTCACACCTTTGCAAAAAGGAGGACTTATTGTTTTATGATTCATCACTTTTCAGTGTTTAGCAAGGCTAATATTAGCCCTTATTGGGGCTCAAATACATGTCTCTGTAACTTCCACTCATTGGTTCTAAGCAATTAGTCAATTATCAAAACTCATCAGCCATTTATTGACCATCTATTATGTGCTGAGAAATACACAAAGTGCTGGTTTATTCTATCACAGACCACGGTCTCTATTCCTTCTAGCTTTACAACATCTCTAAATTTGATGAGCACATCATCAACTTTTGACAAAAGCATGAATAAAACCACCACATAGGACAGGGTCAAGGATCATGCCACTTGATCAATATTTGGGAGGGTATAATTTTCAACCAGTTGTTCAAAATTTCCTAACTATGTCGAGACCCATTTTCTCCATCTGGCTCAAAATATTTTATGACTTCACCTTTAGCCCAGACGAGATAAGCAGCTAGATACCATGAACAAAAATTGGCAATATATCATGCCCATGCTTAGGATGGATGGAATGAGGGTCCTAAGAAATTCAGGGCACCTCTGTACCCCTTTAGTTGTACTGAGAGCACAACTTCCTGGCTTCTTTTCCAGCTCTTCAGCTATGAGGTCCTGTCATCCACAGAAAGAAGGACTTAATAGGCTGGGTGCAGTGGCTCATGCCTCTAATCCTAGCACTTTGGAAGGCCGAAGCAGGGACTCACTTGAGGTCAAGAATTTGAGACCAGGCTCGCCAACATGGTGAAACTCCATCTCTACTTAAAAAAAAAAAAAAAAAAAAAAAGGAAAAAAAAATTAGCTGGGCATGGTGGTACATGCTTGTAATCCCAGCTGAGGCACGAGAATCGCTCGAACCCAGGAGGCGGAGGTTGCAGTTAGCTGAAATCTTGCCACTGCACTTCAGCCTGAGTGACAGAGCGAGAGTCTTCTCAAAAAAAAAAAAGAAAAAAAAGCACTTAATAAAGCTGTTGGGGCATCAAAAATAAATTAATTAATTAAAATTAAAATATGTTCTTTAAAATGTCATTAATTTTTAAAAATACATTATTTATAATGCTCTTTTGACATTTTCTTAATCTACACATCTGATAATACTGCCCCCAAGCAATTTGGTTCTTAGTTAACCCATGCTGCCTCCTAGTGACCACTGCATTTTCTGGATGTTCTAATAAAATGTCAAATGGTCATCATCAGGAAATTCTGCTCCCAATATCATCCATAATACAGGAAAAAGTCAGCAACAACAGACTTAATAGAAATCTGATTCTGCGAGAGAACATCTTTCCACCATGCTCCATGCTGAGAAGTAAGGATTTGTAAGCCTCCCTCCTATGGCTGCTTTCCAAATATCTGATTCCAAAGGCCCATCCAATATGGTGGTAGGGTGGTCCTGATAATCACCAATAGATGCATCAGGGCAGTATTTGAAAGTCTTCATTCATTGGACATTTTCTGAGCCATGTACCGTGCTGAGTAATTTTACTGTACTGAGGAAGCTTAAAGTTAAATCCTATTGTAAAGGAATTACCTCAGGTTTGTTTTTCTTACCTCCTACATCTGACACGGAGATATAGATTTCACCCTTACAGACTTGTTATGAAAAGTGTGTAAGCTAAACACTTAGGTGAGAGCTTTGCATAGTGTAAGAGATTGCTTTTTCCCTCTTTTTAATTTTTTGAAATCCTTACCCTAGAGCTGATTCTACCTGAAAAATACCTGTTATATAAGAAGAGTTAGATAATCATCTCAATGAATGCCTAAATGGCTTTTGATAAAGTCCAACAACCTGTTTGTAAAAATAGGAGATAAAAACACAAGAATAGAAATAAGCAGACACTGGATTGAAAAAATGCAGCAATAGCAATAGCATCTTCTATGAGCAAGGCACTTAGCGGTTTGCAAAGAAATTTGCATATATTGCTTCATTGAATTCTTACAGTAACCCTATGAGGGGAGCAAGAAAAAGGTTATTTTCCTTCCTATTTTACGAATGATGAGCCTAAGTCACGGGGCTTTTAGGAGACTTGCACTTGAACAGGGTGAGGTTACATCCTGTGAATAATTGGCATAATTGTCAGAGTCCTGTGGGGATCCCGGCTGGAACTGATGTTTCTTAGGTATGTCCTTCAAGACTTAGAAAGCAGCATGAATGCTGAATCTGTAAGTCTTTAAATGAAACTGAGGTCAATTTTTAGCCTATGTGCTGCAATTCAATGGGTACAATTCACATGGTGATTCTCTAGTTTTGTGTGATAGGGCCATAATAACACAGCTAATGCATTTTCAAGGAAAACAACCTACATATAATAATGGAATAATAGATCTGGGGCTATTGGGTGGTACAAAACACTTTGACTTTGGAGTCAGGAAATCCGAGTTCTAGTCGTGTCCCTGTCAGTAACTATATATGAACTTGGGAAAGTTACTTAATCTTTCTTTTTTTTAAGTTCAGGGGTACACGTGCAGGTTTGTTATATATGTAAATTTGTGTCATGGAGATTTGTAGTACAGATTATTTCATCACCCAGGTATTAAGCCTAGTACCTATTAGTTATTTTTCCTGATCCTCTCCCTCCTTCCAATCTCCAACCTCCAATAGGCTCCAGTGTGTGTTGTTCACCTCTATGTGTCCACGTGTTCTCATCATTTAGCTCCCACTTATAAGTGAGAAAATGTAGTATTTGGTTTTCTGTTCCTGCATTAGTTTGCTATAAATAAGGGCCTCCAGTTCCATCCATGTTCCTGCAAAGGATATGATCTTGTTCTTTTTATGGCTGCATAGTACTCCATGGTTTATATGTATCACATTTTCTTTATCCAGTCTACCATTGATGGGCATTTAGGTTGATTCCATGTCTTTGCTGTTGTGAATAATGCTACAATGAACATATGTGTGCATGTATCTTTATGGTAGAATTATTTATATTCCTTTGGGTGTATAACCAGTAATGGGATTGCTGGGTTGAATGATATTTCTGTTTTTAGGTCTCTAAGGAATTGCCACACTGTGTTCCACATTGGTTGAACTAATTTACACTCCATCAACAGTGTATAAGTATTCCTTTTTCTTCACAACCTCACCAACATCTGTTATTTTTAGATTTTTAAATAATAGTAATTCTGACTGATGTGAGACGGTATCTCACTGTGATTTTCTTTTTTTTTTCTTTTTTTTTTTTTCTGAGACAGAGGGTCTCACTCTGTCACCAGGCTGGAGGGCAATCTCAGTTCACTGCAACCTCCACCTACCAGGCTCAAGTGAGCCTCCCAACTCAGCCTCCTGAGTAGCTAGAAGTACAGGAACGCACCACTATACCTGGCTAATTCTTGTATTTTTGTAGAGATGGGGTTTTTTGTAGCGATGTTGCACAGGCTGGTCTCGAACTCCTGAGCTCAAGCAATCTGCTCAACTCAGCCTCCCAAAGTGCTGGGACTATAGGCATAACCCACCACACTAGGCCTTCCTGGTTTTAATTTGCATTTCTCTAACTATGAGTGATGTTGAGCTTTTTTTCATATGATGGTTGGCCACATGTATGTCTTCTTTTGAAAAGTGTTCATGTCCTTTGGCCGCTTTCTAATGGGGTGGTTTGGGTATTTTTGGAAATTTGTTTAAGTTCCTTATAGATGCTGGATATTAGGCTTTTGTCAGATGCATAGTTTTCCAAAAATTTCTCCCATTCTGTAGGTTGTCTGTTCACTCTGTTGATAGTTTATTTTGCTGTGCAGAAGCTCTTTAGTTTAATTGGAATGCATTTGTCAGTTTTTGCTTTTGTTGTCATTGTCATGAAATGTTTGCCCATTCTTATGTCCAGAATGGAATTACCTATGTTGTCTTCCAGTGTTTTTATAGTTTTCGGTTTTTAAGTCTTTAATCCATCTTAAGTTGATTTTTGTATATGGTGTAAGGAAGGAGTCCAGTTTCAATCTTTTGCATATGACTAGCCAGTTATCCCAGCACCACTTATTGAATAAAGATTCCTTTCCCCATTGCTTCTTTTTGTCATCTTTGTCAAAGATCAGACAGCTGTAGGTGTGCGGTCTTATTTCTGGGCTCTCTATTCTTTTCCATTGGACTGTGTCTCTTTTCATACCAATACCATGCTGTTTTGGTTACTGTAGCCTTGCAGTATAGTTTGAAGTCAGATAATGTAATGCCTCTGGCTTTATTCTTTTTGCTTAGGATTGCCTTGGCTATTTGGACACTTTTTTTGGTTCCATATGAATTTTAAAATAGTTTTTTTCTAGTTCTGTGAAGAATGTCATTGGTAGTTTAATAGGAATAGCATTGAGTCTATAAATTGCTTTGGGCAGGATGGCCATTTTAATGATATTGATTCTTCCTATCCATAAGCATAGAATGTTTTTCCATTTTTTTGTGTCATCTCTGATTTCTTTGAGCAGCGTTTTGTAATTGTCATTGTAGAGATCTTTCACCTCCCTGGTTTGCTGTATTCCTAGGTATTTTATTCTTTTTGTGGCAGTTGTGAAGGGGATTACATTCCCGATTTGGCTCTCAGCTTGGCTGATGTTAGCATATAGGAATGCTGGTGATTTTTGCACATTGATTTTGTATTCTGAAATTTGCTAAAGTTGTTTATCAGTTGAAAGAGCTTTCAGGTTGAGACTATGGGGTTTTCTAGACATAGAATCATGTCAACTGCAAACAAGAATAGTTTACTTCCTCTCTTCCTATTTGGATGCCCTTTATTTTTCTTGCCTGATTGCTCTGGCCAGGACTTCCAATACTATGTTAAATAGGAGTGGTGGGAGAGGGCATCCTTGTCTTTTGCTGGTTTTCAAGAGGAATGCTTCCAGCTTTTGCCCACTCAGTACGATGTTGGCTGTGCGTTTGTCACAGATGGCTCCTATTATTTAATGGTATGTTCCTTAAATGCCTAGTTTATTGAGAGTTTTTAACATGAAGGGGTGTTTTATCAAAAGCCTTTTCTACATCTATGGAGAAAATCATGAGGTTTTTGTCTTCATTTTCTGTTTATGTGATGAATCACATTTATTGATTTATGTATGTTGAACCAACTTTGCATCCCAGGGATAAAGCCTACTTGATCTACTTAATTCTTCATTTTAGTTTCCTCATTCATGAAGTGGTGAGTAATACACAGGGTTTGTTGTGTTAAAGAAGAAAATATATGTAAAGGCTACTGCCTAGTGCCTGATACATAGTAGATATTCAATAATTATTGGTATACTTCCTGCTCACCATTTTTCCCCATCTTTGAGGGACTCGATTTTATCTATAAAATCAGAATATGACATGGATCAGTGGTTCTCAAAGTGTGTGTCCTAGGTGAGTAACATCAGCATCACCTGAAACAGTTTTTGAAAAGTCTTGAGCCCCACCTCAAATCAGAAACTCTGCAGACAGAGCCCAGAAATCTGTGTTTCAACAAGCTGTGATAGCCAGACTCCAAGATGGTCTCCAATGATGTCCACCTCCTGGAATGTATACTCTTGTGTAGTCCTGTTCCACCTGGTACCAGAATTGATCTGTCTGATGACTAAAATGCATCAGAAGTTATGGCTATCTCTTCCAAGATTAGATTACAAAATACACTATGGCTTGATCATTCTCTTGATCTCTTTCTTGGATTACTGGCTTTGGGAAAGCCAGCCTCCAGGTCTTTAGGATATTCTAGCAACCTTATGGAGAGGCCCATGTGGTGAGGAACAGAGATCTCACCTCAAGCCATGTATGTGAGCCCATTTGGAAATGGTTCATTCAGCCCCATTCAAGCCTTCAGATAACTGCAGGCCCAACAAACACCTTGATTGCAGTTTCAGAGAGACCCTGAGCCAGAACCACTCTGCTAAGCCATTTCTGGATTCCCGACCCACAGACAGTATGTGAGACAATGAATGTGTGTTATCTTTTTTTTAAAAAAATCATTTTTTATTATACTTTAAGTTCTAGGGTACATGTGCACAATGTGCAGGTTTGTTACATATGTATACATGTGCCATGTTGGTGTGCTGCACCCATTAACTTGTCATTGACATTAGGTATATCTCCTAATGTTGTCCCTCCCTCCTCCCCCCACCCCACAACAGGCCCCAGTGTGTGATGTTCCCCTTCCTGTGTCCAAGTGTTCTCATTGTTCAATTCCCACCTATGAATGAGAACATGCAGTGTTTGGTTTTTTGTCCTTGCGATAGTTTGCTGAGAATGATGGTTTCCAGCTTCAACCATGTCCCTACAAAGGACGTGAACTCATCTTTTTTATGGCTGCATAGTATTCCATGGTGTATATGTGCCACATTTTCTTTATCCAGTCTATCACTGATGGACATGTGGGTTGGTTCCAAGTCTTTGCTAGTGTGAATAGTGCCACAATAAACATACATGTGCATGTGTCTTTATAGCAGCATGATTTATAATCCTTTGGATATACATCCAGTAATGGGATGGCTGGGTCAAATGGTATTTCTAGTTCTAGATCCCTGAGGAATTGCCACACTGTCTTCCACAATGGTTGAACTAGTTAACAGTCCCACCAACAGTGTAAAAGTGTTCCTATTTCTCCACATCCTCTCCAGCACCTGTTGTTTCCTGACTTTTTAATGATCGCCATTCTAACTGGTGTGAGATGGTATCTCATTGTGGTTTTGATTTGCATTTCTTTGATGGCCAGTGATGATGAGCATTTTTTCATGTGTCTTTTGGCTGCATAAATGTCTTCTTTTGAGAAGTGTCTGTTCATATCCTTTGCCCACTTGTTGATGGGAAACAAATTTACAAGAATGTGTGTTATCTTAAGCTGCTAATTTTTGGAGTAATTTGTTACACAGCAATAGCTAGCTAACAGATAACAAGGCCTCCAGATAAGTCTGCTGCATACTTAAATGTGAATACCATTGGGATACATGACAACTAAGCTTTTTCCAGCTCAAAAATGTTGGAATTTTGTGGCCAATGTTGGAAATTAAAATGCAAGCAAGAGGCTGGGCGCGGTGTCTCACACCTGTAATCCCAGCACTTTGGGCGGCTGAGGCAGGTCGATTGCCTGAGGTCAGGAGTTGAGACCAGCCTGACCAATATGGTGAAACCCTGTCTCTACTAAAAAATACAAAAATTAGCCAGGCGTAGTGGTGGGTGCCTGTAATCCCAGCTACTTGGGAGGCTGAGACAGGAGAATTGCTTGAAACCAGAAGGCAGAGGTTGCAGTTACCCGAGACCAGGCCGTTGCACTCCAGCCTGAGCAACAAAAGTGAAACTCCATCTCAAAAAAAAAAAAAAAAAAATACAAGCAAGAGATGGCTCCTATCCTTGCACCAGAAGTGGGGTGGGCATTAGCTCCTGGAGAACTTGTTGTAGGCCTGGCCATCAAAATTCAAGGAAAAGTTGGCAGAGCTGGAGAAATTCCAGAGAAGGGCAACTAAGAGAAGTTGCAGCGAGCCCCTACCTGCCCATCAATTCTAAGACAAACAGGACTCTATTGTTGGAAATGCTCAGAGATGATGTTGCCAAAGTCTACAAAATCACAAGGCACATGTTTAGGACTGTGGACTTATTACCCAAGTTCAGAGAAAGATGAGTTAATGGCAGCAAATGTAGTGGATGTGGTGGAAAGGACCCAGGCTTCAGAGTCAGACGAACTAGGCTGTGCTTCATAGAAGCCAGTCATTTGGGGGAAAATTCTGTCATCTCTGATTGGATCATCATCTTCATCTGGAGAAATGGGGATAAGAATATTCACTTAGTAGCCCTAAAATGAGAATTCACTTTGCTCTGTTTAAACAGCATGCCACAAACACATTTTCAAGTAGTGATTACTGTCATGAGAAATGAATGCAATAAAGGGTGGCCTTTTTGTGAGCATCCCTTTGCACGTGTCATCTGTGCTTTCATATCTTTTTTTTTTTTTTTTGAGATGGAGTCTCGCTCTGTTGCCCAGGCTGGAGTGCAGTGGCGCAATCTCGGCTCACTGCAAGCTCCTCCTCCCAGGTTCACGCCATTCTCCTGCCTCAGCCTCTCCGAGTAGCTGGGACTACAGGCACCCGCCACCACGCCCGGCTAATTTTTTTGTATTTTTAGTAGAGACGGGGTTCCACCGTGGTCTCGATCTCCTGACCTCGTGATCCGCCCGCCTCAGCCTCCCAAAGTGCTGGGATTACAAGGCTTTCATATCTTTAGAGGTAACCTGAGCTGAACCTTCAACTAGAGTCTATGCGGGTTTAAATGAACTTGGGAGTTAGTTTATAATGGGCTATAAGGTAAATGACAGGTGTTTGAGTAGTACCATATATTTTAGAGATTGATTTTGCAAAAATTAAACATCCCATCCTTGGACACACGGTCATTGGTACCTTAGGACAAGGATTCATGGGGCAGAATCCTGAACCAGTGGATCATCAGAATCCCCAGGGCAGCATCAGGATTTTCAATGATCCTTCAGGCAGATGACAGTGCAGTGGGGAGGATGAGATGATAGCACATCAAAACCAAGGGATGAATTTGCCGCCTCAGGCCAGTGTGTCCAGCCAGAGTTTCTGGGCAGCGACTTTTTCTTCCATTCAAAACTTGGATTGGAACTGGAGAGTAATTCTTCTAATAATCTACACCCATTGGCGGCTATTGTCCTTGAATATAAACTCCTTCTTGCATGTTACAAATATTCCAAAAAATCTGCCCGTAGTTGCAAACAACTCCCTTCCCTTAGAAACTATTACAGATTTAAATAAGCAATCACTCCAGAAAGTAGATAATTCATCCCATTTTCCATTTGTGACCCACCTTGCAGCTGTCCCCCTGACATGCCTTGGTTGTTTTCTGTCACAACGTTATTGTTTGGGAAAATATTCTCATCTGGTTACACGACTGTTGAAACTTGCCTGTAAAATGATGAGCCATTTGCGGCAATGCCACAGCCTAGGGAATTAGTCGCTATTAAAATCGTGTTCAAACCAGGGCGTTGCCAAGGTGCCGACATCTTGGGAAGCTGCCTGGAGGGCTTTGGCTCTCTAACAAAGACTTGAAGATGGCAGAATCTCAGTGGGGTTTCTAAATCATGGACAGGCAGACAATTTGAGGCCACAATTGCCTGGAGACCACTTTAAAAGCCTTAGTGAGTGAAACCTCCTGGGTTTTAAAAGCTTTTAATTCACAAGAGCCAGATGTGGCCAATGTGGGCAGGTAAAGTAGGGAAGCTTTGAGCTGAGAACCAATGCTAGAAAAAAGAAAGGTGAAGAAAAGCATGTCATTGATCCATTTTTCACTTTCTCCATCATATGCAGCTATTCATAAACCCATAACACTTATCCAAATAGCAATTAATACACAGACTAGCATGTTCCTGCTTGTACCTGAAAGTTGTAAATGGCTGTAAAGTCAGCCGTGTGTAAATGGTGTAGTGACGTGTATGAGACATTCCAGCACAAGACATGCCCACACTTTTCATTTTTTGTCAAGTCTGGATTAGCCTGAGAGAGGGGACTGTAGGCGTGAATCATACAGCCAAGGACCTGGAGTCTCTCCTTTTGTGTTAGTGTGGGGTGTATCAGAATAATGGTCCTCACAGCAGGCTGGTTCTTCCAGTGGCATTTTTCTCAGGCTAATGTTAAAGTTAATTTGCATTCCCTGATCTCACCCAGACTCTTCTTTCCAGGGGCAGTGAGGTGGAAGGGCGAGTGGGTTGAAGTTGTCAAGAGTCTCCGTAGACTTGTCCTTGTATAAGTGGTCTTCACATTTTTCTTTTACTGTCATACTTTCTAAAAGAATTTTGAAAACCTATATGCATTTGCACATTTTTAAGTTGACATCTAAAATATTTCATCATTAAATAGCTGCGAATCATGTAATTTATGGTACATTGTCCATATTAATTTTTAAAATTAAACTGACATATGATTATTGTAAATGTATCCAGTGGGATGTAAATACTCTACACCTCAATTCCCACCATAGTCTTATGAAGTACTGTATGTATGCAAATCTATGTTAGCTGACATTTAACAATGTTGCTTGCTTTTCTTAAATTTTGACTTTCATTTCGTTCCACATACTGTATTTTAACCTAGTATATCATTTTAACCTACTTTTAAAGAAACTTATTACTCAATATCTTTTCTGCAGCAAAACTAAGACTACACTGAAGGTTTTATTTATTTTTATTTCCAGTGAAATAGGTGTTAAATTTATCTGATAATCTTTTGGTAAAAGCAAACAAAAAGGAGTCTAGATAGGTGTTCACAATAATACAAAACACTTCTCACCTCTTATGTGTTATTTTTACTCTAAAAAAGGTAACATTGGTTTGTTTTTTAAGTTAAACATGAAACTTATCACCTCCTTTTCCTTGAAATACAGAACATGCAAATGAGACATGGACCAAGACCAAATGAATGAGAGTTATCTCCAAGCTCTTTCCCTTTGCAAAAAATAAAGAAAATGCAGAGAGAGCACAGTTCCTAGGAAATGAATATTTCCCAGCATGATTTTTATGAATGTTGAGCATTCTAAATCTACAGGAGGGAGACAGAGAGAGAGATGTTGGAGCTTTGCCCTGTGTGTATTGGTTAGAGAGGAGACAGGCCCAGCTGCTTCTATTACTTCTCACCTGCGCTCTCTGCTGTATTCTAACAGGATTTGCTGTCAGAAGTAAGGCATTCCTTGACAATATTTGCTCCAGAGAGGTGGTTAAGTGAAAAATGTCACTTTTCCCTCCTGTAACACTCTATAATACATCTGAATTTATAACATCCCTATGTGTAACGCCACACCTCCCTAAAAGCCACACTTTTCTCTCAATGAAAATGTGTACTAGGCAGGAGAAGATATAAAGCCCAGTAACAAATAAAGGAGGTTTCATCAATACTAATATTTGAAATTGTCCCCTTCTTTGGAACCCAGGAGGATTTTTCACTCTGGGGCAAAATCCTATAATAAAATTGGGATGGATGATAGGTGCCTTCTTTCCTGTGTAAAGTAAGAGAAGGGCAGTGCAACCTCTGTTCAAATGCAAAAAAAAAAAAAAAAAAGGAAAACAAAACAAACAAACAAACAAAAGTCCAACTCCAAAGGCCTGCATGAGCATGCTTGCCACCTGAAACAGAGGAAGTGTAGCTTCTATCTCGCCATGTTTCACTTCTGCCTTTTGCATCTTATGTGGATATGTCTGATTGGCAGAGCCTACATCTCATGCAGAACTCTAGCTATATTGGGTCTGGAAAATACAGACTTTCCCTTCCAGCCTCTGCATTTTAAGAAAGCATTGAGAAGATTGGCATGGATACTGAACAATCTGATCCTCACTCTCCATGCAGCTGGAAAAGCCTGTATAGTGATGGCGAGACATTGAAAGATGGAAAGGCTTAAATGGCCATCTCTAACTCAGCAAGAGATGAATTGAACTTATTGTCTCCACCCCTGCTTTCCAAACACCTAATCGTGTACCAATCCTATTCTTCACCTATGCTTCACATTTCAGTGATGACACCAGTATTTACTCAAGAAATCTGAATATCTGTTTTTGTTCTTTCTCCTTCCTCCCACTCCATTGTAGCAATTCTATCCGCTCAGATCTCTTATATCTTGTTCCTCCTTTCCTTCCTCATTGCCAACGTCTTATTTAAAGCCTTCATCCTCTCTCATCTGGATATTTGTACTTACTCTCTCACTTGCCTCCCTGCCACCAGTCTCTGACCTCCATAGTACTGCCAAAGTAATATTATGAAAACATAAATTGATTAAATAATTCAATGATTTTTCCATCTCCTTAAGCAAGAGTTCTCAGCCCTGGCTGCACATTAGAGTCCCCTGGGGAGCTTTTAAGGTCCCAATGTCCAAGTCACTTGCCAGATCAATTCAATCAGAATCTCTGGGTAGGACCCAAACATAAATATTTTTAAAACTCCCCCACCAATGCTCAGCCAAGGTTAAGAACTGCCGTTGCATGCAGGCCATTCTCAGTCCAGCTTCAGAGTCACAGGCTGTCATTCCCCACATGTAAACTCCAACCACACCAAATATCTTTCAGTTCCCAGACATGTTCTGCCCCTCACCTCTCTAGCTTTGCATGGCATGCTTCCTGCCACTGCCTGGAACTCCCTTTTTCCTCCTTTGACCTGGAAAACTCCTACATATTCATGAATACACTTACCCATGGAGGGTGTGCACTCTACACTTTGCACACTTACACTTACAGCACTTCCCACGCTGTATAATAGTTTATTTGCATGGTTGTTTCTCCTTTAGATCCTTTGCTCATTGAAAACAGGATGGATTCATCTCTCTGTCTCTGGGGCCTAGCACATTTCAGGGGATTCTCAGCACACATGGGCCAAATGAGTGAGTGAATGAATTAATGAATCAATGAAGCATAGATGAAGCCGTTGACTCTATGCGCTTCACCTACTCCTCCAACTCACTACACTGTTCTAAGGATGTTAATTACAGGGAAGACCCACGCCCAATTTTTTTCTCCATCAAACATTCTCATTTATATTTCTTGGGCTACAGTGGAACATGAAAACAAATGCTAAAAGCAATACAACGCTGATGTGACATTAATATCTGATTCCTCTTCTTTAGGGTAGAGGAAATATGTTGTCTGGTTCTATGTGGATGCTCATCTCATTTTGTACTATTATTGTGATTACCATTATTATTGTTATTAGGTAATCCTAATCTGGGTCCATTACATCAGAACAGACACCTTTAGCTGTCATGGCTTTTATACTCCTTATGGAGAACTCTCGGTCTCGTCGCCTTCAATTATTCAAGCATATTTTACCTGTAATTCAATAACTCTGATTATCCTGTTGCAAATTCCCTATGGACAGCTATGCAATGCTGGAAGTATATTTGTTTTTCTCCTTTAAGATCTGCTGCCTGTATGCTCTTTCTTGACCTTTTCCCCTCTTGCTCTTCTTCACCCACCTCAACCCACTCCATGCCAACTTTCACCTGAGCACTCCCTCGTCTCCCTGTGTCTTGCTTTTCACAGGGGAGGTCAGAGGTTAGGTGCAAGTGAGCACTACTTGCAAAAGTCTCTCCACCTTGCAGAAATCATACTCTGATTACTCCCTTTATTACATGCTCAGACGCTTGACCAGCAATAAAGACGTGGAAGCTTTTCTGATTAAGCATTTAGTGACCGTCAGAGAAGCGCTACATTTAGAGACAGCGTAAAAATCATCTCTTGAATATGTTGCAGGAAGTGCTTTGAGAACCCCATGACAGCCTCAACCTGGGCATAACACTTTAAAATGAAGCTTTTTTGTGATCTTTTCCTTCACTACAAAAAAATGGACATTTTTTAAAACTGGAAAATACAGGAATGTATACAAAAGAAAATAAAAATCTCATATAATCCTATCAGTAAGAAAAAAACACTGTTAATTGTTAAATTGTATTAAAAAAACACTGTTAATTGTTAAATTGTATTTCTTCTATTTTTCCTATAAATAGGAATTTCTTACACACAGAGTAAGCAGGGCTTTATACAGTTCTGTTTCCTGATATCTCACTGACATTATAATCTAAACACTTCTTCATGCCATTAGAATGTCTTCATAAACACAAATGTAAATGACACATAATATTGTATTTTGTGCAGGTACCAAAATTTCCTACCATTCTGATATTGATAAAAATGTATTTTGTTTCAATGATGGTCATAAATGTCTGCATACATTATTATTTCACACATTTCTCACATTTCTCATTGTTTCTTTAGGCTAGATTGCTAGAAGTAGAATGACTAGGACAATGAGTATGAATATTTTAAGACAATTGATAAATATTGCCAAACTGCTTTCCAAAACCTTCCAGCAATTTATAATGTAAACAATAGTGAAAGTCTTCATCTCATCAAATCGTAGCCTAGCTTAATTGCATTATTGCTAAAATGAGCATTGTGTGAATAAATAAGTGGTAGAGATTTTTTAATGGGCAGTACATAAATAATCCATTCTAAACGCTGGGGTTCTGGAAATTTTAGCCCTTTCTGGCCATTGTAGAATAGGCTGTAATAGCCTGTGAGGCTGTGACCTCAAATACTCAGTAGTACAGCACCTGAAGTTAGTTTCTCATCAGAGTATTATATGGGTTGGGTGACTCTTCCAAGCAGCTCTCCTTCTCAAAGAGGCTGGCTCAGGAACCCAGAAGGCTTCTGCCTTGTAACTTGGCCCGCCCTTTACTTCCAGCCCTATGATTGGAAAAGAAAGAGCATGGGGGAGGCACACCCACTTTTAGCTGCCCCAAACTGTAATTATATTTCATTCTTCTCTTTCCTATTCCAAAAAGCAATAATTCAAGCATTCTTCTGGTGAGATACAAAGTTTAGTCTATGTAGTTTCCCTTTCCCAACTTCTTCTGAAAATCTGCCAAGAAACATTCACATGTTCATAAGTCCACCTTAGTTGCCATTTGTTTACTCAGCTCACCACCTTACCCTGCCGTTGCTCCACTCTCTATATGTGGCTGCTCCTGAGTGAAGTTTCAAGCCTTTCCAGGACACACAATTCACCCCATTTGTGGGCACACATCCATACTTCTCCTATGATGAGCGCTTCTGGTGTTACTGGCTCCAGGCCTGGATGGTCACTCCTGCTCAGCCTCTGCATCTCTTAACTCTGTCTTCATCTCTGTTCATTGCCTGGCACGTTCTCTCCATGTGGATGCCCTCGTCAGCTAACACACTGCTGGTTTAGCAGTCTCCATGCTGAAAGAATGCCTCTTTTCCAATACTTCCTAGGCAAGCAGCAACTACAGACGCTTGCTACTGTGTCCAGACTCATGGGAACTGTTTGAAGATAAGAAGATGGTCTGAAGAGAGCCAGGATCAAGCGAGGGTGGAATATAGGAGGTGGAAGTCACTGGATCGGAGACGGCAAATGTGTGACAAACATGCTGCCAGCACTCTCCTCGCCCACAGCAAACATGGCTAATCAATCCTGGCCCTCTTAATCCTTTCAACACAGACTCTACCAGTGAGTAGTTGAAACCTATTTACTGTTTCTACATTAAACTCTATATTCAGCCAGTAGAGTTCTTAGCACATGATAGGTACTTAGTAAATACTGAATTAACAAAACTGAACCAGAGCTTCATTTAATCCAGGAGTAAGCTTAGTAACAGGGTGGATCAAAGATTAGGAACCTGAAGGTCAAAGCTTTTCACAGAGTTAGGAACAGGTGCAGTGCCAAAAGCCAGGAAATCAAAATCAAAGCCCCTAGAATGTCAAGTCACTTGGACCACTGCTGTAATTCCTAATGGGTCCCCTTACCTCTGGTCTTGGCCTTTCCCACCCTCAACAATGCCTTCTCCACATCAAAACCACCCCTCGCTAGCTTCTTTAAAACCTTTGCTGATTTCTCTTTGCTTTGGGAATAAAAACAAGACACTTCCTACGGCTTCCAAGGCTGCCAGCCCAAGCCAATGTCTCTTCCTCTAGCCTCACTTCCACACATCCCCCACTGAGCTAAGGAGCTTTACACAGCTACCTCATCTAATCGCACCACCCGACCATGAACCAGGCTTGATAGTCTAATTTTATCGGTGATTAATTCTCACCTGGTATTCAGGGAGATTATATGAATTAGCCAAAGTCATGAAGCTGCCAAGCATAATTTGAATCCATTTCTGTCTGGTTCTGAAGACTGCATTCAGGAATAGATGAGACAATTCCCATTAATTCAGCTTTATTTATCAGGGACTTTCTTTTCTTTTTACTAAAATAAAATCAAAACAAAAGAGAACTGGCTATTGGTCCGTTGGAACCCATACACACATATGCAAAGGGAGGGGGACAGAGGCACAGAGACAGGGAAACAGAGACAGAGAAAGAAACAGTGACAGAGACACAGAGAGATAGAGATACACAGAAAGAGATACAGAGAAACAGAGAGAGACAGTGTAAGAGACACAGAGACAGAGAGACACACACAGAGCGATCTCATTGCTTGGTTCACTTTCAGCCCCTTGTGTCTGCATGATGTAAACAGAGATTTCTAGTTAATGTGTGTGACTAGCGCCAACTTCCGAAAGAGGAGAATGCCTAAAAGTACTGTTTCCCTTTATGTTTCATTTTTTCTTTTTCTTCCTTTTTTTTTTCATAGTTTTTCATACCTTCAAGTCTGAAGAGAAGGAATTCCAGGAAAGTGTCCCCCTCAATGAGTGAGCCATTTCTGAATGGGGCCAGGATAGCCATAACTAGGATTTTCCTCTCTCTCACCCCTCTTTCTACCCCCTATCTCCCGTAGATTTGATTCTGAGTGAAACTTTGCTCCTACGCACAGGGAGGTCCTCTTCTATCGGGCTGGGCCCTCACTCAGAAGGCAAATGCCCCAGGGCTGAAAAGCACCTTTCACCAGGAATGTCCTAGCTGGAGTCTTTTTAGCCTTGACTGACAAGAGCATCCACACATTATAGGGCAGTGCCTTCTCCCTGGCACTGCCATTTGGCTTAGCTCCAAAAACTAAAGAAATCAATCCTCAAAGGACGCACAGTGTTGCCCTGCTGGACGGAAGCCCACACGGACCACATGAAAAGTACCATTTCTCCTGTCCAGCAGCCCACTGTGGCACTGCAGGCTGGGACCTGACAGCAAGAGGCTGCATGTCAGACGGAAGCAATGCAAAAAGGGTGTGGAGCTTGCAGCCTTAGCATTCACCACCATGCTGGCGGACTCCAAAGATAAACAGCGCACCCTTTCCCAGCAGGGGCTCCGGGTTGTTGCAACATCCCTCAGCTATTTATCTCAGGTAAAAGGTGCAGCAGGTCTTCCAGTTTCCTTCTTCCAGAGTAGGTATGCTTGCTTTTATAAACGGTATGACTAACATGTAAACTTTACACATCTGAGCAGGGCTATCACTTTAGGTAACTTTTCCTAGTGCTCCTTGGAGGAGCTAAGTTTTCATCTGTGCTAGGAAAGGTCTGATTGAAAGGCAAGAGCTTCAGTGGCCACTGCAGAAGAAAGTCCACCTTTGAGAGTCTTTTTTAAAGATCAATCAAAGCAAGAAGTGGGCAGATCAGAGAAAGAGTGCAGAGACACCAGGGCCCTGGATCTCAGTGCTCAGAAATTTTACACGAGGTTTTGGGATCAACCATGGCTCACCATGGCTCACCATGCCCTGTGGTTGACAAAACACAAGCTGTAGGCGTCTTAGGGTTACCAGAGCAAGAGATCTACAAAGGAGGCCAGTGATTATCATGGGCTTGAGTCTTAAGAAGCTTCTGGGGAGACATTTGTTCAAGGGTACAAAATATCAGTTATGCAGGATGAATAAGTTCTGGAGATCTATTGTGCAGTGTGGTGACTACAGTTAATAATGGGCTGCTGTATACTTGAAAATTGCTAACAAAGTAGATTTTAAATGTTCTCACCACAAAAAAATGATAAGCATGTGAGGCAAGGGCATGCTAATTCACTTGATCTGATCATTTCACTATGTGTGCATACACCAAAACATCGAGTTGTACACCATACATATATATATATAATTTTAATTTATTGATTATGCCTTAATAAAGCTGGACAGGGGAGAAGAAAAAGACGCTTCTGTGAGGAATGGAAGATCTGAGCAACCACTGTGTTATTCTCTGAAACGGGCACATCTTGGCCTTCCAATTCTGGTCATAAGCATAAGGAATCCAAATTCCACCTGGGTCCATGCACAAACCTAAGATCATTGAAGTCATGTATTTTAGGAGGCACAATCTATACAGAACACAATGTGATCTACTGTACAAGCAGTAAAAATATTCTTGATATATATCATTAGAAACCAAGGCTCAGAGAATAATTTGAACAAGAACACAAGGATAAAGTAAGGGCTAGAACCTTGCTCAGTCTGCCCACTGATCTTTCTACCTGACCTCATATTCTCTTGTGGCCTGACATAAGGCTTTACATGCAGGAAGCACTCCATAAATGTAAAATGGAACTGGGGCCTTCTGGAGGCTTTCCAAATATCTAGGACCTTCTGAAGGCCATGACTCAGCCACTGGGAAAAAGAGAGTGAAAGCAGATCTTCAGAAGAATTGGGAGTTTTTGGAACAAAGCCCAAACCAGCCAGTGAGAGACTCCAAGCTGCCCGGTTGCCCAGCTTCTCTCATCCTGGGTAGGACCACAGCCTCTCTCTGAATTGCTGACTTCTCTGAGTTCCTGAATCACCTACAAACACTTCAAAACATTGTCTGCCCTCTTGACAGAAGAGAAACTTTGACTTTCTTTGGTTAGTTCTCAAAAGCAAAAATCTCCTAGATGTCTGTCGCTTTTCTCAATGTTTGCCTGGGATTTGTGGCTATAATTTCTATGGTCACCATAAGAAAACTTTTTATTTTTTAATGTTACAAATTTTTGCTGTGTGCTTCCTATGTGCTAGGACTAGGTTGTGTGTGCCTAAAATACATGTGGCTCTTCCTGGGTCCATTTCACATAAGATAGCTGGGAGCAGGGAAGGGAAGTTCTACAAACTTAAGCTATTATGGGTATTTTTACAGTTTTTTTCTTTTTTTAACAATGAATGTGAAACTTAAGAAAAATAAAATAGTTAATTACAATAGCATTGGCTGGGAGTGGTGGCTCACGCCTATAATCCCAGCATTTTGGGAGGCCGAGGCAGGGGGATCACTTGAGTCCAGGAGTTCGAGCCCATCCTGGCCAACATGGAGAAACCCCATCTCTATTAAAAATACAAAAATTAGCTGGGCGTGGTGGCAGGCACCTGTAGTCCCAGATATTTGGGAGGCTAAGGCACGAGAATAGTTTGAACCCTAGAGGCGGAAGTTGCTGAGATTGCGCCACTACACTCCAGCCTGGGCAGCAGAGTGAGACTCTGTCTCAAAAATAAAAACAAAACAAATTTAAAAAAAACGAGAGGAAGCCAACATGGCCAAAGAGCAGTGGGAAATGCAGTACCAGATGAGGCTGAAGAGGTGGACAGTGGCCACCGGTGCAAGGGCTACTCTAAGTTACCATAAAACGGGTGGGTTTCATTAGATTTTAATTCTACATGTAAAAGTAAGATCTCAAAAACTAAAATTAAAAATGGAGCTAAATCCTTATCTTCCATAGTGGGAAGTAAACATATAACATCTAAACCAAAAAAATAGGAAGTAACATTATAAATGTTATTTAGAGATAAGTAAATTTCTAAAGAATTAAACAGGTTTAAAGTAGTCCCTCCAGGGAAAGGGAAATGGGGGTGTTCCTTCTACCCCCAGGCATTCTCTTACCTTATCCTCTTTTTTTCCCCTCAGAGCACCTAACTCTATCTGAAACCACATTGTCTGCCTCACTCCCTTGTGCCTGAAGTGAGAACAAGCTCATGAAGAAGAAACGTTTATTTTCTCCCCTTTAGGATTTCTTCCAGCCTAGCTCCTCCTACACCGTAACTTGGAGTTTCTGTCTGTCTCCCTCATGGAGCTATGCACTCCAGGAGGGCAGAGGCTGTGTTACAGTCATTTCTGTATCCATTGTGACTGGCACAATGTCCAGCAAATAGCAAACCTCAGTTTATTGAATCAGGTTAAATTGCATTGAATTGAATTCCTTTCTGGGTCCCAGGCCACAAGAATCAGTAGCTCTGCTAATGTGTAGCCTTTTAGCCTCACTGCAATGTGCTTTATTTCAATTGCTAACTCCTACTTAGCAGGCAATTGTATAAACACACCTCAGCAAGAGAAAGGTCAATTGTTTCCCCTTTGACTACACAGCACATGTAAAGTTTAGAAAGCCACAGAGGTATCATTTAGTAGAACAAAGGCATACACAAATAATCTGATTTTTAACTACTAGTTATATAAATAACAATCTCCTTTCTCCCTGGGTATAACTGGGCGTTGGGTCTTTAGTGCCTGTGTAAGTGCTACCCTTCCTGCTACAGAGGCTGAGAACTTGGTAGGAAAAGAACCCAGGAGTGAATGATTAGAGTTCTTACATCCTAATAATATTAACAATTACCAACAGTTACAAAGTACTTTATGGTTTGCAAAATACTTTTCATACGCATCATCTTGTTTAGTTTCTACACTTATCCTGTGAGGGTAGAGCATCATTCCCATTTTGTATACGAGGACACTATAGGTTCAGAGGTGAAATTAAATGGGCAGAGGCAGGGATTAAGCCAGATCATCTAACTCCAGAAGAAATTCGGCTTCCCCTACCTCATTACTCGCTGGGGAGGAGGGAAGCAGAGAGATGCTCAAAGATTCATGGGAGCTCATGGTCAAAATGAACCTGGTAAACTTATGAAGGAGGCTGTTGAAGTGACCTACCTAAGTAAAGAGCAAATGCATCAACCATGGCCCCTGTTAGCCTTTGAGCATATCCTCCAAATAACCTACATCAAGCCTCAGGCATCTTATGTGTATGGAATAGAGGGCGAGACAAGGAACAGCTAAAGACTAACCTCATGTAGAGCTTAATATCTGCCAGGACTTGTTCTGAGCATGTTACAAATATTAGCTCATTTAATTATCATAACAACCGTACTTTCATAGTAAAACATAAAGAGGAAATCAAAGTAATAGCTAGAGGCCCAGCACGGTGGCTCATGCCTGTAATCCCAGCACTTTGGGAGGCTGAGGCAGGTGAATCATTAGGTCAGGAGTTCGAGACCAGCCTCGTCAACATGGTGAAACCCTGTCTCTACTAAAAATACAAAAATTAGCCAGGCGTGGTGGCAGACGCCTGTAGTCCCAGCTACTCCAGAGGCTGAGGCAGGAGAATTGCTTGAACCCGGGAGGCGGAGGTTGCGGTGAGCCGAGATCGCACCACTACACTCCAGCCCTGGTGACAGAGTGAGACTCTGTCTCTAAATAAGTAAATAAATAAATAAAATAGCTAGAACACTGGTCAACAAGCTGCAGCCAGTGAACCAAATTGGCCCACTGCCCGTTTTTGAAAATAAAGTTTTATTGGAACACAGCTGCAAACATTCATTTACATATTGTCTATGGCTGCTTTCACAATACAGTGGCAGAGTTGGATAGTTGTAACAGAGATCATTTGGCCCACAAAGCCTAAACTATTTACTATCTGACCCTTTACAGAAAAACCTTTGCCAACCCCTGATTTAGATGAATACTCCTATTTTGGCATATAATATTATAAGGACACTTTTTTAATACACCTGACCCTCCCATGAGACTATAAGCTCTTTATATGCAGTGAAAGTGCCTTATTCATCTTCACAACTTAGCAGCTGGTACGGTGGCTGCCATAGAGTGGACCTAGAACAAAAATGTGTAAAGTTTCAGGAAAAATTGTGAGTAATAACGATAGACTGTTAATAAGTTTTGAAGATATAAAGTAATACCTAGACCAAACACTAAAGGGCTATCAAAGAGGCACATTAAAAAACAATATGGTAAATCAAAATGGGATTCTAAGAAATGACCAACTAATTCACAGGAAGGCAAGGAAAAGAAAACAGAAAGACAAAAAAGAGTGAACAAACAGAAAACAAAACATAAAATGGTAGACTTAAGCTTTAACATATCAATGACACTAAATGTAATAGTCTAAATACACCAACTGAAAAACAGTCTATGGCCATACCACCCTGAATGCACCTGATCTCATCCAATATTCTAAGCTAAGCAGGGTCAGTCCTGATTAGTACTTGGATGGGAAACCACCTGGGAATATCAGGTGCTGTAGGTTTTCTTGTTTGTTTGTTTTGGTTTTTAGACAGGGTCTTACTCTGTCACCTAGGCTGGAGTGCAGCAGCTCACTGCAACCTCTGTCCCCCAGGCTCAAGCAGTTCTCCCACCACAGCCTTCCAAGTAGCTGTGACTACAGACACTCGCCACCACACCTGACTGATTTTTTTTTTTTTTTTTGTAGACACGAGGTCTCGCTAAGCTGGTCTTGAACTCCCGGGCTGAAGCTATCTACCTGCCTTGACCTCTCTTGAATTACAAGCGTGAGCCACCATGCCCAGCCAGTAGGTTTTTTCAAGACTGCAATCGTGTATTGAAAAATAAAATTAAATTAAAATTAAAATAGTGGATTAAAAAACATGACTCAACTATGTGCTACCTATAAGAAACTCACTCCAAAGACAATAATATAGGTAGGTTGAAAGTAAAAGGATGGAAAAGGTTGCATTCATTTCCTATTGCTACTATGACAAATTACTACAAACTTAGTGGCCTGAAAGGACACAAATGTGTTATCCTACAGTTTGGTAGGTCAGAAGTCTGATACAGGTCTTACAAGGCTAGAGTCAGGGTATTGGCAGGGCTGCATTTACTTCTGGAAACTCTGGAGATAATTTGTCTTCTTGTCTTTCCCAACTTTCTAGCTTCTAGAGGTCATCCACATTCTTTGACTCATGGTTCCCTTTCTCCATCTTCAAAGCCAGCAATGGCAGGTGAATCCTTCTTAGATCACATCACTCTGACCTCCTCTTCTGCCTCCTTTTTCCACTTTCAACAATCTTGTGATTACATTGAGTCCACCTGGATAACCCAGGCTACCCTCCTCATCTCAAAGTCCTTAATTTAATCACACCTGCAAAGTCTCTTTTGCTGTGTAAGGTTACACATTCACAGGTTCTGAAAATTAGGACATGAACATCTTTAGGGTTATTATTCTGCCTGCAACAAAGGTATATCATGTAAACTTTAATCTAAAAAAGCAGGTGTGGTTATATTAATATGAGATAAAGTAAACTTCAGAGCAATAATTATTACCAGAGACAGAGAGGGATATTACATAGTGGTAAAAGGGTCAATCCACCAAAAAATAAAATAAAATAAAATAAAAAGACAATCCTAAATGTGTATGTACCAAACTACAGAATTACAAAATATGTGAAGTAAAAACTGATAGTAGTGAAAGAAGAGAAATCCATAGTAGACAGAAATCCAAAAAGAACATAGAAGAACTCAATGTGTCATCAATCAACAGGATCTAATTGATATTTCTACAACACTCCACCCAACAACAGCAGAATATACATTCTGTATATTCTTGTGTGTATATACTTATGAAACATATACCAAGATAGACTATGTTCTGGGTCATAAAACAAACCTCAACAAAATGTTAAAAAATTGAATCATACAGAGTGTATTCTCTGACCACATGGAGCCAAACTTGAAATTCATCACAGAAAGATAATAGGAAAATCTCCAAACACTTGGAAACTAAACAACACACTTCTAAACAATCCATGGGTCAAGAGGCAGCCTCAAGGAAATTAAAAAAAAAAAACATGTAAATAAGAATAACGTATCAAAAGGCCGGGCGCGGTGGCTCACGCTTGTAATCCCAGCACTTTGGGAGGCCGAGGCGGGCGGATCACAAGGTCAGGAGATCGAGACCACGGTGAAACCCCGTCTCTACTAAAAATACAAAAAAATTAGCCGGGCGTGGTGGCGGGCGCCTGTAGTCCCAGCTACTCGGAGAGGCTGAGGCAGGAGAATGGCGTGAACCCGGGACGCGGAGCTTGCAGTGAGCCGAGATTGTGCCACTGCACTCCAGCCTGGGCGAAAGAGCAAGACTCCGTCTCAAAAAAAAAAAAAAAAAGGAATAACGTATCAAAATCCAAATTTGTGTCACAAATTTTCCAGCAGTACTGGAAGGAAAATTTATAGCCCTTAAATACACATACTAGAAAAGAGAAAAAGTCTCAATAATCTAAGCTCATACCTCAAGAACATAGAAAAAGAAGAGCAAAGTAAACCCAATGCAAATAGAAGGAGGACTTGATAAAGATAAAAGCAAAAATCAGTGAAATTGAAAACAGAAAACAATAGAGAAAATCAACAATATAGAGCTTTTTTTTTGAAAAGACTGATAAAATTGATAAATCTCTAGCAAGACTGACAAAAATAGAAGACACAAGTTAACATCAGGAATGAGTAGAGAATATAACCATAGATCAGGCAGACATCAAAAGGATAATAGGAATACTATGAACAACTCAAAACAAATGCCTTTGACAACTTAGGTGAAGTGGACCAATCCTTAAAAAAGACAAACTACCACAACTTACACAATATAAAATTGATAATTCAAATATCCCTATAACTATCAAGGATATTGAATTTGTAACTTAAAAATCTTCACCAAAAAGAAATTTACTGGCCAATTTTTTTCCCTGGAGAATTCTATCAAACATTTAAAGAAAAATTACTACCAATGCTACAGTCTCTTCTGGAAAATGGAAAAGGAGAGAACACTTTCCAATACATTTTGTGAAGCTAGTATTACCCCAGTACCAAAGCCAGATAGAGAGAGTGCAAAAAGAGAGAAAACTACAGACCAATATTTTTGCTAACTATAGATAAAAAAAAAATTTAGCAAAATATTAGCAATGAGAATTCACCAACATATAAAAAGACATATACACCATGAGTGAGTGGATTTACTCCAGGGATACAACACTAGTGCAATATGTAAAAATTCATGTAATATACCTTATTAAAAGGCCAAAAAAGAAAAACTACATGATTATATCAATTGATAAAGAAAAAAATGACAAAATTTAGGAACTATTGATAAAAATGCTCAGAGAAGCAAGAATAGAAGGGAATGTCCTCAACTTACAAAGAACATCTACAAAAAATCTACAGCTAACAATATATTTATTGATGAAAGACAAAATAATTTGCCCCCAAGATTGGGAACAAGCCCAGAATAGCAGTGAGCTCCCATAGTCCCAGCTACTCCAGAGGCTGAGGTGGGAAGATTGCTTGAGCCCAGGAGTTTGAGACCAGCCTAGGCAACACAATGAGACCCCTTCTCAAAAAAAAAAAAGGCTGGGTATGGTGGTTCACACTTGTAATCCCAATGCTTTGGGAGGCCAAGGCAGAAGGATCACTTGAGCCCAAGAGTTCAAGATCAGCCTGGGCAACACAGCAAGCCCGTCTCTACAAATTTCTTTTAAAAATTAGCCAGGCATGGTGGTACATGACTGTAGTTCTAGCTACTTGGGAGGCTGGTATGGGAAGATTGCTTGAGCCTGGGAGTTCAAGGCTGCAGCAAGCAATGATCACACCATTGTGTTCTAGCCTTGGTGACAGAGTGAGAGCCTGTCTCTAAAAAAAGAAACAACAACAACAAACAATTGGGAACAATATTCTTAATCTTATTGAGAACTATTAACATCTATCAACGTATCAACAAGCATGACTAATGGCTATCTTTCTCATTACTCATATTCACCATAGTACTGGAACTTATAGCCAGTGCAATAAGGCAAGAAAAGAAAAATCATATAGACTGGTAAGAAATAAAATGGTTTTTATTTGATTGTGTATGTGGAAAATGTCAAGAAATCTATTTTTAAAAGTTAAAAAAAATTCTAGAACAAGTGAGTCCAGCAAGGATGCAGGATACAGAAAAAATACATAAATCAATTTTTTTTTTTTTTTGAGACAGAGTCTCGCTCTGTCACCCAGGCTGGAGTGCAGTGGCATGATCTCCACTCACTGCAAGCTCTGCCTCCCAGGTTCATGCCATTCTCCTGCTTCAGCCTCCCAAGTAGCCGGGACTATAGGTGCCCACCACTACGCCTGGCTAATTTTTTGTATTTTTTAGTACAGATGGGGTTTCACCGTGTTAGCCAGGATGATCTCAATCTCCTGACCTCGTGATCGACCTGCCTCGGCCTCCCAAAGTGCTGGGATTACAGGCATGAGCCACCGCACCCAGCCAAATCAATTGTATTTCTGTATACTTGCAATGAACACATGGACACAAAAGTACAGTACTATTTATAATTGCTCTAAAAGCAGGTATAAATCTAAGAAACATGTGCAAGACTGGTATGCAGGACACTACACAACACTCATGAAGTCAAAGAAGATCTAAATAATGGAGAGAGAGAGACATGCTCCGTTCATGGATAGAAGATTTGACATAGTAGTTATCTATTGTCCTCAAATTGATACATAGGTTTAATGCAATTCCTATCAAAATCCCAGCAAGATATTTTGTAGATTGCATTATTCTAAAATTTATAAGGAAAGACAAAGAAACTACAAGAGCCAAAGCAATTCGAAAAAGAAAAATTAAGTAGGAGGTAACTCAGTCTACCAGATTTCAGGACTTATTGTATAGCCACCGTAAAAAAAACTGTAACATTGGCAAAGTGATAGACACATAGATAAATGAAACAGAATAGAGAATCCAGAAATAGACTCACACAAATATGCCCAACTGATTTTTACAAAGGTGCAAAAGCAATTCAATGGAGAAAAGGCAGGCTTTTCAACAAATGGTGCTGTGGAGAAACTGAACACCCAAACATACAAAAAAACTAAAACTAAAATGTCACATCTTATACAAAAATTAACTCCAAATGAATCATGGACGTAAATGTAAAGTGTACAATTACAAAACTATAGAAAAAAAATAGGAGAAAATCTACAGGATCTAAGGCTAAACAAGGAGTTCTCAAACTTGACACCAAAAGCACAAGCCATAAAGGAAAAACTGATAAGTTCATTAAAATTATGAGCTTTTGTTCTGTGAAAGATCCTGTGGAGAGGCTGAAAAGACAAGCTATAGACTAGGAAAAAATATTTGCTAACTACTTACCTGACAAAGGACTAGTATTTAGAACATATTTTTTAAACTTTCAAAATTAAACAGTAAAAACAAATCCAGTTGGAAAATTAGCAAAAGACATAAACAGACATTTCACTGAAGAGGACATAGAGATGGTAAATAAGCACATGAAAGGATATTCAACATCATTAGTCATTAATGGCATGCAAATTAAAACCATAAAGAGATATCACTGCATACCCATCAGAATGGCTAACGGAAAAAATAGTGACAACACCAAACGTAGGCAAGGATGCAGAGAAACCAGATCATTCACACATTGCTTTTGGGAATGCAAACTGGTATAGCCTCTCTGGAAAACAGCCACTTTCATTAAAAAACAACTAAATATCCAACTACCATATGACCCATCAATTGCATTCCTGGACATCTGTCCCAGAGAAAGAAAGCTTATATTCACTCAAAAGTCTGCATACAAATATTTATAGCAGCTTTATTTGTAATTGCCAAAAACTGGATGTCCAGATGTACTTCAGTGGGCGAAAGGTTAAACTGTGGTATATCCATACCACAGAAGATTACTCAGCAATAAAAATAAACAATTAATCCACACAACCTGAATGAATCTCTAGAGAATTATGCTGGGAGAAAAAAGCCAGTCTCAAAAGGCTAGACACATTGCACAATTACGTTTATGTAAAATTCTGGAAGTGACAGAATTACAGACATAGAGGACATATTAGTGATTGCCAAGGAGGGCATGGGGGCAGATGGGAAGGGGATGTGACTATCAAAAGGCAACATGAGAGATCCTTGTGGTGATGGAAACGTTCTGTATCTTTAATTTGAATATTAATATCCTGCTTGTGACATTATACTATGGTTTTCAAAATGTCACCACTGGCGGGAACTGGGTAGAGGGTACATGGAATCCTTCTGTATTGTTTCTTACAACTGCATGTGAATCTATAATAATCTCAAAATTAAAAGTTTAATGCAATTTTGATATCTTTCATTTAGGGCATCATAGGCAAATTAAGAATAAGCCCTTATAATTGTATGATCTTTACAGTCTTAAAGGATGTTTCACATTCATCATTTTGCAGAACCACTGACTCATTCATTCATTCATGAATCATTTAAACAAATTCAGGCAATTATTAAAAAATTATCTATCAAGCATAGTGCTTAGGCTCAGATTACAGTTATAAACCCTCTAATTCTTTATCTCAAGCTGCTCACAATCTTTTTATCCTCACTAACTACCTGAGGTGAGTAGAGTGGGTATTATCATTTTTGTTTTGTAACTGAAGAAACTGAGAACCAAAAGGTATGTGACTTGTCCAAAGTCACACAGTTACTTTACCATGAGGCTAGCAGTAGAACTGGAGTCTTCTCCCTGTCTTATATTCTCTCCATTTCACCCATGTTAAAGCAAAATGGTAAAGAATACAGGCTTTGGAGTTCAGATAGGCTCAGTTCCATCATTTATTAGCTGTTTGCCCTTGGGTAAGTATGTCAATGGCTCTAGGCCTCAGTTTCTTCCTCTGTAGAATAGAAATAATGCCTCCCACCTTACAGAATTCTACGAGATTTCAATATGTTAACGTGTGCATTATGCTTAAAATAGCACCCAACACATAATAACAGCTAAAAAAATGCAGCTGACATTAGATATTGCCCTTACACCAAATAAGTAACATAATGAGAACTATAATAATCTAGAATTAATAGCTCATACAAATACATGGCATGTCTTCTGTAAGTCTTCCAACTGTCATTAAACATCAGTTAATATCCATACATTGCTATGAGGCAAATGGGTAGAAATATTTAAGGTTTCCATTTGAGAGAACAGAGAAGTAGCATGTTTGGTAGGGCATTAAAATGTCTCAAAGAGAGTACTGAGACTGTAGTTAAAAGCCCCTTTTGTTCATGATTATTTTTAAGGAAATTTAAACATAAAACCCATTTCAAACCATCTCATATTGGCCACAAAGAGAAGGTGGGGTGTCCATTCCTCGTTTGTACCTTGTAATTCTTTCCCTGTTGTTTAACTGGTGACCATATGTCAGAATGTGCATGTGTTTTATGCAGCCAGATGCGTGAGGCATAAAGACCGTAATCAGTTCCCTCCCATAACAATACCTTATTTTTTACCTGTCCAACAATCATGGATTAATTATGAGCCTCGTCTCCCCAACAGGTGGTGCCTGTGATCCCATGACCATATCAGATCCATCTTCAAAATCAAGCAGGTAAACAGTCTATCCAGAATTTCTAGCATAAATGTTCATCAGCTGTATACACAAGCAGGTAGGGCAGGTGTGGTCATTAATTTACCAGACTGTTCTTTGACTTGGTATTTCAGTGTCTAGTGTCTGTTGACAGAGTTGACAAGGCAGTTCTAAGCAGCCCCATTATGGATGTCAACTTAAATCAGGCCATGCTAGGTCTGACATTCAAAGATTTGCCTAACCATTTCCAAGTGGGACACTGATATGATCCCTTCTCTCCTCACTACCTTCTTGGAGGCACCTGGCACTCACCAGTTTCCCTGGTGGCTTATGTCGGGGGTGCCTAAAATAGTTCCAACTTCAAACATTCTCTTGGTCAATCACACAAACTACCAGAGCCATTGAAGCATGTACCTTTCAGCCTGTCTATTATGTCTCTAAATGGCACAAAAATTCTTTGTCAAACTATGTGTTCTAAGATTCAGAAAATAAAGTCATCATAGTTTAAGGCCCAAAGACTAGAAATAGTTGAGGTTAGATGTAAAAGGAAAGCAAGTTATTTTCCAGCCATGACACTGCCGAAAAGTCATGTAGGATGCCACACAACAAGGAAAAGCTCATATGCAATGGCTTAACTTATGAGCTAAACTAACTGCATTCTTCATGGAAAACGACTTTTACTTGAAGGACTGACAGTCATTTGGACCTGGGCATTTGACAGACATTTTCTTGAAAATGAATTAAGTGAGCTTCTCACTTCAAGGAAAACAAATGACTTATTTATTTGTCAATATCAAAAGTTGAGCTGTCAAGCATTAGAATTTTGGAAAGCTTTCATCAACAGCTATGTGACTTATACAAATGGGATAGATGAACATTGGGACCTATAAGTTTGAATGAGATCCCCAAGCAGATAGAAAAGAAGAGGGTTGTGAAACCCTCCTAGAGGATGGAGAGGGAAAAAAAAAAGCAGAAAGAGATTAAAGATGAGCAGTCAGGGAAGTAGAAGAAGAACCAAAATAGAGTCATGGAAGGCAAGAGAGGAAAGAAATCAATAACACTAAAGGCTGCAGAGAGCAACCGCCATTTGTCTACACAGAGGACTTGGCCAACAGAGCCCAGAAGGCAGTAAATGCTGGGTTCTGTTTTTGAGAAATGCTGAGACATCTGGCTGGTAGGCCCAAAAGGGATGTGAGACGGTGGCCTGTTGAAGAAGCAGGAACATGGGAAACTCAGCTTGCTTGTTGGTCTTTGTGGATGATAGCTCAGGCAAGATGCAGAACTGAGATTAGACTTCAGGTCTTCTTGTTTCCGGCCCAGGACTTGATTCTTATTGCGTTTCAGAGCTGTGTCTCTTGCTTCTAATATTTGAAACAGATGCTGTGAAATCTATAATTTCCAGCTTTGAAATGAATCAATATGTTAACCTCCCACTTCTCAGATGCATTCTGAAGAAATAGTACTAAGTGTGACACAAGGTTAGAACATCAAAATATGTAATCCAGCTAACCTGGACCTGCTTCTGCTCTAAGGTTCCTCCAGCAAGGGGTCACAAATATTAATAAAATGTAACTCTGACTCCCAAAAGCCTTTGTGACTAAGTACTTAGGTTCTCACTGAAAACCTCTACTGAGTTCTCTTGAAAGGGTCCCAAGGAAAGGTTTCACAGGCGCTTCTCAAACCATTGGTGCTGAAGGAGCAGGATTTCGAAATCTCCAATCCATCACGGACTGATGTTTTTGTAAAATGCAATCAAAGTGGATAATTTGAAAAAAACTAAATGAATATATAATACAAGTCCAATATTTATGGTTAGATCCAACAAATATAAAATTAAATTTCAATAAATATTATCAGAACTAGTGTAACATAGGGGATTTTAAAATCACAGAAACTATACACATTGAAATTGTGCATATGTGAGTAATAAAATTATTATTACATTTGTAACTTTTGTTGTTCTGTGATTATAACTAAACACTTATGAGTAAAATAGAAATTACCCATAATAAACTCCTATACTCACACTTTGAATAAACAATATAACAGTTTAAATATTTGACATTTTTAACACAAACAAAATGAGCTTGTTGCTTCCTTATTAACATATTTAATCTAGGTTAGAGTGATGAAATATACTTACAGAAGATAATGTATATCTAAATTATTTCTACATTTTGACTCAATATTATTCATAATAGAGAAATCAGTCTCCCAGAGGCCTGTTGACAGGGTGGAAGAAGAGATTCAAAGCAATTTCAGGAAGCACAGGATATTCATTTTTAACCTTTACACAAAATGAAGCAAATGATGCTGTATTTCAAAATTCATCTTCAATCCTTCAACAGTTGCCAGTTTTAACATATCCTGTAGAGTTTATTAAATTTAAATTATCTTTTCTTTTTTAGAGACAGGGTCTAGAACTGTAGCCTAGGGGTGTGCAATGGCACCATTACAGCTTACTCCAGCCTCAAACTCCTGCCTCAAAGGATCCTCCTGCCTCAGCCTCACAAGTCTCTGGGATTACAAGCCACCATGCTTGGCTCTAAATTATCTTTTGATAAAAGAAATGGATTATTTATATTGGGACTTCACTTGGTGGAAAATAAAATTTCAAAACATACTTTCAAATTTGATAAGTATTCAGAGATAACTTTTCACAGACACGCAGTAACCAGATCACTTCATTAATAATTGTTGTGACATTATAGAACACGTCCTAACAATCTATAGAAACTCAGTTCTTCCAAGTTTCTAACTTTTTTATTCCCTTAGATCTTATCTGCCGTTGGAAAAAATGCTGCATTCCCACTTTGCATAGAGTATTATGATCATTAAAATTATCAAAATATCAGACAAATAAGCAAATCTGGTTATCCAATTAACATCTTTGAATAGTTGACCAAAATGGCTTCTTCCCTTGCAGAAACACACAGTGTTCATTCCATAGTCAAATATGCTTGACAGAGTTTTTCTTCTCAAAAATCATTGACCTCTGCATGCAGCAACAGTCATTTATAATCAACTTCCATATTATTATGTAATAAAAAGAACAATACATTTAAAATATTAGCTTTTACATGATTCACAATTTTTACTCTATAACTTAATGGAATGTTTAATTCAGCTTGCTTTTTTAACAGCAAAACTTTGTCAATGAAGGAAGCCAGGCATTGATTTACATTCTGGCACAAATGCCTTAATCTGAGTAACTATGCCATAATGTCATCACAAGGAACATACACCTACCCAACACTTAAACTCTAAATCACATTTGTTTATAATGGGATTCTTTGTAACTATAGAAAGTTCAGGGCTAATTGAGTTCGTTGAAAGCAAAAAAAATAATAATTATTATTTCTTCATATCACCGTCATGTTCTTCATAACACACCAGTATAGGCCAGGCGCAGTGGCTCAGACCTGTAATCCCAGTGCTTTGGGAGGCCGAGGCAAGTGGATCACCTGAGGTCAGGAGTTCAAGACCAGCCTGGCCAACATGGCGAAACCATGTCTCTACTAAAAATACAAGAATTAGCTGGGCGTGGTAGCAGGCACTTGTAATTCCAGCTACTCGGGAGGCTGAGGCAGAGAATCGCTTGAGCCCGAGAGGCGCAGATTGTAGTCAACCGAGATCATGCCAGTGCACTCCAGCCTGGGCAACAGAGCAAGACTCTGTCTTGAAAAAATAAATTAATCAATCAAATAAAATAAAACACCAGTATAAATACTAAAAGAAATCGACCATGTTAGTAATATCTGTGGATTTGTCAAATTTCAGTGAAGTAAACATTACAAGTTTTTTGTGTTCTATGAGTTGGTTTTTCTTATCAATAGTCATTTTTTAGTACATTGAGCGATGGTATTACTACTTTTTTTTTTTCTTTTTGAGACAGAGTCTCTATTGCTGAGGCTGGAGTGCAGTGGCACAATCTTGACTCACTGCAACCTCCGCCTCCCTTGTTCAAGCAATTCTCATGCCTCAGCCTCCCAAGCAGCTGGGATTACAGGTATGCACCACTACACCTGGCTAATTTTTGTATTTTTTAGTAGAGATGGGGCTTTGCCATGTTGGCCAGTCTGATCTTGAACACCTGACCTCAAGTGATCTGCCCACCTTGGCCTCCCAAAGTGCTGGCATTACAGGCGTGAGCTGCCGTGCTTGACCAATGGTGTCATTTTAAAACAGCATTTGAAGCATATATTTTGCCACAGATTCACTCAACATTTATAAGCCAACGTCTTTGGCTTATAATGGAGATTCCATTGCTCCAACATAATGGAGATTCCATTGCTGGAATCTCCCAGCAATGTCTCAGCAACTGTAAGGGTCTTAGACTTAGCAACCTGAGGTGCTACTTTATAAGATGCCTGTAAAACCCCATCAAAAAGTGGGCGAAGGATATGAACAGACACTTTTCAAAAGAAGACATTTATGCAGCCAACAAACACATGAAAAAATGCTCATCTTCATTGGTCATCAGAGAAATGCAAATCAAAACCACAATGAGATACCATCTCACACCAGTTACAATGGCAATCATTAAAAAGTTAGGAAATAACAGATGCTGGAGAGGATGTGGAGAATTAGGAACACTTTTACACTGTTGGTGGGACTGTAAACTAGTTCAACCATGTGGAAGACAGTATGGTGATTCCTCAAGAATCTAGAACTAGAAATACCTTTGACTTAGCAATCCCATTACTGGGTATATACCCAAAGGATTATAAATCATTCTACTATAAAGACATATGCACACATATGTTTATTGCAGCACTGTTCACAATAGGAAAGACTTGGAACCAACCCAAATGTCCATCAATGATAGACTGAATTAAGAAAATTTGGCACATATACACCATGGAATACTATGCAGCCATAAAAAAGGATGAGTTCATGTCCTTTGTAGGGACATGGATGAAGCTGGAAACCATCATTCTGAGCAAACTATCGCGATGACAGAAAACCAAACACCACATGTTCTCACTCATAGGTGGGAATTGAACAATGAGAACACTTGGACACAGGGCGGGGATCATCACACACTGGGGCCCATCGTGGGGTGGGGGAATAGGGGAGGGATAGCATTAGGAGAAATGCCTAATATAAATGACGAATTAAAGGGGGAAGCAAACCAACATGGCACATGTATACATATGTAACAAACCTGCACGTTGTGCACATGTACCGTAGAACTTAAAGTATAATAAAAAAATTTAAAAAAAGAAAAAAAAATAAATAAAACAAAAAAAGATGCCAGTAAAGTACTAATGATTATATATGAAATATTGAACATCTGCTTCTGTTAGCTTTTTAATCATCACATTTTAATTTCAATATTCTTTCAAATAAATCTTTTTTGGTTTTATATGTAAGTCCTACTTAAGTTTTGATGGATTTATTGCTTCATTACATGGTACATTTCTATAAACGAAAACACCACATTTTTAAGCACTTCATCATCAGTTCAGGCTACAAACCTGTACTCAGCATATGACATATCATATTTCCAAGTAAAACTAGTATGAATGTGTTTGATCTTCAGTTTTTCAGAATCACTCTCATTATTACCATTTGGTTTATTACTGCCAAATTCAGAAAAGTTGTATCATTTCATGATGAAATGGTCCAGTAGAGCTTGTTTTGCCATCTGTGAATTAAAGTTAACAATAAATAGAACAACTTTTATTTTGTAATTTAAGTAAAATTTTAAGTTTCAAAACAGCCTTGATTAAAAATTAAAATAGTCATAAAACTATTTTTACAACCTTACATTTTTCTCAGGTTTTTATAAACTTTTGGGTTACAGTTGTTAGACCTTAAAATATCACATTATTAATGTGGTCCTATTGCACTAGTTGTGTGATTTGTCAGATTCCCTGTTCTACAAGTTCACGGACGGGTATTATGCACTTGGGTTTGCAGCAATGCCAAAGAGCTATAAAAGTTTCTAAATGCTGACTGACAATTTTTTTTTTGAGACGGAGGCCCGCTGTGTCACCCAGCTGGAGTGCAGTGGCACGATCTTGGCTCACTGCAACCTCCGCCTCCTGGGTTCAAGCGATTCTCCTGCCTCAGCCTCCTGAGTAGCTGGGACTACAGGTGCATGCCACCATGCCTGGCTAATTTTTTGTATTTTTAGTAGAGATGGAGTTTCACCATATTGGCCAGACTGGTCTCAAACTCCTGACCTCATGATCCATTGCCTTGGCCTCCCAAAGTGCTGGGATTACAGACATAAGCCACTGCGCCCGGCCAACAATTTTTTCACTTAGCATATCACAGACAGATAAATAATTCATCATCCCACATGTGCAGCAGTGGTTTATACATCAAAACTTCATTAAAATCCTCTTTAATCATCTCTATCTCTCTTCCAAAAGTGCAACTCTCTCATCTTCTCTATCCCATAACCTATTCCTCTGATATGTGTTCCCTCTGGGCAAACCCAACTACCTTCTTAGTAAACACTTCCTTTTACCTTCAGCCATTCATAAGGTCTTCTACTCCCCCCAAGTCAGCAGTGCAAAAATCTCTTCCCCTGGACTTGCTGTTCTTAGAGTATCTATATATGTATGTGTGTGTATGTGTGTGTGTGTGTGCACGCACATGCATGTGTGTGTGTTGTGGGATGGAGGTGGTTGATCACATGGTTTGAAGACTGCAATACAATTGTAAATACAAATATTTATAATTTAGTGTTTTGTTCTTGTAACAACAGTATATGATAGAGCAAAATTGAAAACTAACTGAGAACGCACTAGAAAATTGGTAAATAAGAATATAACTTCCAGGAACAGTATTCAGGTATTAAAATAAATTAAAAGTACCTGGTAACAACTACAGTGATTGCCTTTGAGTGGGCATCTTTCTACTCTGCCTACATATTTATTTTTTTAAAAATAATGAGTACATAGTTCTTTTATATTTTTAAAAGTATTTTTAAATATGAGTTAAAAGAACATAATTCAATACACATTTTTCAGTGTTTGCCATGTTCTATGGTCTCTGCCAAGGAAATCATAGACTAACAAAACTGTATCACTTCCGTTTTGCAAAGGATGATACCAATGATTTTCAAAAAGCCCATTACAGAAGTTAAGAAAAACATTATCAGGATTCAAATAGAAAAATGAGCCAAAGATATAATCATAAATTCATTTAAAAAATAAAAATGTTGCAGTCCACAGGTAGGAAATCTTCAGTAAGCCAAAAATTCTAGCTAAAGCAACTTAGACATACCATTTTTTATCTCTAAATTATTGAAAATGTCAAGCAGTGATAAATAACACTTAATGCTGTGGACATTCAGTGAGGCTGGTTCCCCCAAAGACTGCAGGTGGCAGTGTAAACTAGAACAAATGTTTACATTTCAGGACGTCTTCAGAGTTCCACAAATATTTATTAAATGTCCATTCATTCTTTCGTGGTGGAATGGAATTCACACTCAGCACAATCCACCATTAATTTAGAGGTAACCTGATTGCCAGTTAGCTGCAAGTTGATTTTCTGTATTCCGTAATGCTTCTAGTCATACACTTCATACTGTTTTGAAATGATGCAATTTGAAATGATGTCAGGAAAATTCAGCATCTTTCATTTCCTCTACTTATCAGCAAATCTATGACAGGTATAGAGGTGGTAAGAAACCTGCCAAAAATGCTCCACCATTATCTGGGGGACCAGGCATGTACATGGTGATGAAAGTTGTCAATTAAACATTGCCCAATATCCTTCTCTGGAATTCTTGCCTAACAGGAAACCCCCAGTTTCTGCGAAGAAATTAAAAGTAGTGATAGAGGCATCTTTCAGCCAAAACATTTAAGAAAGTCATTTATGGAATTCTCACTACCCTCCTGGAAGTCAAAATGAAAGACAATGTATTTTATACATAACTTTGTAAAGTCTGCCCTCTATCATTCCTCATAGTAAATGCAGCCAGTGTCCAGATTTATTCTGTTTCAGATGAGATGAGATCCTAAATATTTTTATCTACAGTTTACTGGGCAACTTCAATATGCCAGACAACTAGTAGATGTATAAATATTTGATCCCAGTTTAATATTTACTACAGCTCCACGAGGCAAGTAAAATGCCCTTATTCCTATTTCACATCTAAGGACACATGCTCAGGGAGGCTAAGTAACTGTGTCAAGGACACACAGCTGATAAGTCAAAACTCCTGGATTGTAACCTGGTCTGTCCAGTGATAAAGCTCATATAGTCTTTATTCCATGTCACATTGGCTCCAATTTGCTTCTATTCTGACACTTTAAAATGTAGATATAGCCATATATTTATTGACACTCATTATCATTTCAGAAAGCCACACAGACACCTAGTCAAACATAAAATTTGTCAGAACACATATGAAAGAAAAGACAACCATTCAAATACTAACTCAAGGAAGCCTTCAGACTTTGTAAACGTGCTTTTTTGTTGCATATAATTCTTCCTGGTTAAATGCGCATTCAGGCCCCAGCAGCTCAGTGATCTCGGTAAGATGCATCTCCGAGCTGTGCCATTTCTGGATATTGTCTGGCTTCATGGGGTATGAATGTTTAAACACTGGCTACTGGTATTGCCGTAGGAACTCAGCAGAGCTCTTTTGAAATCTTCAGCTGAACCACTTAGACCAAGCAAACAACTCACCTCCAGGCAGTGTGTTCCCAGCACCTATCAGATTGTCAGAGAACTGGAGGAGTCTGACAGAACAATTTCCAGGGTCATTGGTCTACATATGAGGCAGCGGGCTAATTGTTTGACTGATGTGCTCATGCTACTGGGAAACCAGTGGGTTCCCTACATGAGTCACTTCCAAACACCCTTGGCTGCCAAAGGAGAGCAGGTTTGGTCTCCTCAAAATGGAGGACGTGAAAGAAGGGCAAGGGCAGCTTCTACAAGATTCAGGAATGCTGAGGTTCCCACGTGGTGTCAGTTCAAATGGCAGGGGCGTGGGTTATATGTGTCTTTCTTCAACTAGTAAATGAAGACATTTTCTCATCTTGGGGACTTGGTTGCTTTGTATTTGAAACATTTCACCATAGAAACAATGTTAGGTCCAGCCAATCTATAAAATTCATTCATCATTGAATGCCATTCTTCACTCATGTATCTAAACAATCATGTTGTGATGATGGAAGTAAATGTAAAAATATTTCTGGGGAAAACACACTCCAGATTCCAACCTAGACCTTAGGAGCATATAGTCCTTCTTGTGGTGAAACCAGGAGATTCTTTTGTGTCATAGGCTCCTCCCCCACCCCCCAACCCCTTCACTCACACACATCTGCTGGGCAGGGACAGCAGGACTTCTCCAGCTCCAAGTCACTGCTGAAGCTCCCTTGGCCTGGGGTGGAGGCAGCAGTATGGGAGCAGGAGGGTGGGGAGTAGGGAACAGGTGGGGGATTGAGAACAGGCACTGAGGACCCATGGGCCAGGCCTTTTGACAGTATGACCCTCAATAGAGCAAATTCTATGTCTAGGTCGCTATCTGATCCCTCTTTTTCTTTTCTACCTCTGGTTTTAAATCTGGCCCAGTCTCCAGGCCCAGCCAAACCTAGTAAGCAAGAAGGCTATAGGTTGAGTTGTTTAGGGACTGTGATGGTTATTACTGAGTGTCAACTTGATTGGATTGATGAATACAAAGTACTGATCCTAGGTGTGTCTGTGAGGTTATTGCCAAAGGAAATTAACATTTGAGTCAGTGGGCTGGGAAAGGCAGACCCACCCTTAATCTGGTTAGGCACAATCTAATCAGCTGCCAGAGTGGCTAGAATATAAGCAAGCAGAAAAATCTGAAAAGAGAGACTGGCCTAGCCTCCCAGCCTACGTCTTTCTCCTGTGCGGGATGCTTCCTACCCTCAAACATCGGACTCCAAGTTCTTCAGTTTGGGGACTCAAACTGGCTTTCATTGCTCCTCAGCCTATAGACAGCCTATTGTGGGACCTTGGGATCATGTGAGTTAAAACTTAATAAACATATATATATATATATTCCATTAGTTCTGTCCCTCTAGAGAACCCTGAGTAGTATGGGAAAGAACAGATGTTATGCTCATCCAACAGGTTAAATAAACAGAGATTAGGGAAGAAATTATTTATAAGGGTTAATGGAAACCAGAAGGCATGGTGACACACCTGGGGCTAACAAGAAAAAGAAGCCATTACCACCCTTAGGCCTGAAGGAACAAAAGAAGGGAGAGGTTACCAGAACCCAAGGAGAATAGCTGCAAGAGATGGACATTGGAATGGAGCTGTGGCCATCAGTCAAAGGAGACAGCACATACATTACCTGGTGAAGGAGACTCAGGAAAATAAACAACCTGCCCCTATTCTCTTCCTCCTGGCCTCTGATTTCTTGTCTGTGCCTTCCATTGGCCAAACCAAACCAGAAGGCAGAGGGCAAAGGAACCATTTGATACAGTCCTCAAAGAGCGCAGAGCAGGTGGAGATGGGTTTAAAGCAGATCCACAGGGCCATGTGAAAAATTTATTAGAGGATGGGAGGGCAGTCCTGCATAGTAAGATATAGAGAAACAAATACAATATGTATTTATTTCAGGAAGACATATCCCAAAAGAAAAGAGAAAAGAAGTACAGAAAGTTGCTGGGCTGCAAATGACCTGTCCTTCTCCCCAACTTATCAGCCAGAAAATCAACTCCCTCTCTTTGCCGAAGGAGGAATAAATGAGTGGGACTGAGAAAGCCAGGTATGCTACTCTAGTAGATATTCTTCCCATGCAGAACCATGAACAAAGAGAAAGAAGGTTCTTCTCCAAGACCCACTGATATGGTTTGGATGTTTGTCTGCTCCAAATCTCATGTTGAAAGGTATTCTCCAATGTTGGAGGTGGGAGCTGGTGTTCACATGAGATCTGGTTGTTTAAAGGCGTGTAAACTTCCCCCTTTTCTCTCTCTCATGCTTGTTCTTGCCATGTGACATGCCTGCTACTGCTGTGCCTTCCACTATGATTGTAAGCTCCTGAAGACCTCACAAAAGCCAAGCAGATGCTGGCACCATGCTTTCTGTACAGCTTGCAGAACCATGAACCAATTAAACCTCTTTTCTTTATAAGTAACCCAGTCTCATGTATTCCTTTATAGTAACACAAATGGACTAACACAGAAAATTGGTACTGAGGAGTAGGGCGTTACTATAAAGATAACTGAAAATGTGGAAGTAGCTTTGGAACTGGGTAACAGGCAGAGGTTAGAAGACTTTGGAGGGCTTAGAAGAAAACAGGAAGGTGAGGGAAAGTTTGGAACTTCTTAGAGACTGGTTAAATGGTTGTGGCCAAAATGTTGATAGAGATATGGACAGTGAAGTCCAGACTGACAAGGTCTCAGATGGAAATGAGGAACTTATTGGGAGCTGGAGTAAATATTGCCCATGTTACATCATAGCAAAGAACATGGCTGCATTATGTTCATGTCCTAGGGATCTGTGGAAGTTTGAACTTAAGATGACTTCTGGTATCTAGTGGAAAAAATTTCTAAGCAGTGTTCAAAATGGGACCTGGCTGCTTCTAACAACCTATGATGAGATGTGGGAGCAAGACAATGACCTAAAGTTGGAACATATTTAATTTCTAATTTAAATTTTCTAACTTTCATTATGATGTCATATTTAAGCAATTATTTATTTGGAAGGGTATCTCTAAACATTTAGGGATTTTTTTTTAGAGTTATCTTCTAGTTTCTTTTATTGTTGTTTATTTCTGACTGACTTCCACTGTGGTTGGAAAACATACCCTATTATTTTAATCCTTAGAAATGTGTTGAGATTTGCTTTATGGATCAATAAATGGTGAATTTTGATAACTGCCCCTTGTGTATTTGAAAACATGTATTCTGTAGTTGTTGGATGCAGCATCCCACTGCACTTAAGTCAGATGCTATTTATGTTAAGTTGTACATTTTATTGCTCAAACTTTCAATATCTTTACTGACATTTTTTGTCTCTTCATTAATATAATTATTGGGTACCAATCACATTATGGTTACAGATTTTTCTGGTTTTACATTTAGTTTTAATCAATTTTTGCTTAATATTATTTGTATATGTTATTAGGTACACACATTTCTTTATTTTTAACTCTCTCACATCCTCTTATGCTATTGTTATCATGTATTTTTAATTCTACTAAATTTTCTAACTTTATAAGAAATTATTATTTTAGGTAGTATACATTCAGCTTCATTAAACATTTATCTTTTATGTTGCTCTTTATTTCTGCATTTACAGATTTTGAGGATTCTTTTTCATGTATCTCAACAACTGTCTTTTAAATTTTTTATTGTGGGTCTGCTGGTGATAAATTCTTTGTTGGTTTTTTCTTTCTTTTCTGTTTTAATTTTTTTCATCCATAAAGTTTTAATTTACCTATACTTTCTAGAGAATATTTTTGCTGGGTATATAATTAAAAGTTGGTAATTATTTTCTTTCAATACTTTAAAGGAATCACTGCATTCATTGTCTCTTTTGCTCTCATAATTTATTTTTATGTCTGCTGTTGATCCCATTGCTTCTCTAAAGGTAATATGTTTTAATTTGTCTGGGTGCTTTAAATTTTTTTTTAGCGGTTTTTACTCGCCTTTTTTGGTAACACTTAGCAGTTTTTACATACCTTCTTTGGTAATAATTCTGTAGATTGGTGTTTTTCTTCAGTTTTTTAAAAATTTTTGGCCATTATCTCTTCAGATATTGCTTCTGATATATTGTCTCCTCATTTATGGGACTCCAGTTACACATATCCTATATTTATTGACCATGTTTTGTATGTCTGTTATGCTCTTTTCTATGTTTTCTATATTTTTCTTTTCCCCATACTTCCTTCAGTCTGGATAGTTTCCACTGAGTATTCTCCCTTCAGTTGTGTCTAATATGCCATTCAAGCATCTACTGATAATTTTACACTAGCTTTCTGTCACACAATCTTCATTTGATTTTTTAAAATAGATTCCGGTGTTCTGGTAAAATTCTCCATATTGCCATTTATTTCACTGAACTTATTCATCACAACCATTTAAATCTGTGTCTAAAAATGTATGTGTCCATAACACTTGTGGGTCTGTTTCTGTTGTCTATATTTTTCTCTCAATTTGAAGTAGTTTGGTATTATTTTCTAACATATCTGAAATTTTTTGATTAAATGGTAGACATTATGTATTAAAAGCTTTAGAGGGCTGGGCGCAGTGGCTCATGCCTGTAATCCCAGCACTTTGGGAGGCCAAAGTGGGTGGATCACAAGGTCAGGAGATCAAGACCATCCTGGCTAAAACGGTGAAACCCCGTCTCTAATAAAAATACAAAAAATTAGCCAGGCATGGTGGTGGGTGCCTGTAGTCCCAGCTACTTGGGAGGCTGAGGCAGGAGAATGGTGGGAACCCAGGAGGCGGAGCTTGCAGTGAGCCAAGATTGCGCCACTGCACTCCAGCCTGGGCGACAGAGCGAGACTCCATCAGAAAAAAAAAAAAAGCTTTAGAGATAATTTGAGGCTCCCAATTACCCTCACTTTCTTCAGAGAGAATTAAAGTTTTACTTCTGGCAGGTAGTTTGAGTAGGAGTATGGCTTGTCAGTTTTCTATTAGCCATAACTCTTGAGTTATGGTAACTTCTGGCATCTCTGATAAATGTTTGATGTGTTTCCAGGCTTGCTTTCATTCTTTCTTTCTTTTTTTGGTTGGTTTATTTGAACTCTAATGTGTATCTTTCCAGAATCCTCAGATATCTGAGAGTGCTACTCAGCTTCTCGGACCCTTACCCCAGATTTCTCAGCATCTTGATCATTCACTGCTTACAAATGAGCAAATTATTCAAGTGGGAAATATCAAGCTCACTTTACAGCACTGTACTTAGACATTTTAGTCTCCAAAATCTTGGCTGCCTTTGTAGCTTATCTCTCTGATTTCTTCAAATAGATATTTTTTTTAAAAATCAGTTCTTAAGCTGTTTTGGGAAATAAGTTCTGATACAAGTGGTGAGTCATAATCAGAAGCAGAAGTAACCTGGAGAGATTAAAGTTTTAAAAAATATTTGGGCCCCATGCCCATATATTCTGACTTAATTGGTCTGGAGTGGAGCCCAAGCATTGGTATTTTTAAAAGGCTCCCCAGTGATTCTAATGTGCAAACAAGATTGAGAACCACTGGTCCAAAAAAATTACAAACTGATGGCCATGACCAAATATCTTCTTGGACAGAGGCATGTTAGATCTATAGAGTGTTAAAAAAATTTAAAAACTATTTTCCAACATTTAAAAGTTGGAAGATTTTACAAAAAATCTAAATGGCTTGTTTCTCTTATATACTATAACTAGAAGCTTTGGGAACATTGGCTCCATTTTCTCATAAAGAGCTGTGCTGAATGGTAGCTTTTTCCGTTAGACACGGCATGCAGTTTCCAGTTTGCCACATCCTCACGAATCCCTTTTGTCTTATTCCTTATTTGCTTCACTCATTTACATTACTGGCCTGGTCTTGTAGTGAAGGGCTAGAACTTAATCATTGTTCTGTATCCTTTACCCTGATTTATTTTTCTTTGTAGCATTTATAACTAGCTGACATTATATTATAAATGTGTCTGTTTGTGTTCTCTAGAGAATGTTCTATGAAGGCAGGGACTTTGTTTTGTTCACCATTGAGTCCCCAGCATTTAGAACATCTCCTGGCACATAATAGACTTGGAAGCAATGTTTGTTAAATAAACAATCACACAAATGTGAGGTTTTGGTCCTTGGTCTAGGGATAGAAGCATAAACACTATGATGGAAAACTGGCTTGTGTTAGTCTATTTGTGTTGCTTTAAAAGAATAACTAAGACTGAGTAATTTACAAAGGAAAAAGGTTTAATTGGCTCACTGTGCTCCCTGCTGTGAAGGAAGCATGGCACCAGCATCCGTTCAGCTTCTGGTGAGGCCTCAGAGAGCTTACAATCATGGTGGAAGACAAAACAAGAGTAGGCATGTCACATGGCAAGAGAGGGAGCAAGGGAGAAAGAGGAGAAGGTGCCACACTTTTTTAAACAACCAGATCACATGTGAACTCAGAGTGAGAGCTCACTTGCTACTGTGAGGAGGATACCAAGACATTCATGAAGGATCCACCCCCCATGACAAAAACGACTCCCACCAGGCCCCCACCTCCAACATTGGAGATCACATTTCAACATGAGATTTGGAGAGGGCAAACATCCAAACCATATCATTCCACCCCTGCTCCCTAAATCTCATGTCCTCCTATTGCAAAATACACTCATCCCTTCCAAATAGTTCGTGAAAGTCTCAACTTATTTAAGCATCAACTCAAATATTTCAAAGTCTCATTTGGAACTCAAGGCATGTTCCTTCTATCTAATAACCTACAAGGTCAAAAACAAGTTGTTTACCTCCCAGATACAATGGTGGTACAGGCACTGGGTAAACATTCCCATTCAAAAAGGGAAAAGTAGGCCAAAACAAAGGAGCAAAAGGGCCCCTGCAAGTCTGAAACCCAGTGGGGCAATCATTAAATCTTAAAGCTCCAAAATAATGTCCTTTGATTCAATGTCCCACATCCTAGGCATATTGCTGCAAGAGGTGGGCTCCCAAGGCCTTGGGCAGCTTTGCCTCTGTGGATTTGCAGGGTGAAGGCCCTGTGGCTACTTTCACAGGTTGGAGTTTAGTGCCTGTAATTTTTCCATGCTAAGGTTGCAAGCTGCTGGTGGTCCTACCATTCTCAGATCTGGAGGGCAGCAGCCCCCTTTCCACAGCTCCAGTAGGCAGTGCTCTAGTAGGAACTCTGTGTAAGGGCTCCAATCCTACCTTTCTTCTCTGCACTGCCCTGGTAGAGTATCTCTGTGGGGGCTCCACCCCTGCAGCAGTCTTTCTCATATATTCTCTGAAATCTAGTTGGAAGCTGCCAAGCCTCCTTCACTCTGACATTCGGCACACTTGCAGGCTTAACACCATGTATAAGCCACCAAGACTTACGGCTTGCACTTTTTGGAGCAGCAGCCCAAGCTATACCTTGGCCACTCTGAGCAATGGCTGGAACTGAAACAGCGAGGATGTGGAGAACAGTGTCCCGAGGCTGCACAGGGTAGCAAGGCCCTGGGCTTGGACCCCAAAACCATTCTTTCCTCCCAGGCCTCTGGGCTTGTGATGGGCGGGGCTGCCTCAAAGATCTCTGAAATGTATTTGAGACCTTTTTCCTATTGGATATTAACACTTAGCTCTCTTTTAGTCATGGTAAGCTGTCTAGCAAGTGGTTGCTCCATATCCTGCTTGGATTCTTTCTCTACCACAGGGCCACACTGCAAATTTTCCAAACTTTTATGCTCTGCTTCCCTTTTAAATACATAAAAAAAATTAATCTCAAATAGTTACAAGAGTGGCAAATTAAACTCAATAAAGCTCAGGTCGTAAGCAGTGTCTCACACCTATAATCCTAGCACTTTGGGAAACCAAGGTGGGAGGATCACTTGAGGCCAGGAGTTCAAGACCAGCCTGGGCAACATGGCAAGACCCTATCTCTACAAACAAAATTAAAAATTAGCCAGGCATGGTGGCATGCACCTCTTGTCCCAGTTACCAAAGTGGCTGAGGCTGGAGGATTGCTAGAGCCCAGGAATTAGAGGCTATCATGAGCTATGATCACACCATTGTACTCCAGTCTGAATGACAGAGTGAGACTCTGTCTGTAAAAAAGAAAAGAAAGAAAAAAGAAACAATAAATTCAGTGAAGCTCAATGAACTCAAATTAAACTGAAATTAAGATCATTAAAGAAGATAAAAAATAAGATAAAAACAGATATTGATAAAATAGAAAAATAAATATTTCACAGAGAAAACCAACAAAGGCAGAAATCTGTTCTTTGAAAGAATAATTAAATTGATATACTTCTAGCAAGAGTGATTTTTTAAAAAGGAAGACACTACTTGCCGATACCATAAATTTAAAAACTGGTAGATTATTTTAGATCCTGGAGGCATTATAAAAATAAATACATACTATAAACAACTTTGTCACTAAATTTGAAAATTTTAGATAAAAGAAAATCCTACAGAACTTTATTTATGTGTACTCACAGTGCACATAGTGGCCTCTGTTATCCATATCAAATCCTGACTTCTCTATTGATCTTGTATCTAGCCTTTCAAAAGCAACAACAAAAAAGAAAATTAAAATAACCCTATATATTTTTGCAAATTAAGTCAGTATTTAAAAACCTCCTTGTAAACAGAACTCCAGCACAGATAGTTTCACCTTTATAGAAAAAATTGTCAATCTTTATATAAACTTTTCAGAACATAGAGGCAGAGAAAACATTTTCCAACCTCTTTCATGAGATTGGCATAATCTTGATACTAAAATATAAGTAGAAAAATAATAAGAAAAAAATTACATGCCAATATATTTCATAAACATGAATGTAAAATTCCTAAAGAAAAGATTAGCAAGTTGAATTCAGAAGATAATACATCAAAATCAAGTTGTGTTTACAACGTTTTTTAACACTTGAAATCAATCAATATTATTCAGCCAACTAACAATAAAAGAGAAAAATAATGTTATCTTAATATATGCACAATTACATTCAGAGAAAGCATTTCATAAAATTCAACATTCATTCTTAGCAAACTAAGAATAGAAGATATCTTCCTTAATCTGAAAAAAGGATATCTATAAAACAACATACAGGAAACACCATACTTAGGAGTAAAATGTTTAAATCTTGTCCTTTGAAATTTAGAACAAGTCCAGCCTGCAACTTCTATTAAAAATTGTACTGGAAGTACTAACCAGTGCAATAAGGAAAAAACAAAAACAAAAACAAAAAAGAGAAAACGTATAAGCATAGGAAAGGAAGAAATAAACAGTCATTCTATGCAGACAACATGACTGTGTAGGAAAAACAGAATCTCCCTACAGGTAACCTATTAGAATTCATAAGTTAATTTGGCAACATTGCTGGATCAATAGAGAAGTCAGGGTTCAGTAGTGAAAACTGAAGCCACTACATGCACTCTGAGTACAAAGAGGTAATATATATTTAGGAGCTTGCTCACTCTTTGAGGAGCTGGAGGAATAAAAGTTAAAGAAGTTGTTATCATAGGTCAGAAGGGCTGCAACCAAAGATCAGAATGGTGGCACCAAGATTACAGCCTAAGGCATCAAAACAGGCAGATGCTTATTGAAAGACCTTACTGGAAGGTGTTAAATCTCTGAGAAGTTTACACCAACTGCTTTAGTCTGCATTAATGAAATGAGTTGTCAAAAAATTTCCTGAAGCGACCATGAACCATGGGCCAATATGTTTGGCGCAAGTGCCTCTAAAAGATAATGTCTTACTCTTTATTTCTACCTTCCAAAGCAAGTGCAACTTCCTTTCTTTGGCATCCAGAACTATACAGGTGAGGAGAAATGGAAGGTGGTGTGGTGCCAATTTATTAATAGACAAACATAGCCAATGTTTTAAAAATTCCATTGTACTTACCCATATGAGAAGCAAATGGAAAATTAAATTTTTTAATGATTATAACAAAAAAATCTAAGCAACCAGAAATAAACTTAATAAAGACGTGCAATACTTACACACATAAAACTACAAAACCATATTGCAAGAAATTAAAGAAGCCTAAATAAATGGAGGAATAAACCAAGTCCATGGAATAAAAGATACAATATGATAATGTGTTAATTCCCTCACATTGCTCTATACAAACAGTACAACACCAGTCAAACTCTAAGCAACATAAAATTTGAAATTTACAGATTCAAAAATGTATCTGAAATGCAAAGAACCAAGAAGAATCAAGGATATCTCAAAAAAATAAAAAACAAAATTGACCTACTCACCCAGATTTCAAGACTGCTTTATAAAGCCACAGCATTCAATGTGGTATTGGCACAAGAATATGGAAGTAGATCAATAGAGCAAAACAGAGATTTCAGAAACAGACCTGCAAACATGTGAACAGTTGAGTTATGACAAAGTGTAGTGGAGAAAGGATTGTCTTTTCAATAAATCATGTTATTGTTTGTATCCCAATACTGAAAAGCAAGTAAACTGATTCCTACCACGTCATGTACAAAAAAAAAAATATCAAAAAAGGTAGATTTTAAATCTAAATGCAAAACCTTCAAGAAGATAACATAGGGTATCGTTATGACCTTGGAATAGGCATTTTTTTTTGAGATGAAGTCTCACTCTGTTGTCCAAGCTGGAGTGAAGTGGTGCTCGCTCACTGCAACCTCCATTTCCTGGGTTCAAGCGATTCTCCTGCCTCAGCCTCCTAAGTAGCTGGGACTACAGGCATGCACCACCATGCCTGGCTAATTTTTGCATTTTTAATAGAGGCGGGGTTTCAATATGTTGGCCAGGATGGTCTTGAACTCCTGACCTCGTGATCTGCCCACCTTGGCCTCCCAAAGTGCTGGGATTACAGGCATGAGCCACCACACCCAGCCAGCAATTTTTAAAAATAATTAAATTGTTTTGTATTCTTAAATGGTACACGAAATGTACTAATCATGAGGGAAAAGATTAATAGATGGACTACCTTAAAATTAAGAATTTTTATTTATCAAAAACCTTATTAGGAGGGAGAAAAGGCAAGCCACGAAGCTGGAGAAGGTGTGGTTAATTGTTTAATGGTCACAAACTCCTATCCCAGTATGCAGGCCTTTTGTAATGTGATGTTGCCTTTCCTCTCATACAGAGACAGAGCCTAGTTCTCCATCAGTGAACCTTCAAATCAAATGCAGCTAGATGAGTAAACTCAGGCAAAACAAGCTGAGCAATCACCATTCAACTCACAAAATTACACAAAAATTGATAAATTGCTTTATCAATGCTTTGTCTTTGTTATTAATTGTTACTAATCCATTACCACTTAGTTTTGGGGTATTTTGTTACACAGCATCACATAACTGAGCTAGAACCCTTACAGTAAGAAAAACATAGGTAAAACACTTGAATAAGTACTTCCCAAAAGCAGTATACAAATGGCAAATAAGCAAAGAAAAATATTTTGAACTTCATTAGTCATCAAAGGAATGCATTAAAAAGCCATAATATAATAAAAGTAAACATCCTCAGAATGGCTAAAATCAAAAAGAGTAACAGTGTATCAAGCGTTGGCAAGGATAGAGAACTCTCATACACCGTGGGTTAGGCTATAAATTGGTACAAACACTATCATAACTATTTTGCAAGATCTAATGTAGCTGAACATTCAAAACACCTATGTCCCAGCAATTTCACTCTTACACATACACCCAACAGAAATGTGAACACATATTAACTAAAAGTCACATACAAGAATGTTCATGAAAAATAGGTCAAAGATCTGTATGTAAGAGCTTAAAGTATAAATTTTTAGAAGAAAACACAAGCATAAATCTCTGTAACCTTGGAGTAAGCAATGGTTTCTTACATATGACACCTAAAGCACAAGCAACGAAAGAAAAAAAGATAAATTGTACTTTATCAACATTTAAAATTTTAGTGCTTCTCCCCCCTCCAAAAATGGTAAATTAGAGGCTTTCAGCATGCCTCAGCCATTTGGAAATAGCAAGATAGTGCATAAAGGGTAGTGCATAAAGATAGACTCTGTGAGCTTTAATTCAAGAAGAAAAATGAGAATCCACCAGAATCGTGAAGGACACTCTATATTCCGGGAAGAAGAATGCAGGCAAATGGCACCCATCATGGATAGTATCTGGATGACAAAAGTGAGTGAATTCCCAGTACACGAGAAAGGCAGAGAACCTCTCTCTTTGACTCACCTTTCCACTGGGGATCTGAGCAACCCAAGCCCAGAGAGAACACTTTGTTTCTCTCAAGCTCTGGAGCTAACTTGAGGAGTGGCTTGGAGGCACTGAGAGGGAAAGACACAGGGAAAAGCTGCAGGCATTTTCCCAGACCCAGAACCAAGAGCAGCACACCATTTCTAATCCAGGCACATAGAAAGTCAGCCATTCTTTGGTGACCCAGCAGCATGACCATGCAGGCATTTTCGTTCAGGCTAGAGATTGGAGTGCCTGCTCTGGAGCAGGATAAGGGCCTCCACAGTCAGAACAGTGGAAAGCGCCTCAGTAGTAGGCACTGGAATTGTGTTCTCCCCTGATGCAGGCCTGTGGTGGGAGGAAAGCTGCTACCGCTGCAGTTTCTCCTGATGAGAATACTTGAAGCCAGGACCAGCTTGAGAACCTGGAACTGGTCTGCATGTGTCATTGCTGGGTGCCCCAATATGCTCCCCTGAGATCATGCTATAGCAGGGCCCTCTCTGCTCCATGCCTAGGCAGAATTCCAGGCATTCAGAGCACCTGCTTGCCTGGAGGAGTGGCCTGAGCCACTCTAGTCTTTATGGACATAGGCTGTGGTGCAGTGGGGCCCTCTCTGCTCCACACCCAGGCAGATCTCCAGGCATGTAGTGCACCCACTCTCCTGGTTTAGGGGTTTAGGCCACCTCCTCTCCTCATTCAGAGAATGTGGGGCCGAGAAGGACTCTCAACTCCACACCTAGGCACATCTCTGAGTGCTTGGTGGCCACTCACTGGATTCTCCCTGAGTGCTAGTGCTTGTGTCTGCTGTCAGGGGACCTAATAGGCAGGCCTACCTGGCTCAGCCCTCCCTATTTCCCCCCCAACACTCTCAGGGCTGAATAGGAACTTCAAACCACTGTGCACTCCATGGATCTGCCCATTGCCTGAGGCAAAAAAGAGCTTCTTCCAGTAAAAAAAAAGATCAAATATATACCCAGCTGCATTAGTCACAGCTGGCACTCGCCCATAAGAACTATCTACTGGCTTATAGGCCAAAATGCACAGCCCAATATAAAGCCTGCCAACAGAGGTGTGTAGAGCTAGAGAAGCAAAGCCAAAATACCCTACCTAGAAATCTCTGTAGTTACACTCACTAGGGAGGAGGAGAAAGGGAAAGAAGAAAAAAACAATAATATTATAGAGAGAGAAATAAAAAGGATAAACTCTACCCACATAAAAATAATTACAAAAATTTGAAGTGCCAACATCTCCAAACGAGAAGAAACTAGAATTCTGGCACCATGAAAAATCTGAATGTAGTGACACCACCAAAGGGTCACACTAGCTCTCCAGCAATAAGGGAAACTAAGAAATGACAACAAATTCAAAACATGGATTACAAAGAAGCTTAATGAGTTCCAAGACAAGGTTGAAAATCAGCACAAAGAAACTTCTAAATCAACCCATGAAATGAAAGGGAGATAGAAATCTTAAAAAGAAATCAATCAGAGCTACCGGAATTGAAAAACTCACTTAAGGAATTTCAAAATACAACTGAAAGCTTTATCAATAGAGTGGACCAAGCAGAAGAAAAAATTTCAGAGCTTGAAATTCTTCTAATTCTAATCCCATAATTCTTGAAGACTTTTGCTCGTTTCCTAAATTCTGTTTCCTTTATTTTTGTTTAACTGGGTTAGGTCTCAAAAAAAAAAAAGAAAAGAAATTTCAGCCAAGAATTTTATATCCTGCCAAACTAAGCTTCTTATGAAGCAAAGGAAAAATAAAATATTTTCCAGACAAGCATGCACTAAGGAAATTTGTTACCACTAGAACAACCTTACAAAAAATCCTTCAGGGAGTCCTAATCATGGAAATGAAAGAAGGATACCTGCTATCAAAAAAATACAGTTAAGTACATAGCCCACAGACCCTATAAAGTCACCACATAGTATAAACTACAAAGTAACCACTTAACAACTTGATGATAGGATCAAAACCTTGCATATCAATATTAACCTTGAATGTAGATGCTCTTAACACCCCCACTTAAAAGGCACAGAGTGGCAAGTTGAATTTAGAAAACAAGATCCATCTGTATGCTGTACTGAGGAGACTCATTTCACATGTAAAGACACACATAGGCTTAAAGTAAAGGGTTGGAGAAAGATTTGTCATGCAAATGAAAAACCAAAAAGATCAGGGGTTTCTATTCTTATATCAGATAAAACAGACTTTAAACCAACAACAGTAAAAAAGTACTAAGAAGGGCACTACATAATGATAAAGGGTTTAATTTGACAAGAAGACTTTACTAAATATATATGCACTCAAATATATATGAATCTTGGAGCACTCAGATTCATAAAACAAGTACTTGTGGACCTATGAAAAGACTTAGTTGCATAATAATAGTGGTAGACATCAACACCCCACTGACAGTGTTAGATCATCGAGGCAGAAAACTAACAAATAAAATCTGGACTTAAATTCAACACTTGACCAATTGGACCTGATAGACATCTATAGAATATTCCACCCACCAACTGCAGAATATACATTCTTTGCATCTGCACATGGAACATACTCCAAGATTGACCACACACTTGGCCATAAAGCAAATCTCAATAAATTAAAACAAATCAAAATTATACCAACCATACTCTCAGACCACAATGGAATAAAAATAGAAGTTAACAGCAAGAAGATCTCTTCAAGACCACAAAATTACATGGAAATTAAACAACTTGTTGCTGAATGTCTTTTGGGTAAACAACAAAATTGAGGCAGAAATGAAAACATTCTTTGCAATAAATGAAAACAAAGACACAACATACCAAAATCTCTGGTATGTGGCAAAAGCAGTGTTAAGTGGAAAGTTTATAGTGCTTAACACCTACCTTAAAAGAGAAAGATCTCAAATTAACAATCTAACATCACATTTAGAGGTACTAGAAAAACAAGAACAAACTAACCCCAAAGCTATCAGAGAAAAAGAAATATCTAAAATCAGAGCAGGACTGAATGAAATTGAGACCTCGAGGCCCATACAAAGAATAAAAAAAACCAAAAGTTGATTCTTCGAAAGGATAAACAACATTAATAGATTGTTAGCTAGAATAATAAAAAACAAAAAGAGAAGATCCAAATAAGCACAATCAGAAATGATAAAGGTGACATTACAACCAATCTCACAGAAATACAAAACATCCTCAGAGACTATTATGAACACCTCTAAGCATACTAAAATATCTAGAGGAAATGGATATATTCCTGGCAAAACACAATCTGCCAAGACTGAATCAGCTACAAATCAAAACCCTGAACAGACCAATATCAAGTTCTGAAATTGAATCTGTAATTAAAAAAAAAAAAACAAAAAACCTACCAAGTAGAAAAAGCCCCAGGCTAAATGGATTTACAGCTGAATTCTACCAGACACACAAAGAAGAGCTGGTACCAATGCTGAAACTATTCCAAAAAATCCAGGATGAGGGACTCTTTTCTAACTCATTCTATGAAGCCAGCATCACCCTGATACCAAAAACTGACAAAAAAAATTCAATGAAGAAAAGGAAAAACTATAGGTCAATATCTCCAATGAATATGGATGCAAAAATCTTCAGGAAAATCCTCCACCAAACTCAGCAGCACATCAAAAGTTAATTTGCCCTGCTTAAGTAGGCTTCATTCCTGGGATGCAAGGTTGGTTCAACATATGCAAATCAATAAATGCGATTCACCACATAAACAGAATTAAAAACAAAAAACATATGATCATCTTAATAGATGTGGGAAAAGCTTTTGATATAATCCAACATCCCTTCACAATAAAAACACTCAACAAACTAGCCATCGAAGGAACATACCTCAAAATAATAAGAGCCATTTATGATAAACCCACAGCCAGAATCATACTGATGGGCAAATGAAAGCATATTTGGAAACTGGAAGAAGACAGGAAGCCCATTCTCACCACACCTATGCAACATAGTACTGAAGGTCCTAGCCAGAGCAATTAGGCAGATGTATTAGTCCATTCTCACATTGCTATAAAGAAATACCTGAGACTAGGTAATAAATAAAGAACAGAGGTTTAATTGGCTCATGGTTCCACAGGCTGTATAGGAAGCATGGTATCATCTGCTTCCAGGGAGGCCTCAGACTTCTTCTACTCAAAGCAGAAGGCAAAATGGGAGTAAGTATCTTACACGACAGGAGCAGGACCGAGAGAGAGAGACGGGAGACACTTTTAAACAACCAGATCTTGTGAGAACTCTATCACAAGAACAGCACCAAAGAGATAGTGCTAAACCATTCATGAAGGATCCGCCCCCATGATCCAATCCCCTCCCACCAAGCCCACCTCCAACATTGAGGATTACAATTGCACATGAGATTTGGTGGGGACACAGATCCAAACCAAATCAGCAGGAGAAAGATATAGGCGGGACATGGTGGTTTACGCCTGTAATCCCAGCATTTTGGGAGGCCAGGGTGGGTGGATCACCTGAGGTCAGGAGTTTGAGACCAGCCTGGCCAACATGGTGAAAGCCTACTCTACTAAAAATTAGCCAGGCATGGTGGTGTGTGTCTGTAGTTCCAGCTACTTGGGAGGCTGAGGCAGGAGAATCGCTTGAACCCCAGAGGCAAAGGTTGCAATGAGCTGAAATTGCGCCACTGCACTTAAGCCTGGGCAACAGAGCAATACTCTGTCTCTAAATAAATAAATAAATGATATTCAAATAGGAAAAGAAGAAGTCAAACTATCTCTCTTCACTGACAATATGATTCCATACCTAGAAAGCCCTAAGTCTCCACCAAAAGCCTCCTGGAATGGATAAATGACTTCAGTAAAGTTCCAGGATACAAAATTAATGTACAAAAATAAGTAACATTTCTATACACCAATAATGCTCATGCTGAGAGCCAAATCAATGATAAAATCCCACTTACAGTGGCCATGAAAAAAGCAATAAAATACTTAGGATTATATCTAACAAGGGAGGTGAATGATCTCTACAAGGAGAACTGCAAAACACTATGGAAATAAATCATAGATGATACAAAGAGAAAAACATTCTATGCTCATGGATCAGAAGACTCAATATGATTAAAATGACCATACTGCCCAAAGCAATCTACAGATTCACTGCTATTCTTGTAAACTACTAACATCATTTTTCACAAGACTATTAATAGAAAAAACTATTCTAAAATTCATATGGAACCAAAAAAGTGCCCAAATGGCCAAAGCACCTAAGCAAAAAGAACAAAGCCAAAGGCATGACATTACCTGACTATACTATAAGGCTATAGTATGCTATAGCCTTCAAACTATACTATAAGGCTACAGTAAACAAAACAGCGTGGTACTGGTACAAAAACAGATGCATAGACCAATGGAACAGAATAGAGAACCAGAAATAAAGCTGCACACCTACAGCCATCTGACATTTGATGAAGTCAACAAAAATAAGCTATGGGGAAAGGATTCCCTATTCAACAAAAAGTGCTGGGATAACCTGCTAGCCATATGCAGAAGAATGAAACTGGATTTTTACCTTTCACCATATAAAAAATTAACTCAGGATGAATTAGATTTAAATGTAAGACCTCAAATATAGGAATTCTAGAAGAAAACCCAGGAAACACCTTTCTGGACATTGGCCTTGAGAAAGAATTTATGACTAAGCCCTCAATAGCAATTGTTAGAAAAACAAAAATTGACAAGTGAGACCTAATTTAACTAAAGAGCTTTTGCACAGCAAAAGAACTATCAATAGAATAAAGAGACAACATACAGAAGAAAATATTCACATAATGTGCATCTGACAAAGTTCTAATATCCAGAATCTATAAGAAACTTAACCGAAAAAGCAAACATTTTAAAATGGGCAAAAGATATAAACAGACACTTTTCAAAAGAAGATATACAAATGGCCAACAAACACATGGAAAAATGTTTAACATTACTAATCATCAAAAAAATGCAAATCAAAACTACAATGAGAAACTATCTCAAACCTGTCAGAATGACTATTATTAAAAAGTCAAAAACAACAGATGATGGCAAGGCTACAGAGAAAAGAGGACACTTATACACTGTTTGTGGGAATGTAAATTAGTTCAGCCACTGTGGAAAGAAGTCTGGAGATTTCTTAAAGAACGTCAAATAGAACTAACATTTCACCCAGCAATCCCAGTACTGGGTATATACCCAAAGGAAAATAAATCGTTCTACCAAAAAGACACCTGCACTTGTATGTTCATCATAGCACTATTAACAATAGCAAAGACATGTAATCAACCTACATTCCCATCAATGGTGGATTGGATAAAAAAAATGTGGTACATATACACCATGGAATACTATGCAGCCATTAAAAAATAATAAAATCATGTCTTTTGCAGCAATATGGATGCAGCTGGAGGTCATTATTCTAAGCAAATTAATGCAGGAACAGAAAACCAAATACTGCATGTTCTCAATTATAAGTGGGAACTAAATATTGGATACTTATGCCCTTAAAGATGGCAACAATAGACACTGGGGACGACCTGGGGAGGTGGGAGGGAAGGGGCAAAAGTTGAAAAACTAACTATTGAGTACTATGCTTAGTACCTGGGTGATGGAACAATTGTACGCCCAAACCTCAGCATTACACAATATACCCAGGTAACAAATCTGCACATGTGCCCCCAAATCGAAAATAAAAGTTGAAATTATTTTTAAAACGATTAGAAGAAAAACTATGTAAAATTTATAACTAAATAAATAAATTGGTGCTTCAAATGATAATATCAAGAAAATGAAATTGTAATTCACAAAATGGGAGAAAATATTTGCAGATGATAAGTGATTAATATCTAAAATATGTTTTAAAAAACCACATCACTCAAATTCAAAAATGGGAAAAGGATTTTAACAGACATTCCTCCAAAGAAGATATGCAAATGACCAATAAGCACATGAAGACATGCTCAACATCATTAGCCATCAAAGAAATGCAAATAAAAACCACTATGAGACATTACTTTATACCTATGATGATGGCTAAAAGCAATACATACAATTATTATTTGTCAATTAAATTTTTTTAAAAGAAGACAACAATAATGAGTGTTAACAAGGGTGTGAAGGAATTGGAACCTTCATATGCCACTGATGATCTCATAAAATGATGAAGCCACTTTGGAAAACAGTCTGGCAATTTCTGAAAATATTGAATACAGACTTATGATATGACCCAGCAATTTTACTGCTAGGGGTATATCTCCAAGAGAAATGAAAACAGGCCAAGTGTGGTGGCTCATGCTTGTACTCCTAGCACTTTGTGAGCACAAGGCAAGAGGATCACTTGAGGCCAGGAGTTTGAGACCAGACTAGGCAACATAGTGAGACCCTATCTCTACAAAAAAAAAAAAAAAATTAGCCAAGTGTGGTGGTGTACATCTGCAGTCCCAGCTGCTTAGGAGGCTGAGGCAAGAGGATTGTTTGAGCCCAGGTATTAAAGGCTTCAGTGAGCTATGATCACACCACTGTACTCCAGCCCGGGCAATAGAGTGAGACCCTGTATCTAACAAAAAACAAGAGTGAGAAATGAAAACATATTCACAGAAACATTTGCACATAAATCTTTATAGCAGCATTATTCATAATAGCAAAGCTTGGAAACTACTCGGATGTCCATCAAATGATGAATGGATAAATAAAATGTAGTATATCTGGCCGTATAATGGACTACATTTCAGTGATAAAAAGGATTGAAGTACTGACACATGCTACAACATGAATGAACCTTGAAAATGTTATGCTAAGTGAAAGAAGCCAGTCACAAAAGACCTAATAATGAATGATTCTATTTACATGAAATGTCCAGAATAGGCAAATTTATAAAAACAGAAAGTAGTTTAGTAGTTGCCTAGAGCTCGGAAGGCCTGGTGGGTGGAAATGAAGAGTGACTGCTAATGAATATAGGGTTTCTATACTATTTGGGGTGATTTTAAAAAGTTCCAAAATTGATTGTGGTGATGGTTGCACAACTCTGTGAATATTCTAAAAGTCATTGAATTTTAGACTTTAAATAAATGAATTATATAGTCGTGAATTAAATCTCAATAAAGTTGTTACAAAAAAAAGAATGTCTGGAAGTAGATAGTAGATAGTGAGTGTAACTAATGGCATTAGATTATATACTCAAAATGATTAAAATAGAAAATGTTATGTTATATATATTTTATCACAGTAAAATTAATTTTAAAGAATGTTTATAACAGCAGTGTGAAAAATAGCCAAACACTGGAAACAACACAAATGTCCATCAACGATGGACAAATAAACTGAGGAATACCCATACTACATGTTCTTGCTATGTTCATGCTATACAGCAATGAAAGTGACCAAATTCCTGCTACCTGTATCAACATGGTTGAATCCCACAACAATAATGTGAAAAAAGAGAAGTCCAACAAAAAGAACAATATATTACATATGATTCAAAAACAGGCAGAACTATCAATGGTGTTAGAAATCAGAGTCATGGTTGCCTTGAAGGAGTAGGGCAGCACCTGGGAGGGGACACCTGGGTACTAGTGATATTTACCTTCTTACCCAAAGGATGATTACACAGGCACGCTTAGTGAGTGAAAATCCATCAGACTATGCACGTACGATTTGTACAATTTCCAGATTTGTTTTCAAAATTTATTTTTTTAACTCTTAAAAAATCAAAGCCCCCCAAGTAACTTTAATGCATAGCCATGTTCAAAACATTACCTTCTTTACTGTGTCACCAGTACCTTCTCAAGGACCCAGTAGGAGACAACTCCAATTCCAAAATTATTATTTTCTTTTCACTCTCTCATACACAGCAATTCATTGTCTCCCTCTCTGCTCAGGAAAACCTTCACTTTTTATAGGCAAACAAATCCATTAAGGTGTGTCTTTAACAAAAGGACTTTTTTGGGGGTGGCGGGGGCAGAGTCTGGCTCTGTCACCCAGGCTGGAGTGTCATTGCGTAATCTCGGCTCACTGCAATCTCCTCCTCCCGGGCTCAAGTGATCCTCCCACCTCAGCCTCCTGAGTATCTGGCACTACAAGTGCATGCCACCACGCCCAGCTAATTTTTGTATTTTTTGTAGAGACAAGGTTTCACCATTTTGCCCAGGCTGGTCTCGAACTCCTGAGCTCAAGCAATCAGCTCACTTCAGCCTCCCAAAGTGCTGGGATTACAGGCATGAGACACCGCACCCAGCCAATTTTTTCCCCCTTTAGTGAATTTCTGTCACCATACTAGGCTAACAACCTCAAACTGCAGCAATATTTTCTTTCCTCCCATTACGTATATAAAGTTCTCAGCACAACAGTTAGCGCAGAATAAACATCCAAAAAATAAAGAAAGAAGAGATGAGGTCAGGAACCTGGAAAATTAAGACTAAAAATCTGGAGCTGGAAGTAGCTGATCAGACTTAAGAACTGAAGGAGCCAAGCTGTAGAGAGGGAGGGGGAAGCAGTGAGTGAAGGTTAGCAAGCAGTATTACCAGCGTCTGGCCTGCCCTGAAATCCACACAAAAGTAAAAAGTGACCCTTTGTGTTTCACTTCCTGCGCAGATGGTGGGGGAAGTGGGGAGAAGTCCCAAGAACTGTGCGACACTGCAGCTATTGCTTGAAACTGCCAAAATTTGGAAAGGCACATTCTATTTGCATTACTTTGCATGCAAAGTGTGTATGCGCAGCAAAGCTCCATTTCTCTTTACTGCCCAGCTTCTCCGGTTTTCAGGCTTGACTGGCTAAATTTTGAAAAAGACTCCAGCAGAGACTGCTTGTACACACCAGTATCTGTGTTCTCCTCTTCCACCTTGGACATACACCTAAATTATACTTCCCAGCCTT